>NC_051414.1:17176676-17178966 GCF_015228065.2 Penaeus monodon
ATTCAATAACGCTTCCAGCAATTTTTAAGACTCGCCTTGCAAAAGAAATGGGCTTTACTTCCCTTCAAATTCTTGCAAAATGCGAGCCAATCCCAACGTTAGGGGCTCTTGCAAAAATGAAGGCTTGGAAAAATCGGGAAAAGCAATCCCGGGCACTTAATTAAACCTAGATTTGGGGGTTGAAATGCAAATCCTGCATTGCCCAAAAAAATTCGATCTCTTTTAAGTGCCGGAAGAGGGCTTGCAAGGGAACCAAAAAGGGGGTATGAAGGTCTAAAAACCCTGCAAAACCCAAAGAGCTTTTAAACTATGTTGATCCTTAGGGCGGGAAATTTTTCTTATCTTTTTACCTTATCATTATTGGAAGATTCCCTGCGAGTTACAGTATGCCCAAAACTAAAGGGAAGGGAAAAAAAAAACGGCACTTCTGAGGTTAAATGGTCAATCCAGTTTTCACATATCTAAAAAATCTTCCGACTTTACTTCTGCTCTGAAACATCTTCACACCCCCAAATGGTCGTCCGAAAAATGAGTATCATTACCACAAGACCACTCATACAAGGGACATTAATCGTGCAAAACCAATGGGGCGTTTCTTGGGCCAAAGGGCATTCGTGTAATTCCCAGTGTCCAGAAGGGTGGAAAAAGCATTATTTTTTGGGAATCGGGGTGCATGGGTAACTGATAATCCCTTACTAAGTCGAGAGTCGAGAGACTTTGTTTAGTCCCATTTTTGTAATAAAAACGAAAGGGGGGAAATGGGAAATGGCTCGGAATTAATTTTTTTAGTCGTCTGTAGTCAAAAACGGTCTCTTGTCCTCTTTCTTTGGGGGCCAGTAAAATTGGAGAGACCCCGGGTAGGTACTTGGGTTATTTACCTTGTCAAGTAATCAGCATACCTTGTTGGAGCAAAGCGGCGCATGAGGGATGCGGTAATTGGAATATAGACAGGCTGAGCATTGGGAACCAAATTAAACTTTTTTTGTAGGAGATCATCTTTCCAGGGGTCAAAATCAGAAACAAAAGAGAGGGGTATTCATGGGAAAAGGCGGACAATCTCAAACCCTCTCAAATCTGGGGGGGGGAAATCGAGAGTTTTCATGAGAGGGGGGAGATGACCGCCCGAGTGGGGTGATTTTTAGTGGTTTTAGTGAAGCGGGGGTGTAGTTCCTGCTTTACCTTTTCTAGTTCACAATCACTCTCGGGTGTTATTTTTGAAGTCGATGGGGGTAGGGGTTAGGGTTAAACAGGGGGGGAATGTCCCCCCCTTTAGAAAAGGGAAAAAGTGCTGGGAAGATCAAATTTCCCCAACACAATCCTTCGGCAAAACCGGGTGGCCCTCGTTTACATGTGTTACAAAATTGAAAGCGTGTCGGTAAAAGGGGAAAAGGGGGTAATTTCCTTGCACAAAGTGTAAGCGCTGTCTCCCTAGTCCATGAAAAGGCCAAAGTGTATAGTACTGGGGGGAGGACAAGGGGGGGCATTATGGGGGGGGGGCCACGAGTATCTTGTTCAAAACTTGGGGGTGGGAGGCTTACTTGGGACAAAAACGGGCTCTCTGGGACCTGGGCTTGGGACATGCTTTTGGGGGGTCAGGGGGTTTTGGGGGGCTTTTGTTGAGGGGAATTTTTTCCCAGTTTTATGGCTGAAATTGAGTCTTTTTGTGGACTTATGGGGGCCTGAGTGCACATAAATGTTCGATGAGTCCCATAGAAAGGCTGAAAAAGGGGGAGAAAATTGCCTTAAAATTAATTTGTTTTTCCTAGGATCTGGCAAAACCTGTCGCCAGAGAAACCATGGGCCCCGGAGGAGTCACCATGGCAGTATGGCTTGGGAACATAATGGGTAAGAACGAAATCCCATCGAACTTAATTTTTGCCCGGTTTTCCTATTACCCCTCAACTGTTACCAGAACCCCGTCAGACCAGCGGGGGGGTTGATCTTGAGTCTAAACAAACCCTTTACAAAGTTGAAGCGGGCCCGACTTTACCGAAACCACTTCTAAGAACATTGCTGGTTTCCTTTAGGCGGCAGGAATAGGGGGGGTCATTTTCAATGGCTAAAGTAGCAGAGGCTTTTAATTGAGTACAGATCCCATGGCTTTTCATGATTTCCCGCATCTGGGGAAAGGGGCGCGGGGGGGGGATCTTTGGGGGTCTTCGAGAAGTTCCCTAAAAATGGCATGACTTTTTTTGTTTTGTGGGGCTACTTCTGCATCTAACTTTTGTTAAAAACCTTGTGTTATAGCCCTCGTTCTGTCTTTGCTTGATACCCTGGGTGTCCATAAATG
>NC_051414.1:17179136-17179328 GCF_015228065.2 Penaeus monodon
TGCGGGGTAAACTGGACCGGGGTTAGGGCGGCAGGTAAAGGGGGGAGGGGGGGTTGGGATGGCGTTTTGGACACGAAAGGTTCCCGTGGAGGATTGGGGTTGGGGAGGGGGGTCGGTTTTTCAATAAAGCGTTGGGTTTCATGCACGTCATTGCCCGGGAACTTCTTAACCGCCTTTGAAAAAAAGTCCGGG
>NC_051414.1:17181604-17181905 GCF_015228065.2 Penaeus monodon
TACGAAAAATGCTACTGTCCACGCATTTTTTTAACCAACTATAGCTGCATCTATTTCCAAAAAGACTGTGCTCAGCTGCGTGGAAAGGGCGTGTTGTGTGATTGGACATATGCAGATAAAAGCGGAGATCTGAGCGTAAGGGTAAGGTTCAAGGCAAGAAGGAATTATCAGTCAGAGATTTTAATTACAGAGGGAAACGTGAAAAGAACGAAGGTCTTAAGGGAAACAGGTAACTTATCGATAGGCGTTCAGGAGGGTAGGAAACTGGCCATACACAAGAGTGGACTACCCCGAAACGGAA
>NC_051414.1:17182398-17183066 GCF_015228065.2 Penaeus monodon
ATATATATAAATCCCGATAATTCAAGGAAAGGGAACTTAGGCAAGCATATTTCACAGAGAAACTACCTTGAACATGAAATATTCCCAGCAGCAGGGTGACTGCATCCTTTAACCAACGCATCGCCAATAAGCTGAATTGCCACTTGTTCCGCGTCAAAATCTTGTTTCGTGTTCTTGATCCATAATAAATTCGTCCCTTTTGGTTGCCCACCTGTTCCACCCTGTTTAAGCCTTTAAATTATTGTTAAAAAAGTATTAAAGGCTTCAAGGAAAAGGAATATGTAATCCATGACAAACCATCATTATTCTCTTTACAACTTAGCGACAAAATTACATAATAGGCAAGCATGCCGCTGCGTGCTCATTATTACATTAGTTCCTGTAGTGAATAGCGTAATGTAATAAACATACTTTTCCTTTCTCTCACTACCCTTCCAGGCACTTCATGCTAGAAGTAAAAAGATTTTGTTGTACCAGTTTTGCTTAGTAAGTACATTAACATTTTGTATAGAATTAAATCAAAGTACATTTTGCAGTTCATTATAAGTACCCAAGCTTGAACAAGAAAATAAGATCAGACCCATCTGTTTAAGGAAGTGATGTTTTGCATGGGCATTGATATTTTTTTCTGTCCCTTTCTCTGTTTTTTACTTTTTTACTTTGCGAAA
>NC_051414.1:17186985-17187559 GCF_015228065.2 Penaeus monodon
AAATAAATATAAAACAATAAAAAAACTTATACGAGCATCGGTTCACTTTGTGAAAATTAATATTCTTTGTAACGTTATCAGAGTAGGAAATCATGTCTGACACAGAAATTGTGTTAATTTTTATTGTATCTCTTACTTTATTTAGTATTCGTCATATACGACATTGCAAACACAGTTTGAAAAAAGAATATTATGCATTCCGCCACCCGACAGAAAAAATGGCAGTGTCGACTCTACTAAAATAAGTTTTAAGAATCAGTTCTAGTTTGATGCGGAGCGAATTTATAAAACTGCTCTTTTGAAAAGACACATAGAGCCTATAACTAGCATTTCAGAGGTTATCTATCACAGTTGTTTGCCTGGCTTATCCTGTTCCCCTGGGTAGTGAAGTCAGAGTGATGAAAACATTCATGTACATGACGAACATCGGTCGTGGAAACTTTTCTCATTTTGACCGCTTCCATGAAAGCAAAATATATGTTGGGAAGGTGAAGGCGATCCTTCTGGATTAATTAGGCTGCGTTTCCTTCTGGCAAAACTTCTTAAGCTTATGTAATTTGCATACTTCCCCCTA
>NC_051414.1:17189304-17189423 GCF_015228065.2 Penaeus monodon
CTTATGCAGACAGTTCATATACTGCAGGAATTTCTGAATTTGTATCTGGATTTAAACAAAAGAAATGTATCGTCAACCTATCTATAATAATGCGAGAGTCTAAAGTCAGGGAGTAATTT
>NC_051414.1:17190043-17190923 GCF_015228065.2 Penaeus monodon
AAGAAATTTTCAAAAGAAGTGTAAAAAGGCCAAAGAATCCGCAAGCGGGCGATCCGTGCTCAACCTCCGATACAACATTGCGAGGCCTCGAGGCGAAGGTGCGGTCTCGCTGGACGTTCACATTGTTGGAGAATGTTCAGACATTCACACCTGTTGGGTCACGCCAATGGAAGAATAGATATCGGCAGACACGTTTTTGGGTATGGATATCAATGGAAGCTGTTTGAAGATAAGGTGAAAAAGGCCGAAAAGATAGGTGGCTCTGATGGTGATCTTTTTACTTGAAATGAAAAGAAAAATCTCCGGTATTTCTTGTAAGGATAAAGAGTGATATTTTGTCATCTACTGGTTCACGAATATATACGTTGGAGAATAGTACATTTAATGTCTTCATGTGTAATTATCCCTTAGAAACTAATAAAGAATTGCAGATATTGATGTTGATGTCATTAAGATTAAAAAGTAATGTTTAGATATTTAAATCCACTTGGATTTCCCATCAAACTCATTCAACTTCTATCACACATTTCAGTATAACGCAACGTTAACGCTGATATAGAAATAATGCTAAATTGATGAAGATCTTTCCTTTTGTAAAGATAATATAGTTCGAATGAAAATCTTCTTTTCTTACGCCAGCTTGGATGATCCCAACCTCATATCTCAGACTCCTTGCAATAAGTCAAGTGAGGCGCTCAGTGAGGCGGTGAATTTCTCCCTCAAGTTTTATTCCTCAGATTTTGAATGTGATGTTGTTTCTGCAGATCGACGAGTGTAGCTTAAAAAATATTATAAGCAATAATATATGTTAGCATATGGATGAAATCAGGGTAAGTGCCACAGAATACACTATATTTTAAAACATCAACACATCCATTTG
>NC_051414.1:17191100-17191618 GCF_015228065.2 Penaeus monodon
TCCACGTTCTTTCATAAACTTGTGTGATTCCCGTTTATGGTTGCAACACGGGCATAGCCCAACAATATGCTGGCATTTTTTCGAGTAAGCAGAATACAGCTCTATTTGATTAGCAAATAACATACGGCAATTGTTGTAGATAAACTTCTTTAGCAATACCAATTCAGAGATTACGTATATTGTGCGGAAAACTACCAAAATAAGGAACTTGAATATTACTTTTTATTTTCATTCTGATTACTGCGAAATTTTAGGTATTGCTGTTGATGCTGAGCGATGCAGGACGTTCTGTTTACATTATTACACTGCAGGCGCGTAACAATGATACATTTATGGAATGATCACTGCAAAATTGCATGGTAGGATCGCACAGTGCCGCATATTGTTTATTTTATGAGTTTTTTTTATCTTTTTTGTACCATTTCATTAATATATTTATTTTGTCTTTATTTTGTCTACAAATTATTTTCATGTTTATGTTTTTCATATAGTAAATTATAAAGTTTGTACTTCGCTAA
>NC_051414.1:17198130-17198214 GCF_015228065.2 Penaeus monodon
ACACTGTAATAGTTAGTGGGGGACGTATGATCCCAGTGGGTGCCACTAATGTAATGAAGGGGACGTGTAATCCCAGCGCGATGC
>NC_051414.1:17200512-17202174 GCF_015228065.2 Penaeus monodon
TTTATTTTTTACACCGAAAATGAAGTGCGGTTCTGATTTTGCAATGTTTGTTAGAGTCTTCAGCTCGCTTTTCCATTTGTTCACCTGCGACCTCACGTATTCCTCTTTGGCCTCTGTAGTGCCCAAAACTGCTCCGAGGTGTTTCTCCCCACCTGCCTTTATGTTTATATCCGTGTCTCGGAAAGACTCCTTGGCAAGGTCGAGATGTTCTGGCTTAACGATTAGAACGGATTTATTTGCACTTGGGTGGTATCCTTGTGGAGGGCCATGGTTTTCAACTATTTCCCACCATCTTCGAAGGTCCTTTATTTTTCCGGCTCCTGTGAGGTCGTCGGCGTATGCAACTTGTTTGATGTTCGTTTTGCTGTGTTCCAGTTGGTCTTGCAACTTAAGCAGGCCGATTGCGTACATGGCCATTGCCACGGGGTCGCCTTGGGTTGTTCCTTCGGATGATGCCATCACTTCACTGGTGTTTGTTTCTATGTTGTTAATGTATAGCTTTGCCGGTTCTCTGTACGTGTTGGATACATATTGAGCAAAGCTGGGGCATTTGATTTTGATGTTTTGTATGGTGGCCTGCCTGTTGATGTTATTGAAAGCGTTCGCAGCATCCACCATCAGTACCGCCTCGCAGTCGGGCTCCTCGAATATTTTGCGCATGGCATGGATGGCAGCCTCGCATCCCACTGGTTGACCTACGCACACTTGGAGATTGCCCACTGCTGTTTTGATGTCATCTCCGACGACTTCCATTATGGCTTTGCCGATAATTCTTCTCAGGACCTCTCCGATCCCGATTGGTCGACAGCCTGGTCGCTTATCTAAAGCAATGAGACGGCATGATGTTAATGCCTCAATATGTCGGCAATCTTCCGTGGCGAGCTTTCTTGCTAAATCTGCTATTGCCTTACTTAGATCGCCTGCTGCATTCCCGAATCTGCTGGTGCTCAGAATGCTCTTCCATCCGTCTGCATCTAGTCCCGAGGGTCCCGCTGCTCCCTTGGTGTTGAGCGCGTGTCTCCTGATTTTTTCTCCGGTGATGCTTTCGAAGATCTCAGGCGGCGGTGGATGGTATTCTCCCCGGAACAGCGTTTCCGGCGCAGCCTCCCTTGCAGGCGGGTGTTTCTCCCGCAGCATCTGACGTGTGTCTTCGTTCAGAGGGAGGGGTCCTGTACATTCATCAGGTGATAGGAGCCTAACTGCCTTTGCAACTTTGCCTTGTTGCATCATGTTAGCGAATCTCGTACACCTGTCTATTTCCTTCTTCCTTCTAATTGCTCTCCTGTTTCTCTGTTGGAGAGCCTCGGCCTCTTTTAATAGTCCGTCTACATCGCCCTCTTTCCATTTGTCCATCCTTCTCTTTATGGCTTTTATATTATCTGAAGTTTTGGCTTTACTATGCGTTTTCTGACAGATGAGGTGTGGAAGTATTGTTACTACTTTCAAGGCGATTGATTGGAGAAAAGTGCCATTCGTGAATTCCTTTATAAGGAACTCCATCTCCTTAATGAAATCAATGGTCGCATTACTTTTAGGGATTTCGCATATGTTGTTTGGAGAGAATTCTATTATTTTTCTGTATATGCTTTCCGTGACCGCTTTTGCCTCATCTAGCGACATTGTAGTGAACTCTATTTTTTCCTATGTTTTAAATGTAAATAT
>NC_051414.1:17203243-17203557 GCF_015228065.2 Penaeus monodon
GTCCCGCTTACTGCAAGGGTTGCAGTCACTACAACCTGTTATTTTTGGTGGAGCTTAGGGTGGATAATTATTGGTAATGACTCAATTTCCACAATAGGGTAACGAAATTATTGCCATACACTGTGTACTTGTTATGCCATCGAATTATTTTAGGTCTCCTTTTATGACTTGTGCTTGTTTTGTGAAAAATTTCTCTTGTACGTTTTCTATTTTACTGTAATCGGTCTTAACAGAACTTTGCACGTTTTCTTTGTTTTAAGGCCAGTTTTCTAATTCGTTGTTTTGTTTGTGCATTTAGTGCGTTTGTTTATAAA
>NC_051414.1:17203611-17203861 GCF_015228065.2 Penaeus monodon
AGTTTTACTGTGTATTTATCGTCACTGTGCGTTATTTAATTTTATATTTTGCGTTTGTTTTATGAAGATTTCCTTGTACGTTAATTTAAGCGTTTTTAACATAAGATTTTTCCGTTCTCTTTATTTTAGTCTTGTTTAGTTGTGCGTTTAAGTGTTTGTGTTCTTTAACGTTTTACCGTTCGTCTTTAGTTTTGCTTTTATCTCCGTTTTACTAGCAGATTTATTGTTCTTGAAGTTTCTTAATATACCC
>NC_051414.1:17203890-17204317 GCF_015228065.2 Penaeus monodon
GTGCGATTTATGAGTTTTCTAATTAATGTTTTATTGCTGTTCGCTTTCGTGCAAATGTTTTATTCGTAGTTTTACGCGACTTGTTTCTCATTGTACCGTTTTATCGTAGCATTTAGGTATTTTACGTTGAATGTGTTTCGGTAGATGTTTATTTGTAAGTTCGTTTTACGAGTGTTTAAAGGTTTTTAATCTTTTGCACACTTTGGAATCGAGATTTGGTATTGCATTATCTCTCGAAGTGTGGCTGTGAACTATGGGAAAAAGTAAAAAGACTTGCAATATTTCAACTGTGGATCAGAGTAGCACCATGCCGCACATGGCAATCAGTGTAAATCTGGAAGCACCTGCTCCAGACTCCAGACCTGAACCTCCTCATGCGCAAGACCCTTCAGGTCTCCCTCAGGTCGAAACTGTACCAGAGGCGGCA
>NC_051414.1:17204821-17204894 GCF_015228065.2 Penaeus monodon
TCCAGCGTATTTAATGGAATAACGGACTGGGCAGTATTTAAAGGAAAACTTAAAGATCATTTTCGGGGTATTG
>NC_051414.1:17205266-17205405 GCF_015228065.2 Penaeus monodon
GACCACCGAGGTACCCGCCCCGATTCACGGCCCAAGGAGCCCGTCCACGTGCGCAGGAAGACTTCTGTTATTATCATCAGTCAACGGGTCATACTTCTGCCAACTGCCGTGCACGCGCTCGTGATGAGAGGCTCTGTTA
>NC_051414.1:17206197-17206328 GCF_015228065.2 Penaeus monodon
TGCCCCAATCTGTACAAGAAAAAGAAGTTGAAATTGCACCGTCTGCTCGCCGACTTCTCATTCCTGGAAGTGTGACCCAAGTGAAGGACCGCTACACTGACGTCTGGGTGGTGAACACGACGCGTCGCTCA
>NC_051414.1:17206416-17207184 GCF_015228065.2 Penaeus monodon
ACACGCAAAACACCACAGAGGAGACAGAGGATGCAGGATGGGAGCTGCCGTCGTCCGATTTGTCAGATGAACCTGAATTCCTCGGAGATTACGAAGACGACGAATTTGATTCAACATATGGAACACTAGATTTCGGGTACGAAGATTTTATAGATTTCCCCGACACCTATCTTCATGGAGACGCAACGGCTGAGAACATCAGTGAGGACGTCGAACAAGTGGATGTTTTTGCTGTCAGTGAAGCTAAGCTGGATCATCTTGCAGAACAACAGCAACATCAATTTCAGAAGCTGCTCAGTAAGTATTCTGATCTGTTCACTGACGACGCAACCGCTATCGGCACTGTCCCGGGAAATCGGCACACGATAAACACAGGTGACGCAAAGCCGATCGTCACGCGGCAATGGAGGCTTCCCCACGCAGCTAAACAAACCATCAAGGAGGAGTGCAGAAGATGAGGAGGCTGGAGTGATCGAACCGTCAACATCTCCATGGCTTTCGCCGGTCGTCTTGGTAAAGAAAAAAGACGGATCGCTGCGCTTCTGCATCGTTTCAGAAACTTAAACAAAGTAACAACTACCGACAACTATCCTTTACCTCGGATTGAAGAATTAATTGATCAGTTCAGTGACACGTCTTGGTTCACGTCCTTAGATGCAAGATCTGCTTACTGGGCAATCCCTGTAGCGGAAGGTGATCGGCCGAAGACAGCGTTTTCGGATGGCCACCGTCTTTGGCAGTTTGCCCGCCTCCCTTTCGGGCTCGTCA
>NC_051414.1:17208038-17208134 GCF_015228065.2 Penaeus monodon
ATCCCGTGCAGCTGCAGACAGTGAAGGATATATCCAACCCGGAAATACGGATGTTATGCCTACTGAGGCTGTTATGCTTGCTGAGGATGTTATGCT
>NC_051414.1:17208269-17209767 GCF_015228065.2 Penaeus monodon
TGTTATGCCTGATGCGGACACCCTCGTCTGATGCTTCTGGAAACGCTACACCACTAGACAAGCAGATGTCCGTCGAGCTCGGAAAGAAGATCCGACCTGGAGTCCCTTATATAATTTCTTAGCTGAGAGAGCCCCGCCGCCACAGAGGACTTCGCTTCCCCTGGATGACTTTGAAATGAGAGACGGGTTACTTTATCGGCTTCGACGACTCCCCGACCGTGTGATACACCAGCTGGTCATCCCTACAACCATGCAACACTTAGCCATTAAGCATGTGCATGAAAAGCTCACCAGTGCGCTTATAGAACTTATCACAACTACAGGAATTATATCATTCAACGAATATGCTGCAAGCCACCCGCCGCTTCGTCCGCTACTGCCAGGTGTGCCAACGGCGAAAAGGTGTTGCACTACGGAGAGGCAGACTTCAAATGCACCTGATGTGCACCATCCCTAGAAAAAGTTTCTCTTGAATGGGAATCATTCTGGCCTAGTCTGAATGGGAATCATTATATTCTCACCGTGATAGATCATGCCACCAGATTCCTGCAATTAATTCCCCTGCCAAACCGTGATCGACACTCGGTGGCCGAAGCTTTCATCTCGAACTTTGTGACGCTGTTCGGACCTCCACGCGTTATTCAAACGGATCGTGGCCCTGAATTCAACAATGCCGTCTTCGCTGCTCTTTGCAACACCCTCAGTACGAAATTTACACTCTCGACTGCCCACCATCCTCAGGCAAATGGAATGGTTGAGAGAGCAAACAGGGTTGTGAAAGACACGTTGGCCGTACTAATTGAGAGGCAGCCTAGACGATGGGACGAATTTATACCGCAAGTGCGCTTATCACTCAATACCAGTATCCACCGCAGTATCAACAACCAACCCTTATACCTCCTTACAGGTAACCTCGGACCATTCCCCACCCCACTGACGGGAGAGGCTGTCATTCGTGAGGGGTCCATCATTGAATTCCGAGAGAGATTACGTATTGCCAGAGAAGCCGCCCTCACCGCGTCGCAACGCGCAAGAGAAAGGTGGAAAGCGGACTACAACAAGCACATCCATGGCATCTTTCAGCCAGTCGTGGGTGACTTAGTGATGATCCGGAAGTACAAGCCTAACCGAGGAGGAGGATCAGCCAGAATTTTCACCCCACGATGGCAAGGACCGTTTCGAGTAAAGAAGCAGCTGAATGAAGTTACACTCATCGTCTGCAACGTTCGAAACCCGAGGGAGGAGAAGCAAGTCCATGTCAATCAAATGAAATCCTACTTCGCCCCAGAAGAATTAAACCTTCCGCAGGAGGAGGATGTGGATGTCGAAAATTGTGTCCAGAATGTGGAGCCCGAGGATGACCCAGAGCCAGCAATGGAGCATATAAACTATGTTGATGAATCTTTGTCACTTTGTGTAAATCGAAAGTTGTTTTATTTTATAACATCGATGATTTTATTGTGGGTCATTTTACTGGTGTTCCTGTTGTTTTCTTTGT
>NC_051414.1:17209857-17210145 GCF_015228065.2 Penaeus monodon
TTTTCACCCACAGAATGAATGACCAGAGCCATGCCACTGTGTCTTGTATTGTACCCACTTATGTATTCACAGCTGAAGCACGAGCAGACCTTACGAGTCATGGTTCAGTATTGCAAGTCCTCGTCCAATCGCGGCTGCATTTCCTTTCGGGTCCAGGCTGACGCACTTTCGTAACCGCAACACAAGCAATCGCCCCGCTCTCGAGAGAGCAGCTACGCTTGCAGCTACGCAACCGGCCTTGGGAGGGATGTAGTGAACTCTATTTTTTCCTATGTTTTAAATGTAAAT
>NC_051414.1:17210983-17211237 GCF_015228065.2 Penaeus monodon
TATGGTCTTTGTTCTGACATGTTGGACCTACTCTGCAGTTTGAACATGATCTGTGACTTCTTGCACATATGCAGTTTGAGCAATTGCGGGTAGTACATGCACAGCATCGAGCTGTCGTGGTCATTTTTCGTGCCCAGGAGTTGTGGTGAGTGGGGGTGGCGTGGGGGGGATTGGCGATAGGGTTATCTCTTTCCACTGGTCAAGCGTGGCAATGTTGCCATATGTGTGTCTGTTATTTCTTACTCTTTCCTTAG
>NC_051414.1:17211268-17211648 GCF_015228065.2 Penaeus monodon
GTTACATCTAACTTGCGCAACTTAAGTATTTGAATGGATTTGTTTTGCTATTTGTAGGATGTTATTATTCACTTCACTTATTTTTCTGAAACGGTGTATTCACTTTTCACTAACTGGAAACTGAATTGGCGCTCGACTCGTGCTTCTGATAATCACTTGCGCCTATGCCCAGATTCAAATTTTCCGCGCACTAGAAACTTTCACTTTAAATATCTGTCACTGCTGACATATATTTCCTGTATTTTTCAATCGACTGAAAATGGACACACTTTCTTCCAGCTTTTCTTAAAGTTTCAAGAATGTACGTCGAGTTCTTTTATGTGTAATGAAAATTAAAAGGTGGACCTCCCCCGCACACGTCCGCACACGTCTCGCACACG
>NC_051414.1:17213732-17214331 GCF_015228065.2 Penaeus monodon
GCCAAAAGGGAAAACGAAACAAAAAAAATCTAGGAAGACGTGTTTCGGAAGATCCTAAAAATGTATATCCTCGTGCTCATTTTTTGGTCAAAGAGCATGCCTCCTGAGCTAAAAACTCCAACCGGTTCTTTTTTTTCCAGCATTTTTTCTTTTCCCCGAACAGACTTATGCTCCTTTGTACATGCCTTGATGTATCGAGTTATCCATCATGTACATTTAGACTTTTTCAAATTTTAAATTCCGAACCCAAAGGCCCCCGTGCATAAAGCCTTGCCATGACGATTATTTTCGCTAACATCCTCCAAAAAGGGCTTCGTGCTTGGGCCTGGTGGCGAGGTTGCTGACGCCTGTGCGGCTCGACCTCCCGGGGACATTTTTTTATTATTATCTCCCCGTAAAATTCCCTTTTCCGGGGAGTATGTTAATTCATATGTGTGTAGCAGACAGGTAGGTAGAAGATGATAATAGGGGGATGGCAGACGTAGATAAAAAAATAAATGGATGGGTAGAGGGTGTAAAAAGGTGGTAGGCAGATAGATATCTGGGGAAAAGTTTTAAAATAGTACATAGGATATATAACGAATAGATAGAGCAAAAAT
>NC_051414.1:17214448-17214744 GCF_015228065.2 Penaeus monodon
GTAAAATGCATGGCCATTTCATGTGGAAAAAAAGGGAAAATATTCCTCGTTCTTTCCTGAACTAAAAACCTCGGCTACTGTCAAAACAAAAGAAAAAATTTGTTTTTTTTCTCCCAAAAAATGTTGCAAAAACGTGACTTTTCAAACAAACAAAATATTTTTATACAACGACCAATTTTTTCTGATTATAGAAAAAATCAAACCTAAGTCTGCCCTAAATGTTTCCAAAAATAAATTTGGATTATTGGGCACTATAAAAGGAAATGTAGCAGCAGACAAGGATAGAGAGCGAATTT
>NC_051414.1:17218254-17218442 GCF_015228065.2 Penaeus monodon
TAGGTTGTAGTGAGCTGCTGCTCTTACTGCCTCTCACGGCTGCCCACACCTGCTCATCATCATCCCCCCCCCCAAAAGTCCTCGCGTCCAAAATAACAAGTTTGAACAGGGCATGAGGATACTGACGGAGGCACTGATGGGAGGCATTGCAGAAGGTACTGCCTGACGGAGGCGCTGCAGGAGGACGA
>NC_051414.1:17218606-17218725 GCF_015228065.2 Penaeus monodon
CAATGGACATTTGGCGCCAAACCCTTCAGCTAGCCCATGGATGTCACTTTTATTGTCAATTTGAATGTATGTATATGCTCCTTTCCCTTAATGTTTGTGTTATTGTATGTATATTTTTC
>NC_051414.1:17231187-17231306 GCF_015228065.2 Penaeus monodon
GAAAAATATACATACAATAACACAAACATTAAGGGAAAGGAGCATATACATACATTCAAATTGACAATAAAAGTGACATCCATGGGCTAGCTGAAGGGTTTGGCGCCAAATGTCCATTG
>NC_051414.1:17231475-17231668 GCF_015228065.2 Penaeus monodon
TCGTCCTCCTGCAGCGCCTCCGTCAGGCAGTACCTTCTGCAATGCCTCCCATCAGTGCCTCCGTCAGTATCCTCATGCCCTGTTCAAACTTGTTATTTTGGACGCGAGGACTTTTGGGGGGGGGGGATGATGATGAGCAGGTGTGGGCAGCCGTGAGAGGCAGTAAGAGCAGCAGCTCACTACAACCTATGTG
>NC_051414.1:17235212-17235574 GCF_015228065.2 Penaeus monodon
TTTTTTCCAGTTTTCTTTGTTCTTCCTTTACCTCTTCCTTTTTCTCTAACTTCGCTCTCTACCTTTGTCTGCATGACTATCATTTCCTTGTGATAGTGCCCAATAATTCCAAATTTATTTTAGGAAACATTGATACAGACTTTAGTGTTTGTATTTCTCTATAAGTAACAGAAAATATGGTCATGGTTGTATACAAATAGTTGTGTTTGTTTGCACGTCATCTGTTTATGCAACATTATTTGGGAGAAAACAAAAAAAAATTTTACTTTCGTTTTGACAGTAGCCGAGGTTCTTTAGTTCAGGAAATGAACGAGGAAATATTTTCCTGTGTTCTCCACACTGAAATGGCCATGCATTTATAC
>NC_051414.1:17235954-17236350 GCF_015228065.2 Penaeus monodon
CCCCGGCAGGCTCGAGCCCGCACTCAGGCGTCATGCAACCCTCGCCACCGAGGCATCCAAGACACGAAGCCCTTTCGGAGGATGTTAGCGAATTGAATTAATCTGTCATGGCCAAGCGCTTGCATGCACGGCGCTTGGATTACGGAATTTAATATTTGAAAATGTTCTACAGATGTACATGATGGATAACTCGATACATCCAATGGCATGTACAAAGGCAGCATACACGTCTGTTCAGGAACAGAAATAATGCTTGGAAAGAATGAACCGGTTTGGAGTTTGAGCTGCAGGAGGCATGCTCTTTGACCAAGAATGACGCACTGAGGGATATACATTTCTAGGATCTTCCGAAAACACGTCTTCCTAGATTTTTATGTTGTCGTTTCCTGTTATGGC
>NC_051414.1:17243299-17243733 GCF_015228065.2 Penaeus monodon
GCCATAACAGGAAACGACAAATAAAAATCTGGGAAGACGTTTTTCGGAAGTCTAGAAATTAATCCCCCAGGGTCATTCTTTTCAAAGAGCAGCCTCTGCAGCTCAAACTCCAAACCGGTTCATTCTTTTCCAGCATTATTCTGTTCCTGAACGACGTGTTGTGCCTTTGTCTGCCATTGGGTGTATCGGTTATCCTCAGTACACGTGAACATTTTAAATATTAAAATTTCCGTAAACCAAGCCCGTGCATGCAAGCGTTGGCCATGACAGATTAATTCAATTTGCTAACTCCCCCGAAAGGGCTTCGTGTCTTTGGGGCCCCCGGTGGCGAGGGTTGCATACGCCCGAGTGCGGGGTCGAGCCCGCCCGGGGGTCATTTTTATTATTATTTCTCGCCGTAAATCCTTTCCCCGGGGGGATTGTTTAAATTTATA
>NC_051414.1:17244119-17244377 GCF_015228065.2 Penaeus monodon
CTGAACTAAAGAACCTCGGCTACTGTCAAAACGAAAGTAAAATTTTGTTTGTTTTCTCCCAAATAATGTTGCATAAACAGATGACGTGCAAACAAACAGAACTATTTGTATACAACATGACCATATTTTCTGTTACTTATAGAGAAATACAAACACTAAAGTCTGTCTCAATGTTTCCTAAAATAAATTTGGAATTATTGGGCACTATCACAAGGAAATGATAGTCATGCAGACAAAGGATAGAGAGCGAAGTTAGAG
>NC_051414.1:17247830-17248019 GCF_015228065.2 Penaeus monodon
CACATAGGTGTAGTGAGCTGCTGTCTTACGGGCCTCTCACGGCTGCCCACACCTGCTCATCATCATCCCCCCCCCCAAAGCCCTCGCGTCCAAAATAACAAGTTTGAACAGGGAAATGAGGATACTGACGGAGGCACTGATGGGAGGCATTGCAGAAGGTACTGCCTGACGGAGGGCTGCAGGAGGCGA
>NC_051414.1:17248178-17248293 GCF_015228065.2 Penaeus monodon
TTCAAGGACATTTGGCGCCAAACCCTTCAGCTAGCCCATGGATGTCACTTTTATTGTCAATTTGAATGTTGATATGCTCTTTCCTTAATGTTTGTGTTATTGTATGTATATTTTC
>NC_051414.1:17260723-17261136 GCF_015228065.2 Penaeus monodon
TGAGTATGCTGGTGATATTTATATTGTGTGTTAGGGTATGAGGTGGAGAATCGGAGAAATAAGTAATGGTGTTATTGTTATTATGAGAAGCGGTAATCCGGGAACAGTGATAAAGGAGTGTATAAATCACCTACAGAATTACAAAAGAAATTTAACTTAACCGTCATGATATATTTTAATTTTGTGCAGTTTTGAATGATACTGTGATTAATAAGATAAATATACTTGCGATATATTTATTCAAGTTAAATAAATCTTTTGTGAGAATATTATAAAACTTATGTATTTACTAAAGTAAAAATGTCCAGAAAAGCAGAATTTTTTGGGAAAAAAAGTATCAAACTCTACCATTCATTACAACTGGATAATGCACTTTTATATATAGATAATAAAGAAAACTGATATAAAAAAAA
>NC_051414.1:17261161-17262069 GCF_015228065.2 Penaeus monodon
TTAAATATATTATAAAAGGCACATATAGACGTGCATACTTCAACACATGAATGCCTTTTTCTATATCATGAGCAAGCTGGAATCACCGCCCTGGAAGCGGCCTGAGCGATGCGAGACGATGCGAAACGTCGCGCTCCTCTCAGCTCGACGATTTGAGTTAACAGGAAGACTTGGCCAAGTTCGCTCCAGATAATCAAGGTCGTTTAAGTTTGCTCATTTGCACCGCTGGGTAGGAATGCGGAGGGAAGGCCGCCGTTCCATCTTCTCCTCCTTCGGGCCTAGAAAAAAGCTTTTGAGCATGATTCAAATAAACTTCTTGCCATGAAGTAGAATTTTCCAGTTACCGTATATTTGCAGAACATGATAAGTATTATGATTAGTATGTTGACAATGACATACAAATTAATACATGTGAAAAGCAATTTAATTGATATTTTAAAAATATCGGCGTACCGAATTCTTTTTTTTCGAAGTGTGCATTAGCATGATCTCACATGCAAGCACATCTAGAAGGGTTACTTTCCAAAGGTTTACCATCGCCTCACTCGTTGGAAAAGGGCCTGCATGTATTCAGCTGTCCTCCCTTCACGCGACGGCCATTAGATATGAACTTGTAACACATTTCCCATGGATTCCCTCGCATGTTGGAGTAGCAGCTAAGGATGTTGTGGACCGTCTTGTCAAAGGTGCCTGTAGGCTTGCCCTACCTGCGGCAGACGCCTCGCCATCAACCCTCTCCCACTACAAGCGGAGGATACGTGCTTCCGCTCACTTGTCAACTACCCGGCGCAGGAACGCCGAGCGGCCAGCGAGCGTAAGCATCCAGCACTATGACCACTTCGCCTCTCATCCCTACTAGTACCGACGCCGCGGTCTGCTGGTAAGAAGACACATTGTGCTGGCTGCCC
>NC_051414.1:17262567-17263394 GCF_015228065.2 Penaeus monodon
ACCGATAAAAGAGCCAAAAAAAAAGGGTCTCAATTTTTTTTTTTTCCCAAACTGATACCCCTTTCCATGAAACAATCATTGCGCAAGGGCGATGCTCAATAACCATAATAGACCATAGGGGCAGCATAGGCCGGGGCAATTTTTAAAATAATTTTTCGTAATGATCACGCGGAAATTTTTTTTAAAAATTTTCAATTTTTTATGCATGATTTAAAACATTATAATATATTCGGGGTTATAAAGTTTGTAATGTTTTATTTTATTTTTCATTAATATTTGAAAGGGTAATTTAAAACAATTCAATTTTATTTTGGTTTAAATAGTGACGCATTATACATTGACTCTCATTGGCGAATAAGGCAAAATGATCCGCATTAACGCGAATTCATTTTTGTTATTTTCGGAAGTATATATAAATTAATAAAAGAATATATTTATAGTGCCCCTACGTTCCCTTTTGATTATTATAGGGTAATTTAAATGGGTTTTTAAAATTATTGATACTTTATGTAATTTTAACTAATAACCAAATTATTGATTTAATTAAATTAATGTATTATTTTTTTAAACAAGCAAGCTATACATATTTTTTTTTCATTTATGTAAAATATATTGGTCCCAAAACTGAAATTTAAATATAAAAAAAAAAAAATATCAATATTGTCTTCTTTTTTTACATTAAAAACATTTTATAAAGTATTTAATTGCTAAAAAAAATTTAAGTATAAATAAAATGCCTAAATTACGATCATGTATCACTGTCATACACATAAGCAAATATGCTTACAATATATTTATTACCAGGGCCATGAGATTGATTTTAAATA
>NC_051414.1:17263573-17263864 GCF_015228065.2 Penaeus monodon
GTCATACTGAAACAGTTAGGAATTTAAAATTATATTTCGTGGACTCTGGGGATAACATTTATATATGAATTCCATGATGTACAAAATTTATAGTTATGTCATTATTAGAAACAAAAATCAAATAAGTACACTGGCTATATTGCAAAACAAAAAACTAAATTTAAATTTATAAATTCTAATTTAAAATGTATTTCTATGAAAGGGTTTTTTTTAGTTTTTCAAATTTCCCTACACGTCATTTTCGTTATCTATATACATAAAACTGAAGTTAATATTTAAATTTATAAATTA
>NC_051414.1:17263968-17264476 GCF_015228065.2 Penaeus monodon
TAATTTAGTCATATTATAAAAACACATACTTACATACATGTTGTATAAATATTCTAAAACTATATATATAATATTTAAGTTCAATTTTCTCATACCACAACCCAAACAAAGTCACTTAGAAAACCAGCCCAAGAAAAAAAGTCTTACATAATGGGAAGACTTCCCAAAATCTTTGGAATATATCGAAACATGAGCCGATTTCTTTGCCCAAAAGTTTCGAAAGTCACGTTCTTTTACTTTCAAAAATTTGGGGACGAATCAGGAAAGGGCCCTGTAGGGGGGTTGTCAAAAGGTTTCGATACATTTTTTTAAAGTTTTCCTGTTTTTTTGAGGATGCGAAAAAGGGAAAAGCTTTCTCCGTCGCCATGGATCTTTCCGACGTCTGGGAGTGCTCTCCTGCAAAATACCATGCAACTCCGGGAGGACCGGGCCCACTTTGGACTGCGGTAGGTGGACAGATAACAAACTAACGCCGGGGTAATGTCTTATAGGTTTAAAAATGTTTTTC
>NC_051414.1:17265291-17265443 GCF_015228065.2 Penaeus monodon
AGAAGTTCTGGCATACGTCCACAGTACTTCCACCAGTACTTTTCGAGATACCTGTTCCTGCGCCAACACGCCAAAACCCGCTTACACGACTTCTTCATTTTGGTAATTATAAAGCAGTATGTTTTTATTAAAAACCAGTGGTTTGCGTATTC
>NC_051414.1:17265511-17266167 GCF_015228065.2 Penaeus monodon
ATCAGGCTGGCCGGCTATATCCTCCGCAGTCGGAGAGTGGTAAGCACCACCGTACCCCAATCCCCATCGAGGACGATGACTGGGAGGACTCCGACGACCCAGACGAACCCAGGCCAGGCCCTTCAGGATACCGCCCACCAGCCCGGGACGCCGAGAGCCACACCGTCACCTCGAGGTATCGCATTTACCCGGTCTTGCACAACCACCATGAAGGTAATGAGGATATTAAATGTTTACAACCGTAGGTGTGTCACGGTAGAGGGGAAATGTGAATTTTGAACCGTGCATTCACTTATAAATCAGCATGTGTAAATAAGCAATATATGAAAAGAGTAATTTCATCAAGGTAAACGATCCATACACCATTTGGCGTCAAGTCGCGATGTTAATAGAAAAACAAATCGTCTGAAATGTGGTTGCTCTAAATATTTGAACATTACGTCCCATATTATATTGACTTACTAAAAAGGAAATCGAGTTATATAACTCGAAAGTGTTCGTTACATAGTGTTTTCTTAATTACGTAAATAAGTTAGCAATACAAGAAAAAAAGTTTTAACCATACAAGGTTTCAATGTGGCCAAAAGCATCCATCAACCTGTATAGTTATTGCGTAGTGTTAGAAACCCAAGTCCTCCGTTTTTTGCTTACGTTTA
>NC_051414.1:17275970-17276364 GCF_015228065.2 Penaeus monodon
TTTGCATTAACATTACATATAGACTTGTGGACGTGATACATCCGTAGATAATGTTGGAAAAGATAAAATAAGTTTGAGTTCTATTATATTTAATCTAGAATGATATTTTCGCTAATGATGAACGATAAAATGCCACATTAAAACATTAATAAATTAAATTTCCGCTTTTTTATAATGTGAATATTGATAAGCCTGCATATTAAGGAAGGTTTGGATTTCATTTGCGTATCATTACGGCAATTTAATGAGACAATTTCACTGGAGTTCGAAAGCAATAAATGTTCTGTCATTGTTCAAAATTAGCATCAAGATTTGTTTTTTATTAAAAAGAACCCACGAAAGTCATAGTATGACTTTCATAATCATAGTGGTAATAGCAATGAAAGAATCAGTA
>NC_051414.1:17276425-17277219 GCF_015228065.2 Penaeus monodon
TCTAAAATTACAATTTCACCCACTCTACAGTCGCTAACCATTTTTCATAGAGAAATGTCTCCTCAATTTTCCCCTTTCTTATTGCATTGCAGCCAGTCATCATAAACGACCTCGTATTGCATTTAGCGACAAAGGATGATAAATGCAACGACGCACGATCAAAAAATGCTTGTAAACTCATTGTGACTTGCAGCATTGCATCGTTGAAAGAGTTGTCGCAAAGAATGACAAAGTAGTCTTGATGTTTGCTTTGTAACCTGATCGTCTGAACTATATTGGGTGTTGGTATGAAGTCATTCATGGAATATGTCTAAAAAAATAACATATGGATACTTCCAAATCCTCGTCCACTCCCGTTGCATGATAAATAGTTTCTTGACAAAAAACTGCTATTTCTACTTTCCTTCCTGACAGATTCCTCACAACAATATTTTATTTATACATATTAAGTAACATTCATTGTAGTCGCCGAGGTGCTTTATCACGGGGCATTCTAATTATGAACTGGGATTATGATCATACATTATTTTAGTTAATCTAGCAAGTGTATACTAAGAGAAAAGTAAAAAAGAAAATAAATCCTAACATTTCCTTTTCAATCTGATTATACCTCATTTCAGTCTTTGCTAACGCTTGGCTAATATAGGTTATTGACTGCTTCTGAACCTTTTTGACTAGCATCACATACTATCACATGAAGTTTAGCCTGATGGTGATCATTTCGTTTAACTGTGTGAATGGTTGATGCTGGTTACGTCCTTTGCTCAACTTTTGAAAATCTCCATTTGTCAGTT
>NC_051414.1:17277277-17277575 GCF_015228065.2 Penaeus monodon
AGCGTAAGCCTTCTTACTCAGAGCATAGGGCCGAATTTAGATATCTTCCAGGTTACAGTAGCGGCGGCCAGTCATTTACAATTTACCAACCAGGTTCTTAATTAAACCAATATATATCTTAAAGGTAATATATTCAATAAAATACAATAAAGCATTAAGGCCTCGTACATAGCGGGTCTTTTTGAGTCCAGACATGGTGTACTTACCTTGACCAATTTCTCCCACCATCCCTCCTCCTCAGCCCTCGCCTATGATCTGAGAATCCCGTAGCAAACGGCGGGAGCCTCTGAAGGAGTAT
>NC_051414.1:17277774-17279491 GCF_015228065.2 Penaeus monodon
AGTTGACGAATGGGGTCCACGACATCTGACAATTTAGGCAAAAATTAAGCTACGTAGTTAATTACACCTTTTAATCTCTGCACTGCAGTCAAATTTGTAGACAGTTTCATGTTTACAATTGCTTTAACTTTTCAGGATCATTTTTAACGCAATCTTTTAAAATTGTGTGACCAAAAATGAACATACTTGCCTACTCGACACAGGTTTTGCTCTAACTAGTATCATACCTATATTTTTGAAGAGATGTTCAGCATTCGCTTGAGACAGAGAGACCAGATGGCAATCTCAATCCCCTGAACTTAACTAATTGGGTATGGAATGCAGTCAAGTAGCTTGCTTCTTTATCTAAGACACAATGCTAATAACCATTTTAAGATCTAATTTATAGAACACTCTTGCCTTCTAGAAAGCAAAAACATCATGCATACATAGTGAAGGATATAATTTTCCCGTTTTCAAAGTTTAGGAGTCATTATAAATACTGATGTTACCACTCTTCTTAAAAGTTACAACTATCCAATTTAACCAGTCTGCTGAATAATCCACTCTGATATTTAAATTTTTCTCCAGTTCTTTTAGTATACCCATTAACTTTATGTTTTATATTGATAAGACTGTGGGGTGTGCATGCAACAAATGTGTCATGAGATTTATTGACAGGTGAATGTACAACACCAGATTGTTTCTCAAGAAACACATAAGTACATTTGGTAATTTCATCGTTCAGAATAAATATTTTCACAACCAGTCTTATTTCCATTTTATCCTAGTACCTTAGCTTCATTTGCATTACTTAATTTTACTTTTGGAACATATCTCCTAGAAATCAAACTTACAGTAGCACCAGAGTCAGTACCAACTTTACAATGTTATTTACAACGAACGGCAGCGCCAACATTTTACTAAATTCACTTGGATTATCTTCATCAGATACTGAAGGTTGCTGTCTCTTTTTCTTCACTTGCCTCGCCATGATCGTTAATGTTGGTAATTTTTGTGTTACTCTCCTGAGTGTTCCTTGTTTTCCAAATTGTAGAAAAATTACATGCTTTTCTGCATCAATTGCACATTTTCCCAAATGCAGGACAATTTTTTTCTTTCACAGATGCGCACAACCACAAAACTCCTCTTGTCGTCTGAAGAGTTAGTTTTATTAATATTCTGATTTTGATTGATCTTGTGTACAGCTCCGTCATTTCCTTCTGAAATAGTGACACATGCTTCGGAGTGACTGATGTGCAACAGATTTTCAGAGCTTTATCGAAGGTTAGGTTTGACTTCTTTGCAGATGTTATGTTTTTCATCTGCACCTAAACACAAGTTGATCAAGAAGAGTGTTTTCTCTTTTGTTATCATAATTGCACTCTTTCAATAATTCTTGAAATTAGTGATGTAAATGTCAGGAGGTTGGGGGTTCTTGCAAACACGTTCCGACCTTATATCTTGCTGTTAGGGTATTCTTTGTTTGGGCAAAATATTTACTGACTTTTTTTTTTTATAAGATTTTTAGATGGACGTTACTCACCTTGTGCTGGTTCAGGAAATTCGAAGATATTATATATTTCTAGCAGTTCATCCCTTCATTCTCTTCATTTATTTTCTCTTTATGACCGGTAGCTAACATGTAGAAGTTCCAAGCTTCCATCACGACAAGCTTGGTGGGAATGGAAAGTCTGGTGTTCGAATAAGACATTTTAATCGACGCAGCAATTGTAGT
>NC_051414.1:17282202-17282620 GCF_015228065.2 Penaeus monodon
CCCCCAAAATAGAGTTTAAGAAATAGATTTCAATAAAGTGTGCAACTGTGGAAGAGTGACGTCAGTGTAAGCGCCTAGTCAAAAATCCTCAGCGATTGTTAGAAGAACCGTCAATATGATTTATGCGCATAATTATGTGCGCTAATCCCGGGTACCAGATTACATCTTTCGAAAGTTTTCAATTGATCTAGCAATGCTGAAGCCTGGTTATACTTTGACGGTTTGCACAGATGTTTCGTCTGCGCATTTCACCTGCCTTATGCGGCGCTGTTGATACCACCTACTTCTGTGTGGATGCAGATTTCGCTCACAACACACAAAGGGGGAAGTTATAAATAAGAAATGATTATATTTTCCAGGAATCGCATTGGCATTTGTTCAATTATATCTGCTCGTTAGCTCCCGCCCTCCAAATGAT
>NC_051414.1:17283450-17283862 GCF_015228065.2 Penaeus monodon
TGGAGGGCGGGAGCTAACGAGCAGATATAATTGAACAAATGCCAATGCGATTCCTGGAAAATATAATCATTTCTTATTTATAACTTCCCCCTTTGTGTGTTGTGAGCGAAATCTGCATCCACACAGAAGTAGGTGGTATCAACAGCGCCGCATAAGGCAGGTGAAATGCGCAGACGAACATCTGTGCAAACCGTCAAAGTATAACCAGGCTTCAGCATTGCTAGATCAATTGAAAACTTTCGAAAGATGTAATCTGGTACCCGGGATTAGCGCACATAATTATGCGCATAAATCATATTGACGGTTCTTCTAACAATCGCTGAGGATTTTTGACTAGGCGCTTACACTGACGTCACTCTTCCACAGTTGCACACTTTATTGAAATCTATTTCTTAAACTCTATTTTGGGGGT
>NC_051414.1:17286574-17288289 GCF_015228065.2 Penaeus monodon
ACTACAATTGCTGCGCGATTAAAATGTCTTATTCGAACACCAGACTTTCCATTCCCACCAAGCTTGTCGTGATGGAAGCTTGGAACTTCTACATGTTAGCTACCGGTCATAAAGAGAAAATAAATGAAGAGAATGAAGGGATGAACTGCTAGAAATATATAATATCTTCGAATTTCCTGAACCAGCACAAGGTGAGTAACGTCCATCTAAAAATCTTATAAAAAAAAAAAGTCAGTAAATATTTTGCCCAAACAAAGAATACCCTAACAGCAAGATATAAGGTCGGAACGTGTTTGCAAGAACCCCCAACCTCCTGACATTTACATCACTAATTTCAAGAATTATTGAAAGAGTGCAATTATGATAACAAAAGAGAAAACACTCTTCTTGATCAACTTGTGTTTAGGTGCAGATGAAAAACATAACATCTGCAAAGAAGTCAAACCTAACCTTCGATAAAGCTCTGAAAATCTGTTGCACATCAGTCACTCCGAAGCATGTGTCACTATTTCAGAAGGAAATGACGGAGCTGTACACAAGATCAATCAAAATCAGAATATTAATAAAACTAACTCTTCAGACGACAAGAGGAGTTTTGTGGTTGTGCGCATCTGTGAAAGAAAAAAATTGTCCTGCATTTGGGAAAATGTGCAATTGATGCAGAAAAGCATGTAATTTTTCTACAATTTGGAAAACAAGGAACACTCAGGAGAGTAACACAAAAATTACCAACATTAACGATCATGGCGAGGCAAGTGAAGAAAAAGAGACAGCAACCTTCAGTATCTGATGAAGATAATCCAAGTGAATTTAGTAAAATGTTGGCGCTGCCGTTCGTTGTAAATAACATTGTAAAGTTGGTACTGACTCTGGTGCTACTGTAAGTTTGATTTCTAGGAGATATGTTCCAAAAGTAAAATTAAGTAATGCAATGAAGCTAAGGTACTAGGATAAAATGGAAATAAGACTGGTTGTGAAAATATTTATTCTGAACGATGAAATTACCAAATGTACTTATGTGTTTCTTGAGAAACAATCTGGTGTTGTACATTCACCTGTCAATAAATCTCATGACACATTTGTTGCATGCACACCCCACAGTCTTATCAATATAAAACATAAAGTTAATGGGTATACTAAAAGAACTGGAGAAAAATTTAAATATCAGAGTGGATTATTCAGCAGACTGGTTAAATTGGATAGTTGTAACTTTTAAGAAGAGTGGTAACATCAGTATTTATAATGACTCCTAAACTTTGAAAACGGGAAAATTATATCCTTCACTATGTATGCATGATGTTTTTGCTTTCTAGAAGGCAAGAGTGTTCTATAAATTAGATCTTAAAATGGTTATTAGCATTGTGTCTTAGATAAAGAAGCAAGCTACTTGACTGCATTCCATACCCAATTAGTTAAGTTCAGGGGATTGAGATTGCCATCTGGTCTCTCTGTCTCAAGCGAATGCTGAACATCTCTTCAAAAATATAGGTATGATACTAGTTAGAGCAAAACCTGTGTCGAGTAGGCAAGTATGTTCATTTTTGGTCACACAATTTTAAAAGATTGCGTTAAAAATGATCCTGAAAAGTTAAAGCAATTGTAAACATGAAACTGTCTACAAATTTGACTGCAGTGCAGAGATTAAAAGGTGTAATTAACTACGTAGCTTAATTTTTGCCTAAATTGTCAGATGTCGTGGACCCCATTCGTCAACT
>NC_051414.1:17288488-17288786 GCF_015228065.2 Penaeus monodon
ATACTCCTTCAGAGGCTCCCGCCGTTTGCTACGGGATTCTCAGATCATAGGCGAGGGCTGAGGAGGAGGGATGGTGGGAGAAATTGGTCAAGGTAAGTACACCATGTCTGGACTCAAAAAGACCCGCTATGTACGAGGCCTTAATGCTTTATTGTATTTTATTGAATATATTACCTTTAAGATATATATTGGTTTAATTAAGAACCTGGTTGGTAAATTGTAAAAGACTGGCCGCCGCTACTGTAACCTGGAAGATATCTAAATTCGGCCCTATGCTCTGAGTAAGAAGGCTTACGCT
>NC_051414.1:17288844-17289637 GCF_015228065.2 Penaeus monodon
AACTGACAAATGGAGATTTTCAAAAGTTGAGCAAAGGACGTAACCAGCATCAACCATTCACACAGTTAAACGAAATGATCACCATCAGGCTAAACTTCATGTGATAGTATGTGATGCTAGTCAAAAAGGTTCAGAAGCAGTCAATAACCTATATTAGCCAAGCGTTAGCAAAGACTGAAATGAGGTATAATCAGATTGAAAAGGAAATGTTAGGATTTATTTTCTTTTTTACTTTTCTCTTAGTATACACTTGCTAGATTAACTAAATAATGTATGATCATAATCCCAGTTCATAATTAGAATGCCCCGTGATAAAGCACCTCGGCGACTACAATGAATGTTACTTAATATGTATAAATAAAATATTGTTGTGAGGAATCTGTCAGGAAGGAAAGTAGAAATAGCAGATTTTTGTCAAGAAACTATTTATCATGCAACGGGAGTGGACGAGGATTTGGAAGTATCCATATGTTATTTTTTTAGACATATTCCATGAATGACTTCATACCAACACCCAATATAGTTCAGACGATCAGGTTACAAAGCAAACATCAAGACTACTTGTCATTCTTTGCGAACACTCTTTCAACGATGCAATGCTGCAAGTCACAATGAGTTTTTCAAGCATTTTTTGATCGTGCGTCGTTGCATTTATCATCCTTTGTCGCTAAATGCAATACGAGGTCGTTTATGATGACTGGCTGCAATGCAATAAGAAAGGGGAAAATTGAGGAGACATTTCTCTATGAAAAATGGTTAGCGACTGTAGAGTGGGTGAAATTGTAATTTTAGA
>NC_051414.1:17289698-17290088 GCF_015228065.2 Penaeus monodon
TACTGATTCTTTCATTGCTATTACCACTATGATTATGAAAGTCATACTATGACTTTCGTGGGTTCTTTTTTAATAAAAACAAATCTTGATGCTAATTTTGAACAATGACAGAACATTTATTGCTTTCGAACTCCAGTGAAATTGTCTCATTAAATTGCCGTAATGATACGCAAATGAAATCCAAACCTTGCTCAATATGCAGGCTTATCAATATTCACATTATAAAAAAGCGGAAATTTAATTTATTAATGTTTTAATGTGGCATTTTATCGTTCATCATTAGCGAAAATATCATTCTAGATTAAATTATAATAGAACTCAAACTTATTTTATTTTTCCAACATTATCTACGGATGTATCACGTCCACAAGTCTATATGTAATGTTAATG
>NC_051414.1:17293749-17293830 GCF_015228065.2 Penaeus monodon
GTATCTGGCTTGCTGTTCTAATTGTGGTCCATTGTCCTAATGGATTACAAAATTTTGTGCTCATGTACATGCTATAATCAC
>NC_051414.1:17297070-17297216 GCF_015228065.2 Penaeus monodon
GTGTATGTATGATATGAAATACTTTTACGCAAAATATGTAGTAATATGTAAATGTTGTTTTTACCATTGTGCCAGAGACAGCTATTAAATAAAACCAAGAATTACGATGACATCACTTCGACAAGCTACAGAAAATGAGTAAAGTG
>NC_051414.1:17308970-17309129 GCF_015228065.2 Penaeus monodon
ATAAATTGATGAAAAAAAAACCCCTTCAAACCCATTGCCCCACAATTTAGCCTCGAAGACTGCGGTCTCTTCAGCCACATCGGGGCCAGGCATTGAGATTCGCTTGTCGGGAAGAAAAAAGGAACGGGGGGATCCTTTGGCTGGCTCGATGGGATAGCA
>NC_051414.1:17316287-17317529 GCF_015228065.2 Penaeus monodon
GTGTGTATTTGCATTAACATTAACATATAGACTTGTGGACGTGCTACATCGTAGATAATGTTGGAAAAGATAAAAATAGTTTGGAGTTCTACTATATTTATCTAGAATGATATTTCTCGCTAATGATGAACGATAAAAATGCACATTAAAAACATTAATAAATTAAATTTCCGCTTTTTATAATGTGAAATTGATAAGACTGCATATTAGGAAGGTTTGGATAGTTCATTTGCGTATCACTTACGGCAATTTAATGAGACAATTTCACTGGAGTTCGAAAGCAATAAATATTCTGTCATGTTCAAAATTGCATCAAGATTGTGTTATAAAAAAGAAACCCACGAAAGTCACAGTATGGACTTTCATAACATGTGGTACTAGGCCAATGAAAAGAATCAGTAATTAACATATATTCTAGTATTAGTGTTACTACGTATTGATGTGACTTTATTATATTTAAAATTACAATTTCACCCACTCTACAGTGAACATTTGTTCATAGAGAAATGTCTCTCCAATTTTCCCCTTCTTATGAAATTTGCACGCCAGCATCATAAACGAATCGTATTGCATTTAGCGACAAAGGATGATAAAGCAACGAACGCACGATCAAAAAATGCTGTCACTCATTGGGGACTGCAGCATGCATCGTTGAAAGGAGTTGTTCGCCAAAGAATGACAAAGTAGTCTTGATGTTTGCTTTGTAACCTGATCGTCTGAACTATATTGGGTGTTGGTATGAAGTCATTCATGGAATATGTCTAAAAAAAAACATATGGATACTTCCAAATCCTCGTCCACTCCCGTTGCATGATAAATAGTTTCTTGACAAAAATCTGCTATTTCTACTTTCCTTCCTGACAGATTCCTCACAACAATATTTTATTTATACATATTAAGTAACATTCATTGTAGTCGCCGAGGTGCTTTATCACGGGCATTCTAATTATGAACTGGGATTATGATCATACATTATTTTAGTTAATCTAGCAAGTGTATACTAAGAGAAAAGTAAAAAGAAAATAAATCCTAACATTTCCTTTTCAATCTGATTATACCTCATTTCAGTCTTTGCTAACGCTTGGCTAATATAGGTTATTGACTGCTTCTGAACCTTTTTGACTAGCATCACATACTATCACATGAAGTTTAGCCTGATGGTGATCATTTCGTTTAACTGTGTGAATGGTTGATGCTGGTTACGTCCTTTGCTCAACTTTTGAAAATCTCCATTTGTCAGTT
>NC_051414.1:17317586-17317884 GCF_015228065.2 Penaeus monodon
AGCGTAAGCCTTCTTACTCAGAGCATAGGGCCGAATTTAGATATCTTCCAGGTTACAGTAGCGGCGGCCAGTCATTTACAATTTACCAACCAGGTTCTTAATTAAACCAATATATATCTTAAAGGTAATATATTCAATAAAATACAATAAAGCATTAAGGCCTCGTACATAGCGGGTCTTTTTGAGTCCAGACATGGTGTACTTACCTTGACCAATTTCTCCCACCATCCCTCCTCCTCAGCCCTCGCCTATGATCTGAGAATCCCGTAGCAAACGGCGGGAGCCTCTGAAGGAGTAT
>NC_051414.1:17318083-17319799 GCF_015228065.2 Penaeus monodon
AGTTGACGAATGGGGTCCACGACATCTGACAATTTAGGCAAAAATTAAGCTACGTAGTTAATTACACCTTTTAATCTCTGCACTGCAGTCAAATTTGTAGACAGTTTCATGTTTACAATTGCTTTAACTTTTCAGGATCATTTTTAACGCAATCTTTTAAAATTGTGTGACCAAAAATGAACATACTTGCCTACTCGACACAGGTTTTGCTCTAACTAGTATCATACCTATATTTTTGAAGAGATGTTCAGCATTCGCTTGAGACAGAGAGACCAGATGGCAATCTCAATCCCCTGAACTTAACTAATTGGGTATGGAATGCAGTCAAGTAGCTTGCTCTTATCTAGGACCAAAATGCTAATAACCATTTTAAGATCTAATTTATAGAACCACTCTTGCCTTCTAGAAGCAAAAACATAGATGCATAAATAGGAAGGATATAATTTCCCCGTTTTCCAAGTTTAGGGAGTCATTATAAATACTGATGTTCACCACTCTTCTTAAGTTACAACTATCCAATTTAACCAGTCTGCTGAATAATCCACTTGATATTAAAATTTTTCTCCAGTTCTTTTAGTATACCATTAACTTTATGTTTTATATTGATAGACTGTGGGGTGTGGCATGCCAACAAATGTGTCATGAGATTTATTACAGGTGAATGTACAACACCAGATTGGTTTCTCAAGAAACACGTAAGTACATTTGGTAATTTCATCGTCAGAATAAATATTTTCACAACCGTCTTATTTCATTTTATCCCTAGTACCTAGCTTCATTTGCATTACTAATTTTACTTTGTGGAACATATATCTCTAGGAAATCAAAAACTTACAGTAGCACCAGAGTCAGTACCAAAGTTACAATGTGTATTTACAACGAACGGCAGCGCCAACATTTTATAAATTCAGTTGGATTATCGCTCAACAGATACTGAAGGTTGCTGTCTCTTTTTTTCTTCAATTGCCTCGCCATGATCGTAATGTTGGTAATTTTTTGTTTTACTTCCTGAGTGTCTTGTTTTCCAAATTGTAGAAAAATTACATGCTTGTCTGCATCAATGAAATTTTCCCAAATGCAGGAAAATTTTTTCTTTCACAGATGCGCACAACACAAAACTCCTCTTGTCAGTTGAGAGTTAGTTTTTATTAATATTCTAGATTTTGATTGATCTTGTGTACAGCGCCGCATTCCTTCTTGTGAAATAGTGACACATGCTTCGGAGTGACTGATGTGCAACAGATTTCAGAGCTTTATCGAAGGGTAGGTTTGACTTCTTTGCAGATGTGTTATGTTTGGCATCGCACCTAAAAAACAAGTTGATCAAGAAGAGTTTGTTCTCTTTTGTTATCATAATTGCACTCTTTCAATAATCTTGAAATTAGTGATGTTAAATGGCAGGAGGTTGGGGTTCTTGCAAACACGTTCCGACCTTATATCTGCTGTTAGTGTATCTTGTTGGGGCAAATATTTACTGACTTTTTTTTTTTTAAGATTTTTTAGATGGACGTTAATCTCACCTTGTGCTGGTCAGGAAATTCTGAAGATATTATATAATTTCTAGCAGTTCATCCCTCATTCTCTCATTTCATTTTCTCTTTATGAGGTAGATAACATGATAGAAGTTCCCAAGCTCCATCCCGACAAGTTGGTGGGAATGGAAAAGTCTGGTGTTCGAATAAAGAATTTTAATTCGCGCAGCAATTGTAGTCAGAA
>NC_051414.1:17325555-17326145 GCF_015228065.2 Penaeus monodon
TCAAATCTTACTTGTACGGCTACCCCTCTTGTTTGTTCGGACTTCTACTTTTCTTCGTAGCATCAGAATCTTGCTTTACGCCTTCTTGGTCACTACCGCCATGTTTTTTTCATTATTTAGCGTGGGTCCAAAGGAGGGCTTAAAGCAAAGACAATATTCGTGCTCATGTTTGGAACGGTTACATTACAGATCAATATTGTATACAAACTTTGGATACGATATTAATACATATGTAACTGGTATCTGTGTACTGAAAATATGTGAAATATGTTGATTAACTTCAATTATTCCACTGATGTAATAAAAGAAGGATTTATTAATATTTTCATTTTATTTTGGGCAATAAATGTTGCAATGTTGACTGCAGCGTTACATTATTACAATACCCTTATACATGAATCAAGCGGTAATGAGCGATGAAGGTGAGATATCCAGGGCCACGCAGCCTCGGATGCTTGACGTCACAGGCTCTTGACGCGCACTGCATGATGCATCGCTCTTGGCATCTGAATCATGCACAGCCGCGAGAAGATATTGGAAGGGATGACTCAACGCCGCGACATCAGGAATGGGTGCTGCTATGACGCAAT
>NC_051414.1:17326244-17326960 GCF_015228065.2 Penaeus monodon
AAAGAAAGAGAGATACGATATGCAAATGGGAGGAAATCGATATTGTCTACCCGACAGAACTTTTCGTGCTCACAAACGAAAGACAGGAGCCTATGGCATCGGATATTGTCATGGCAACGGCAACAAAACATAGTGAAAAAATTGAGCAATTTCCCCTCGCTAACACCTTCACACTGCATAGAAATGGTTCGAGGCATAGGGGAAAAGGGAAATAGGAGAGGAAGACAGAAAATAGATAAAGGCGCAGTAGGTGCCACCCAAACCTACCATACAAATGACACGTTTTTAATAATGAGAAATGGGATATATAAAACAGTGGAATGCCGATAGTAATAATAATCATTCTTTTAAAACATTCAGAAAAATAAAGTATCAAATAATTGAATTTATAATCTTATATTGATTATTTTTATAAAGGTTTCGCAATATATTCAAGAGAAACTCTACCTTGTGGGTACCCAGTCTATTCACTCATTTAAAAAGAAAGGAAGCGAGAGGGAAAAAAGGGGAAGAGGTCGGAGGAGAAAAGAACAAGAGGAAGAGAATCTCTTGTGGATAGATAGAATTTCCTTATAAATTGCTCGATATCGCAGATTTTTTCCTCTCTCTTTTCGGGCTTACTGCAAATGCACGTTAGATTTCAAGGGAGGGATATATTTGGATATATTTACATAAGAGGATTTTGTTTCCTTTTAAGGAAAGATACTTAACCCTTG
>NC_051414.1:17327022-17327318 GCF_015228065.2 Penaeus monodon
GCACACGCATGTTTCAAAGAAAATAGTTCAGCAACTGTCCTCGGCAATGTAAATCTATTTCGGATATTGTAAACAGAGATCATCCGATTTGAAAACTTCCGTTCCGTTTTTGTATTAAACATCTCTGATATTATTTCTCCTTTAAGATGCTAACAGTGAAGATAAGATCCAAATACCACATATAACTAGAAGATGACTCTACCGGATGCTGAATGCACACCAAACATGCACATGCAAATGTACATAAAAAGACTCACTCCTCCCTGCATTCCGTATGTGTATCTGAGCCCAGCCTA
>NC_051414.1:17327438-17327502 GCF_015228065.2 Penaeus monodon
ACCTATGCAAAACCTGACTTATTATAGAAATGATAATACTTATAGTAATGGCAGTGACAACAAT
>NC_051414.1:17328410-17328566 GCF_015228065.2 Penaeus monodon
TAAATATGAGTATATCCTGTATGCTTCAGCGCCGGGATAAAATAGACAAATAATTGGTACGCGCGTGAGTTTCGCGATGCACATTTATGTTCAAAAAGGCGCAGACATTTATAGTTTTAAATTATACTAATGGGAATTGCACGAAAAAAAGAGATG
>NC_051414.1:17328625-17328816 GCF_015228065.2 Penaeus monodon
TTTCACTTACATCTGCTACCTCCTACTTCCCTCCTCCCCCTCCTTAGATTCCCCCGCCTCGTACGCTCCCTTATCCCTTCCCACTCATTCCCATTCCTCTTTTACTCTGAGCCCCTCTCCTTCCTCCTCCCTTTCCCCATAGTCATCCAATTTTCCTCTCTCCTCCGCTTCCCCAATGTTTCCCCTCCCCT
>NC_051414.1:17330371-17330483 GCF_015228065.2 Penaeus monodon
CTCTCCGAGATTCATATGATGTGTTTCATATACATTATAATCATGTTGTCAGTTATCACCCCTTTTTACACCATAATGAACTGACCAAGTCTATTGTCACATGGATTAATAT
>NC_051414.1:17330704-17330931 GCF_015228065.2 Penaeus monodon
GTGCCAAAACGATTGAGGCGCTTTGCTCACGAGTTTACTTAACGTGTTATTATAGCAATTATGTAATAAAAACATGAACAACTGCAAAAATGAACATTCTCTTTAATAAGACGAACGCCCAAAGGAGAGAGGAGTAAGTTATGATTTTCCCCTTTCTTTGTTCCATTGAAGGAGCAGTTTCCCGACATAGACTTTTAAAAGTCAGAATTAAAAATCGATTATCTATT
>NC_051414.1:17331739-17331914 GCF_015228065.2 Penaeus monodon
GGGACCCCCTTTATCAGCTTCGTTGTCCCACACGAATGGACAGAAGTGATGAAACTTCAAAACAGATCTCCCGAAATGGCAATGATAGGAACAGTTATCCGTAAATGTATTGCTGTGGATAAGGGAAAAATTCCACGTTCCCAATCACTGGAGAGAATACCAACCCTGTGTATCC
>NC_051414.1:17332217-17332395 GCF_015228065.2 Penaeus monodon
CATTAGCCACCAAGCAGGATCCGTACGTCAGGGACTTCAGACAACTAAGACAGGATTCCATGTGTAACAGACATCCAAAGAGACAGGAAATTCCAGTGCCAGGGGACGTCTACTCTCCATGACAGGGCAGCACATTAACTGTCAACTTGGTTCCAGCAGCCAGCAGAATCATCACGGC
>NC_051414.1:17333131-17333689 GCF_015228065.2 Penaeus monodon
GACTGGTTTCTCTTACCCCTCAGGGGTCGATACTGAATCACGAACTCCTGGAAATGAAAATGAGGAACTCGCTAACTTTCATAGAGTTAGAATGGCTGTAAAATTGGCATGGAGACCCATAGAAGTAATAAATTAGGAAATTATCCAGCAACAGCACATTCTATTTTTATTAGTGCTCAAGAAGTTGGAAAAAAAAAAAAATTGGCATGGAGACCCATTATAGGAAATCTCCAGGCATCAGCAATTCTATTTTTTTATAGTGCTCAAGAATGGCCTGAAAAAAATGGCATGGAGAACCATATAGGAAATCTCCAGCATCAGCACATTCTATTTTTATAGTGCTCAAGAAGGCTGAAAAAAATATTGGAATGGGGAAACATCTAGGAAATCTCCAGCATCAGAATTCTATTTTTATTATTCTGCTCAATTTATCTCAGAAGTGGCTGGTAAAATTGAACTAGGAACATCCAATAGTCGTGTACCACATAGTTAGCTAGTTCCTTCCTGCTTCAGCTCACTCCAATTGAATTATTACTCATTAACCAGGTTATTTCCCCT
>NC_051414.1:17333899-17334063 GCF_015228065.2 Penaeus monodon
TCTATTTATTCTACATTGTTGCACCAATAATCGACCAGACCGAATGCTTTTTAGCCTGTAGACGATATCACTAACTTTGGCTATACATGTAAAGTCCCTCAAACAAAGGTTGTTAATTTTTTAGACAATCCGCCTGGGCTTAGAAGTTATATACCACACGGACC
>NC_051414.1:17334172-17335493 GCF_015228065.2 Penaeus monodon
AGTCCTACGTTTCCGGTCCTCTACATGCTACATGGACCATTATCCATGAAAGAATTTAAATAAGTTATTGATGGGATCCTTGTGTACATAAGGGACTGAGGAGAATCATGGGTGGATTGTCCTATGATATGCAGAATGTATGCAAATACAGCTAAAGGGGAGCCAGTGTATGCCATTCTTTAGGGTTGTGTCATAAGTTCATAATCCTCAATATTTGCATTATGGTCCCCTTTACACGCTCTCACCAAACCATACTTGATGGATGGAAATGGAGTTGTAGTGTCTATTTATCTGCAACAACCCACACAAAATGTCTTTAAAAAAATTCATTATAATTCTCCTCCACCATTGTTATACCATGTTTTGGAACGCATGGATGCTGACAACATGTGTTATAAAAAGCTTGGGCTACCCTTTGCTTCTTGTTCGTTATTGGTACAGCTATCAGGAATCGGGTAGCACATCCAATTACTGCAACACTTACTTGCTCCTCATTGTACAAAGGGAAGAGGGCCTAAAAATCTAGGTGTATACGCTCAAATTTTCTCTCTTACCACCCTGGGAACCGACGAGCGAGCAGGCCACATCCCTCATTGGCTTACATTAAGGCACACACTACATGACTTACAATTTTGGGACGTCCTTTGACATGCCTGGCCCGACATGCAAACTTCTTTGGTCTCTTTCAAGTGTAACTGGACCTCCATGAACTGCTAAGGGAACGGCAGTGGGCCAGATACAATGCAGTGTTTTTATACGAGTCTGGAAATAACAATCGAGGGTCTAGCTGATCATATAATATTGACATGGGTTAGATAGAGAATTCCATCTTGTAGTATTTGAAAACATGAAATCATAGTTTAATCGAGGACACCTCATTTAATTTCACCCTGAGATACCTCTTACTGACCCCATAATGGATGAGCTCCTGATCCATCCTAACTTTGAGGCGGTCCCCAGGCGAATCACTTCTCTCTGTGACTCATTACTTTAATGATCTCTTCCACTCCGTGTCACAGCCGACACAATATCGTTCAAGGGGGATCTGCATTTCTTATTCTAGATAGTGCATCAGCCACATAATTCTGTTTCCCAGCTATGTAAGTAACTCCAGCCCTCAAATCAGCAACCCGACATCTGCCATCGCAGAATCCATGAATTGGCCTGCATAATAAAAGCCAAACAAGTGTCTAGATCATGGCCCCCGACGGAAAAATCCTAGTATAATAGATCGGTTTTTACTGTTGCTACCATACACTACTGCTAGGGCTTCCCTTTCAATCGTGGATACTTAACTTCGTCTTCATTCAGAGTACGACTG
>NC_051414.1:17335569-17336099 GCF_015228065.2 Penaeus monodon
CGTATTCAGAATGAAATTTTGTCAAAAATCTGGATAAGAAAGAGTTACCTCTTAGCAAGCAATTCTTTAAGATCATTGAAACGCTTCCAGTGCTTCATTTGACCATTTAAGGACGATTTTGCGGTTATTAAGCTTCGAGAACCCTTTTGTCATTTCAGTAAAGAGGCCTTGGCTACTTGTTTGCAAAAATCAAAATGAAATTTGCGGATAATAATTTGCAAGACCAAGAAATGAATGCAGCTCTTCATACCACTGGTTTTGGAAAGTTCCAGCGAGCTTCCAATTTCTCACTGAGGTCGGATACCTTTACTGGAAATTTTATGTCTAAGATTACTTAATCTCTTCTGGAAGAAACTACACTTCTACAGTGTTTAAGGGAAAGGTTACTTTGTATTAATCTATCAAGAATATCTCAAGATTGTAAGGTGTTCTTCCATGAGGATCCAAAGACAACTATATCATCATATATACAGGCTGATCTTCCTATTAGGTCCTGCTAAAGCCTGATTAATTGCTCTTGAAAACACGAG
>NC_051414.1:17336550-17336857 GCF_015228065.2 Penaeus monodon
GAACTGAGTCAGACAGTAAGAGGTCATCTTTAAGTGAAAAATGTTTGTCCAACTTATCATTATGCATTTGCGTATTGATTTCTTTACTTTGTAGATAAGGAACAAAGTATTACTTGCTCTCTCAATTTCTCTTCACGAGAATATTGCACGAGTGCAACTCTTTGATTCACCTTGAATGTGTGGATTTACTTGATTTTTGTGGCAAAGGTATCCTTCTAACACTGTTACATCCCCACTGGGGCAAGCTGCTATTAATTCTACATCTCTGGTGGACATGTAAAATGGGACTTTAACCAATTAACGCATC
>NC_051414.1:17337464-17337650 GCF_015228065.2 Penaeus monodon
TACTTCGGCACCAGTATCAAACAATACTCTTCTTTCGTGCCCTCTACTACTACATTTAAAACTTATCAATCTTTACCATTACATTCTGTATCAATGCAACTTGTACTAATACTCTTCTTGAAATGTTGCTACCTGAGTGCACTAAGGTTGGTAGTCATGTCACTTGTTTTTTGCTGGTCGGTTTCC
>NC_051414.1:17340811-17340906 GCF_015228065.2 Penaeus monodon
ATTTTTATAATATTAAATTTATATAGTTTATGGTTGTATGAATTTAAATAATATATATATCTATTTCTTCTATTTTTATTTTTAAATTCTTTTAT
>NC_051414.1:17340969-17341476 GCF_015228065.2 Penaeus monodon
CCACAAAATATTTATTTAATTATCTTATTATTATATCTATATTTTTTCTTTCTTCTCTTTCTTCCTCTCTCCTTTCCTCTATCTTATCTTTCTCTATTTTTCCCTATCTCTTCCTATTTTACATAGATTCTTGCACATTATATCTATATCTATAATAGAAACTTTATCTCTATTTCTCTATATTTACTATATATCATATGTTCCTCTATTTTACTCTATTTATCTTCTCTTTATTCTCTATTCTATCTCTTATATTCTATTTTATATTATATCCCCCCCCTCACACCCCCACCCACCCCCCCCCCACACACCCCACACACACACACACAACACCAACCACCACACACCCCAAACACACCACACCCCACACACACCACATCCGCCCCCCCACACCCCCCACACCCACCACCACCACACCCCCACACACCCCCCCAAAAAACCCCATATTAATTTATCTTTTTATTTTATCTAATTTTTATTTATTTTTATCCTATATTTCTATTCTCT
>NC_051414.1:17345496-17345563 GCF_015228065.2 Penaeus monodon
ATAAATGCATGTATACATTAAAATTGTGTATATGAGGGCATGCGTGTGCAAAGAATTTTCATATGAG
>NC_051414.1:17346079-17346310 GCF_015228065.2 Penaeus monodon
TGAAATAAATTTACAAAATATCCAGTGTCTTCTAAATAAGACAGAAAATCAAGAAAAACATTTACCACATGAAAACTGCCTCATGAAAGGTAAATAAAGAAGAGGACCACCAGGACCTTTTAGATCCTTGTCATAAACTCGCTAAACTTCCCTGGGATATCGGCGCTTCCTCTCATCTCCCTCAGTGCCAGTTTCCCTTTCGGAGTATGGAATGTAATTGATGCTCCGCGC
>NC_051414.1:17346345-17347549 GCF_015228065.2 Penaeus monodon
GTCGGGAATATTTCGGCGGCAAGAAGACCCTAGATGCTGCCGAGATCTTAATGGGGGCTGAACCACCTTTGTGCTCGACATGAAACGATATTATTTTCTTCTTGTGACTCCCATTTCCCTTTCAGAAAGATATCATAAAAGTACTGCTTCAAAAAAGACATAAAAGGTCGGGGCATCTACACACCAAGTAGATATCAGACAGCATTAACACACAAAGCCGGGCCTTGTTGACATCGCCCGGATCTCAGCGCAAGTTGAAATGAGACGATCGAACGACTTGTAAGATGAAGGGACGTCAGAGGACGGGGGGAGGGGGGGATAATGCGGAGAGGAAAGAAAGAGAGAGAGGGTTTGGTAGTGCAGAGAAGAGGGGAAGCGAAGGAAATCCTTTGACCCGCAGAGGCTAAGAAGGGTAGAGGATGGGGTCAGGAAATTAGAAGTGGGTGGCGACAACAGTTGGATGTATTAGTGTCTAAAAAGTCTGAAATAATAAAAGTGTGCCTTGAAATGACAATAAATAAATTACGAAAAGCAAGGAAATATTCTTAAAAGTGAATCAGTAGACGAAAACCTAAAGAAAAGTTATACATATTGGAACGAAACAAACTGATATTGCCTTTCCATTAAAGAAAATTACTATGGATAGCTAAATTAAACCATAGTTCTTTAACCAATTGCATATGTGCAACATTTAAGAATGTAGCTAAATGAGAGGCTCTGTGTGATTTCACTCGCAACTCTCTTGTGAAAACACAATTTCTCTAATGTAGTATTCAAAATTCCCTACTTTTCTTGTCTCGTTCTTTAACGCAATGTTAATACGACTTCTAAAGGACACCAAAGCATTTTGTTACGATTGTTATTATCACTAGATCAGTCATTTACGATATTAAGTAGTTCTTTAATATTTTTTCTGGATGTATCAGTTTCTGTTGAATATTAACATATTGCACAGTGATATTATAATGATGATATGAATGGTTGTGATTTCAACATTTCACTGTAAAAAAAGAATAATACGATGAAGAAAAATTCAGTTGCCAAAGTAAAATTTTCAGTAGATTTTTTAGATAAATTTCTGGAGGCCGGTGGATCTGAATGCCCTATGGCTTTCTGCTGCTTCCGCAATCGCCTTTAAATCGAGTAGTTGACATGAGAGGAAGCTGAATGTGCAAAGCTACACGGACTTGGGTCCCTGACGATG
>NC_051414.1:17348153-17349109 GCF_015228065.2 Penaeus monodon
TTTGCATGACACTAATCTGTGAAAATAATAGCTAACCATTGACTAAACTTTCCTTGTTCACTAACGAAAGGCGACCATCAGCGCCGCCATATAGCAGTGTAGCGATTAAACCAAACAAAGAAAGATTTTGAAAATTTTCCTTTATTAGTAATCGCATGAAAGCGAGGAGAGAAAGGATGATAGGATATAAGAAAGGTGGGAAAGTGGAACACCAGGTAACTCGGCTTAACCTCCTAGTAATAAGGCAAGTGGTGTAAAAAGAAGCGAATTATTATTAACAGGTTATAAACGTTCTTTCCCTAATTAGTATCGCTTGCAAAACAACCCATTTGTATAAAAGGGAACCATTAGTATCGTAGTTATTTATTCTAGAGAAAATCAACCAACCTTCGAAATGAAAATTCTGTTCATACAAACCTTTGTCGCATTCGCTTGTATTTTGTGCACTGTTATTTTACCAAGGCAATTTTCCCTTTACAGAAAAAAAGAGTGAGAGAAAAAGAGTTTCTCTTATTGTCAAATACAATTTCCTTACAGATTATTTGATATAACAGTAAAAGCCGTTTTATCCACCCATATGTATTTTAGTTTGTTGGTCTTTCCAGGCTTACTGTAAATGCAATTTGGACTTCAGGTGCAAGTGTATGCATTTATACAGACAATGCCACGGATGGAGGACGTTTCAGAGAGCATCTATTATTTTCTTTGAAGTAAAAATTTCTAAATGTGAAACCAGTGGTATCTACATTAAGAGGAATTGGGGGAGGGAGAGAAAGCGAAAGAGAGAAAACATACACTTTCTAAAGAAAATACTGCAGTTCGGCAACTGTCTTTCGCAATGAAAATCCATTTGGGCGTTTGTATACAGGGTCAGGCACTCCGATCTGAGCAGTGGATAAAGAGGGGAAAGAAAGCAAGGGGATTATTGATAGATAAAATGACACCTGGATATATTT
>NC_051414.1:17349288-17349641 GCF_015228065.2 Penaeus monodon
CACAGCAAATCCAAACAACGGAGGATGTAAATGTAAATGTAAATATTCCTCTAAGAAGATAAAGTTCAAATATTCATCTTGTGCTTTTGTTTTTCTTTTTTGTTCCTTTGGAGATGACTAACTTTGCGTTGATTTTTTTTTTCTTTTACTGTTAAAAGCAATATATGAGAACTAAATAGGATACATGTTTCGATAGAAAAGAGACACTGTTGTTATTTCATTAACATTATTTTGTTCGGAAGAATATTTTCATTCGTCTTTTGCCATTATAGTGACCAAAGATGAATGAGACTGTTCTGATATTCTTCATCGGCTCACAGGAAAGGTAAAAATAAAAGCATGTGTGACAGTGA
>NC_051414.1:17349733-17350207 GCF_015228065.2 Penaeus monodon
CACCTCATCCTTTAATCCATTTATACTGCGCTATAACCCTGAAGTTGGCAACTATACACTATCTAATCTATAGAAAAGGAAAACTGGTTACTCTCCCCGGACTCTGGAGATCTACAGTTCGCCAAGTCTCTTTAGAAAAAAAAGTAATGTAACCAACAAAATATTGTATTTGAAATTTAGAAATGTGAAGCATATATAAATTTAAGTAGTATTTGTTAATTGATATGAACAAAAATGAGACATGGCGAATCGGAATACCCGAGAATGCGGATGGGTCGTCATTTATTTTTTTCCATTAATTTAAAAGATAAAAAAGAGTCCATGAGTACACATATTCAAGTACATGCCAAGGCTTATAAGAATATACCTGCAGAATTTTCCGGACCCCCTACAGTCGCAAACGCATCGTGTGATTGACAGAGGTACACAACAGGGTTCGCTGGCCGAGTGCGCTGACCCTGCGAGGCGCCGGGA
>NC_051414.1:17350628-17350834 GCF_015228065.2 Penaeus monodon
TGCCCAAACCCTTTTCTACTGACGGGTGCAGACCTGGGGGGGCCATACTCGAGTCATCTTTGGACAGTTTGTTTGAATTGGATAGGTCTTTTTATTTTTCATATTCCCCTTAGCAGCAGGGGGGGTTTTGAAATTTAGAAGCTTAAAGGCTTCTAAAATGCTGATATGCTTATTTCAGTGGTTCGTAATTTTTTGTCAGGATACCC
>NC_051414.1:17354930-17355045 GCF_015228065.2 Penaeus monodon
GGGGGGGACCCTCCCCTCCCCCCCCTTCCCTAGGGCCCTCCCCCCAACCTTTTTGGGGTTTTGGGGGGGAACCCCCCCGGGGGGCCCCCCCTTTTTTTTTTTGAAAATTTTTTGG
>NC_051414.1:17355146-17355376 GCF_015228065.2 Penaeus monodon
GGTGTTGTGTGGTGGGGGGTTATATAGGTATAAATGTATAAATATTGGTAAAACCAAAATGCATCAACTAAACCTACTAAGAAGTAATAAATTTTCGAGGATCCCCCCAGGATTCCACCATAAGGTCCGAACATGGAACTCCAGGAGGAATTTGAAATTTGGCCCATCTAAAGATTAATCTAGATTATACCTTTTTTCTGCCATAGTATGAAGAAGGTAGGTTTACATTT
>NC_051414.1:17355803-17355915 GCF_015228065.2 Penaeus monodon
TTTTTTTTTTTCCCCCCCCCCCCCGGGGGGGGTTTTTTTTTTTTTTAAAAAAAAAAAAAAAAAAAAATTAAAACCCCAAGGGGGGGGGAAAAAAAAAAAAAAAAACCCCCCC
>NC_051414.1:17356564-17356706 GCF_015228065.2 Penaeus monodon
GGGGGGGGGGGTTTTTTTTTTTTTGGGGGGGGGGGTTTTTTTTTTTTTTAAAAAAAAAAAAAAAAAAAAAAACCCCCCCCAAAAAAAAAAAATTTTTTTTTTTTTAAAAAAAAAAAAAAAAATTTTTTTTTTGAAACCCTTT
>NC_051414.1:17356864-17356934 GCF_015228065.2 Penaeus monodon
TTTTTTTTTTTTTTAAAAAAAAAAAAGGGGGTGGGGTTTTTTTTTTTTTGGGGGGGGAAAAAAGGGGGGG
>NC_051414.1:17363187-17363378 GCF_015228065.2 Penaeus monodon
GGCTATGCCTGACAAAAATGACGACCACTGAAATAAGCATATCAGTCATTTAGAAGCCTTCAGAGGCTTCTAAATCTTCTAAATCCCAGCCCTGCTGCTAAGGTGAATATGACTAAAAGACCTATCCAATATCAAAACAAGACTGTCCACAAGACTGACTCGCAGTATGGCCTCTCCAGGTCTGCACCGTC
>NC_051414.1:17363827-17364299 GCF_015228065.2 Penaeus monodon
TACCGCGCCTCAGCATGGGTCAGCGCACTCGGCAGCGAACCCTGTTGTGTACCTCTGTCAATCCCACGATGCGTTTGCGACTGTAGGGGGTCCGGAAAAATTCTGCAGGTATATTATTATAAGCCTGGCCTGTACTTGAATATGTGTATCATGATCTTTTTATCTTTTAAATTATGGAAAAAAATAAATGACGACCCAATCCGCATTCTCGGGGTTATTCGATTCGCCATGTATCATTTTTGTTCATATACAATTAACAAATATACTTAAATTATATGCTTCACATGTAAAATTTCAAATAAAAACCAATATTTTGTTGTTACATTACTTTTTTTCTAAAGAGACGTGGCGGAACTGTAGATCTCCAGCAGTTCCGGGGAGAGTAACAGTTTTCCTTTTCTATAGATGAGATAGTGTATAGTTGCCAACTTCAGGGTTATAGCGCAGTATAAATGGATTAAAGGATGAGGTG
>NC_051414.1:17364391-17364743 GCF_015228065.2 Penaeus monodon
TCACTGTCACACATGCTTTATTTTTACCTTTTCCCTGTGAGCCGATGAAGAATATCAAACAGTCTCATTCATCTTTTGGTCACTATAATGGCAAAAGACGAATGAAAATATTCTTCCGAACAAAATAATGTTAATGAAATAACAACAGTGTCTCTTTTCTATCGAAACATGTTCCTATTTAGTTCTCATATATTGCTTTTAACAGTAAAAGAAAAAAAAAATCAACGCAAAGTTAGTCATCTCCAAAGGAACAAAAAAGAAAAACAAAAGCACAAGATGAATATTTGAACTTTATCTTCTTAGAGGAATATTTACATTTACATTTACATCCTCCGTTTTTGGATTTGCTGTG
>NC_051414.1:17365064-17366018 GCF_015228065.2 Penaeus monodon
AAATATATCCAGGTGTCATTTTATCTATCAATAATCCCCTTGCTTTCTTTCCCCTCTTTATCCACTGCTCAGATCGGAGTGCCTGACCCTGTATACAAACGCCCAAATGGATTTTCATTGCGAAAGACAGTTGCCGAACTGCAGTATTTTCTTTAGAAAGTGTATGTTTTCTCTCTTTCGCTTTCTCTCCCTCCCCCAATTCCTCTTAATGTAGATACCACTGGTTTCACATTTAGAAATTTTTACTTCAAAGAAAATAATAGATGCTCTCTGAAACGTCCTCCATCCGTGGCATTGTCTGTATAAATGCATACACTTGCACCTGAATCCAAATTGCATTTACAGTAAGCCTGGAAAAACCAACAACTAAAAACATATGGGTGGATTTAAAAAGGCTTTTACTGTTATATCAAATAATCTGTAAGGAAATTGTATTTGACAATAAGAGAAAACTCTTTTTCTCTCACTCTTTTTTTCTGTAAAGGGAAAATTGCCTTGGTAAAATAACAGTGCACAAAATACAAGCGAATGCGACAAAGGTTTGTATGAACAGAATTTTCATTTCGAAGGTTGGTTGATTTTCTCTAGAATAAATAACTACGATACTAATGGTTCCCTTTTATACAAATGGGTTGTTTTGCAAGCGATACTAATTAGGGAAAGAACGTTTATAACCTGTTAATTATAATTCGCTTCTTTTTACACCACTTGCCTTATTACTAGGAGGTTAAGCCGAGTTTACTGTGTTCCCTTTCCCACCTTCTTATATCCTATCATCCTTTCTCTCTCGCTTTAATGCGATACTAATAAAGGAAAATTTCAAAATTTTTCTTTTTTTGGGTTTTTAATCGCTACACTGCTATATGGCGGCGCTGATGGTCGCCTTTCGTTAGTGAACAAGGAAAATTTAGTCAATGGTTAGCTATTATTTTCACAGATTAGTGTCATGCAAAC
>NC_051414.1:17366732-17367965 GCF_015228065.2 Penaeus monodon
TCTTCTTCATCATGCAGTCCGCTTCCCTTCATCGTCAGGGACCCAAGTCCGTGTAGCTTTGCACATTCAGCTTCCTCTCATGTCAACTACTCGATTTAAAGGCGATTGCGGAAGCAGCAGAAAGCCATAGGGCATTCAGATCCACCGGCCTCCAGAAATTTATCTAAAAAATCTACTGAAAATTTTACTTTGGCAACTGAATTTTTCTTCATCGTATTATTCTTTTTTTACAGTGAAATGTTGAAATCACAACCATTCATATCATCATTATAATATCACTGTGCAATATGTTAATATTCAACAGAAACTGATACATCCAGAAAAAATATTAAAGAACTACTTAATATCGTAAATGACTGATCTAGTGATAATAACAATCGTAACAAAATGCTTTGGTGTCCTTTAGAAGTCGTATTAACATTGCGTTAAAGAACGAGACAAGAAAAAGTAGGGAATTTTGAATACTACATTAGAGAAATTGTGTTTTACAAGAGAGTTGCGAGTGAAATCACACAGAGCCTCTCATTTAGCTACATTCTTAAATGTTGCACATATGCAATTGGTTAAAGAACTATGGTTTAATTTAGCTATCCATAGTAATTTTCTTTAATGGAAAGGCAATATCAGTTTGTTTCGTTCCAATATGTATAACTTTTCTTTAGGTTTTCGTCTACTGATTCACTTTTAAGAATATTTCCTTGCTTTTCGTAATTTATTTATTGTCATTTCAAGGCACACTTTTATTATTTCAGACTTTTTAGACACTAATACATCCAACTGTTGTCGCCACCCACTTCTAATTTCCTGACCCCATCCTCTACCCTTCTTAGCCTCTGCGGGTCAAAGGATTTCCTTCGCTTCCCCTCTTCTCTGCACTACCAAACCCTCTCTCTCTTTCTTTCCTCTCCGCATTATCCCCCCCTCCCCCCGTCCTCTGACGTCCCTTCATCTTACAAGTCGTTCGATCGTCTCATTTCAACTTGCGCTGAGATCCGGGCGATGTCAACAAGGCCCGGCTTTGTGTGTTAATGCTGTCTGATATCTACTTGGTGTGTAGATGCCCCGACCTTTTATGTCTTTTTTGAAGCAGTACTTTTATGATATCTTTCTGAAAGGGAAATGGGAGTCACAAGAAGAAAATAATATCGTTTCATGTCGAGCACAAAGGTGGTTCAGCCCCCATTAAGATCTCGGCAGCATCTAGGGTCTTCTTGCCGCCGAAATATTCCCGAC
>NC_051414.1:17367998-17368252 GCF_015228065.2 Penaeus monodon
GCGCGGAGCATCAATTACATTCCATACTCCGAAAGGGAAACTGGCACTGAGGGAGATGAGAGGAAGCGCCGATATCCCAGGGAAGTTTAGCGAGTTTATGACAAGGATCTAAAAGGTCCTGGTGGTCCTCTTCTTTATTTACCTTTCATGAGGCAGTTTTCATGTGGTAAATGTTTTTCTTGATTTTCTGTCTTATTTAGAAGACACTGGATATTTTGTAAATTTATTTCATGTTCTACTTTTAAAACAAATAA
>NC_051414.1:17375413-17375601 GCF_015228065.2 Penaeus monodon
GGAAACCGACCAGCAAAAAAACCAAGTGACATGACTACAACCTTAGTGCAATCAGGTAGCCAAAATCAAGAAGTATTAGTACAAGTTGCCAGTGCTAAAAAATTTAATGGTAAAGGATTGATATTTTTTAAATGTAGTAGTAGAGGGCAGCGAAAGAAGAGTATTGTTTTGATACTGGTGCCGAAGTA
>NC_051414.1:17376217-17376488 GCF_015228065.2 Penaeus monodon
GATATATTGGTTTTAAAGCCCCATATTTAAATGTCCAAACCAGAGATGGTAAATTAAAAATCGATTTGCCCAGTGGGGGATGTAACAGTGTTAGAAGGAATACCTTTGCACAAAAATCAAGAAAAATCCAACATTCACGGTGAAGTCAAAGTAGGTGCACTCGTGCAATCTTCTCGTGAGAGAAATTGAGAGGGGCAAGTAAATACTTTGTTTCCTGATCTACAAAGAAAAGAAAATCAAGTACTGCAAATGCTAATCAAAAAAGTATGGA
>NC_051414.1:17377308-17377479 GCF_015228065.2 Penaeus monodon
CAAGTAGCCAAGCCTCTTACTGAAATGACAAAGGTTCTCGGAAGTTTAATAACCCCCAAAATCGTCCTTAAATGGTCAAATGAAGCACTGAAAGCTTTCAATGATCTTAAGAATTGCTTGCTAAAGAGGTAACTCTTTCTTATTCCAGATTTTGACAAAATTCATTCTGAA
>NC_051414.1:17377649-17378544 GCF_015228065.2 Penaeus monodon
TATTATACTAGGATTTCCAGTCAAGGTGGCCAGTGATCATAGACCACTTGTTTGGCTTTTTAATTATGCAGGGCCAAATTCATGGATTCTGCGATGGCAGATGTCTGTTGCTGTTTTTGGGAGCTGGAAGTTACTTACATAGCGGGAAACAAAATTATGTGGCTGATGCACTTTTCTAGAATAAAAAATGCAGATCACCCCATTGATAACTATATTGTGTGGGCTGTGACACGGAGTGGAAGAGAATCATTAAATAATGGTCACAGAGAGAAGTGATAGCCTGGGACCCACTCAAAGTTAGGATGGATCAGGATGCTCATCCATTAGGGGGTCAGGTAAAGAGGTATCTCAGGGGTGAAGTAAATGAGTGTCCTCGATTAACTATGATGTCAATGATTTCAAAATAACTACAAGATGGAATTCTCTATCAAAACCCATGTCAATATATATGATCAGCTAGACACTCGAGTTGTTATTCCAGACTCGTATAAAAACACGGGCATTGTATCTGGCCCACTCCCTTTCCCCTTAGCAGGTCATGGAGGGGTCCAGGTTACCCTGAGAGACTAAAGAAGTTTGCATTCTGGCCAGCATGTCAAAGGACGTCCCAAAATATGTAAAGTCCTGTAGTGTGTCCCTTAAATGTAAGCCAATGAGGGATGTGCCTGCTCCGCTGCGTCGGTTCCCAGTTGAAAGAGGGGAATTTGAGCGTATACCCTAATTTGGTAGGCCCCCCCTGTTACAAATGAAGGAGCAAAGTATGTGTTGACAGTAATTGATGTGCTGCCCCGATTCCTGATAGCTGTACCAATACGAAACAAAGAAGAAAAGGGAAAGTAGCCCAAGCTTTTATAACACTTTGTCAGCACCCATGGGCGTTCCAAAACATGTAAAA
>NC_051414.1:17378791-17378892 GCF_015228065.2 Penaeus monodon
TCACTTCCTTATGTACAACAAGGACCCCTCAATACCTTATTAAAATTCTTTCATGATAATGGTCCATGTTTCAATGTAGAGGACCTGAAACGTAAGACTTC
>NC_051414.1:17378998-17379170 GCF_015228065.2 Penaeus monodon
GTCACGTGTGTATATAACTTCTCAGCCCAAGGCAGGATTGTCCTAAAAAATTAAACCTTTTGTTTGAGGGACTTTACCTGTAGTAGCCAAAGTTAGTGATATAGTCTACAGGCTAAAAAGCATTCGGTCTGGTCGTGAATTATTGGTGCACACTGATAGAATTTAAAAAAGA
>NC_051414.1:17379385-17379851 GCF_015228065.2 Penaeus monodon
AGGGGAATAACTGGTTAATGAGTATAATTCAAAGTGGAGTGAGCTGAAACAGGAAGGAACTAGCTAAAATATGTGCTAAACGAACTATTGGATGTTCCTATTTCCCAATTTACCAGCCACTCTGAGAAAATTGAGCATAATATAAAAATAGAATGGCTGATGCTGGAGATTTCCTATTGGTTCTCCATGCCAATTTTTTTCAGCCATTCTTGAGCACTATAAAAAAATAGAATGTGCTGATGCGGAGATTTCCTATAGGTTCTCCATGCAATTTTTTTTTCAGACATTCTTGGCACTATAAAAATAGAATGTGCTGATGTGGAGAATTCCTAATTTATTACTACTTGGGGTTTCCCTGCCAATTTTACAGCCATTCTAAACTCTATGAAAGTAGCGGGTTCCTCATTTTTCATTTCCCAGGAGGTTCGTGAGTAGTATCGACCCCTGAGGGGAAGAGGAAACAGTC
>NC_051414.1:17380583-17380763 GCF_015228065.2 Penaeus monodon
CCCTGATTTATTCTGCTGGCTGCTGGAACCAAAGTTGACAGTTATGTGCTGCCCTGTCATGGAGAGTGACGTCCACCTGCAGCTGAATTTCCTGTTTTCTTTGGATGTCTGTTAGCAAACCATGGAATCCCGTCTTATTGGCGGAAGTCCTGACGTACGGTGATCCCTGCTTGGTGCTAA
>NC_051414.1:17381074-17381246 GCF_015228065.2 Penaeus monodon
GGATACACAGGGCTGTATTCTCTCCCCGTGATTGGGAACGTGGAATTTTTTCCCTTTCCAGCGCAATACATTTACGGATAACTGTATCCTTATCATTGCCATTTCGGGGGATCTGTTTGAAGTTTCACCCTTTTGTCATTCGTGTGGGACACACGAAGCTGAAGAAGGGGTC
>NC_051414.1:17382083-17382336 GCF_015228065.2 Penaeus monodon
CTGACTTTAAAAGTCTAGTCGGGAAACTGGCTCACTTCAATGGAACAAAGAAAAGGGGAAGATCATACTTACTCTCTCTCCTTTGGCGTTCGTCTTATTAAAGAGAAATGTTCATTTTTGCAGTTGTTCATGTTTTATTGACATAAGTTGCTATAATAACACTTTAAGTAAACTCGTGAGCACGCGCACTCAGTCGTTTTGCACCCCCCCTCCACTTTTTTTCTCCCCCTCTATTTCTCCCCCCCCCCCCCCC
>NC_051414.1:17382441-17382579 GCF_015228065.2 Penaeus monodon
CCGCCTAGATATTAATCCATGTGACAATAGACTTGGTCAGTTCATTATGGTGTAAAAAGGGGTGATAACTGACAACATGATTATAATGTATATGAAACACATCATATGAATCTCGGAGAGTTTTATTACAACTGCGCT
>NC_051414.1:17383980-17384416 GCF_015228065.2 Penaeus monodon
AGGGGAGGGGAAACATTGGGGAAGCGGAGGAGAGAGGAAAATTGGATGACTATGGGGAAAGGGAGGAGGAAGGAGAGGGGCTCAGAGTAAAAGAGGAATGGGAATGAGTGGGAAGGGATAAGGGAGCGTACGAGGCGGGGGAATCTAAGGAGGGGGAGGAGGGAAGTAGGAGGTAGCAGATGTAAGTGAAAGGAAAGGGGAGCGGAGAGGGGAAAGGTAGAAGGGGGAGGGTGAAAAAGGGGGAGAGGAACATCTCTTTTTTTCGTGCAATTCCCATTAGTATAATTTAAAACTATAAATGTCTGCGCCTTTTTGAACATAAATGTGCATCGCGAAACTCACGCGCGTACCAATTATTTGTCTATTTTATCCCGGCGCTGAAGCATACAGGATATACTCATATTTATATTCATATTACCATAGCTCATGTACCTGC
>NC_051414.1:17385159-17385223 GCF_015228065.2 Penaeus monodon
ATTGTTGTCACTGCCATTACTATAAGTATTATCATTTCTATAATAAGTCAGGTTTTGCATAGGT
>NC_051414.1:17385315-17385611 GCF_015228065.2 Penaeus monodon
TAGGCTGGGCTCAGATACACATACGGAATGCAGGGAGGAGTGAGTCTTTTTATGTACATTTGCATGTGCATGTTTGGTGTGCATTCAGCATCCGGTAGAGTCATCTTCTAGTTATATGTGGTATTTGGATCTTATCTTCACTGTTAGCATCTTAAAGGAGAAATAATATCAGAGATGTTTAATACAAAAACGGAACGGAAGTTTTCAAATCGGATGATCTCTGTTTACAATATCCGAAATAGATTTACATTGCCGAGGACAGTTGCTGAACTATTTTCTTTGAAACATGCGTGTGC
>NC_051414.1:17385673-17386356 GCF_015228065.2 Penaeus monodon
CAAGGGTTAAGTATCTTTCCTTAAAAGGAAACAAAATCCTCTTATGTAAATATATCCAAATATATCCCTCCCTTGAAATCTAACGTGCATTTGCAGTAAGCCCGAAAAGAGAGAGGAAAAAATCTGCGATATCGAGCAATTTATAAGGAAATTCTATCTATCCACAAGAGATTCTCTTCCTCTTGTTCTTTTCTCCTCCGACCTCTTCCCCTTTTTTCCCTCTCGCTTCCTTTCTTTTTAAATGAGTGAATAGACTGGGTACCCACAAGGTAGAGTTTCTCTTGAATATATTGCGAAACCTTTATAAAAATAATCAATATAAGATTATAAATTCAATTATTTGATACTTTATTTTTCTGAATGTTTTAAAAGAATGATTATTATTACTATCGGCATTCCACTGTTTTATATATCCCATTTCTCATTATTAAAAACGTGTCATTTGTATGGTAGGTTTGGGTGGCACTACTGCGCCTTTATCTATTTTCTGTCTTCCTCTCCTATTTCCCTTTTCCCCTATGCCTCGAACCATTTCTATGCAGTGTGAAGGTGTTAGCGAGGGGAAATTGCTCAATTTTTTCACTATGTTTTGTTGCCGTTGCCATGACAATATCCGATGCCATAGGCTCCTGTCTTCGTTTGTGAGCACGAAAAGTTCTGTCGGGTAGACAATATCGATTTCC
>NC_051414.1:17386486-17387084 GCF_015228065.2 Penaeus monodon
ATTGCGTCATAGCAGCACCCATTCCTGATGTCGCGGCGTTGAGTCATCCCTTCCAATATCTTCTCGCGGCTGTGCATGATTCAGATGCCCAAAAGCGATGCATCATGCAGTGCGCGTCAAGAGGCCTGTGACGTCAAGCATCCGAGGCTGCGTGGCCCTGGATATCTCACCTTCATCGCTCATTACCGCTTGATTCATGTATAAGGGTATTGTAATAATGTAACGCTGCAGTCAACATTGCAACATTTATTGCCCAAAATAAAATGAAAATATTAATAAATCCTTCTTTTATTACATCAGTGGAATAATTGAAGTTAATCAACATATTTCACATATTTTCAGTACACAGATACCAGTTACATATGTATTAATATCGTATCCAAAGTTTGTATACAGTATTGATCTGTAATGTAACCGTTCCAAACATGAGCACGAATATTGTCTTTGCTTTAAGCCCTCCTTTGGACCCACGCTAAATAATGAAAAAAACATGGCGGTAGTGACCAAGAAGGCGTAAAGCAAGATTCTGATGCTACGAAGAAAAGTAGAAGTCCGAACAAACAAGAGGGGGTAGCCGTACAAGTAAGATTTGAGGGAT
>NC_051414.1:17389387-17389555 GCF_015228065.2 Penaeus monodon
GCGTATCTCCGATGGTGACTTACTCCCAGCGAAGGATGGTAATGGCCGTGGCGTAGGCCATGGTCTCGGGATCTCGCTGTTGTTCTGCCGCTAGAGCCTTGTAGTCGACCCCGAGCTGAATGGAGGAGATCTCGATGCATGAGAGAGAATCGGCGACTGGATTTTGGG
>NC_051414.1:17389663-17389803 GCF_015228065.2 Penaeus monodon
ATGGCGTACCTTCGAGCATGTGGCGGAAGTGTCGCACGGCCAGATGTGCTGTTGGCTGTGTTGAGTTTGTGTAGGCCCCTCTGATAGATTACCATGCAATTCACACCATGCCATGGGCCAAAGCGGTATTACATTTGCAG
>NC_051414.1:17389979-17390097 GCF_015228065.2 Penaeus monodon
AAGCTCACTACGAGGTACCCTCATAGGTGCAGACAATGGGTGGCTGCAGCAATGCATGTTTGTCGATTTTAGCCTCCATGGATTGATTAATAGGCGGCTCCACAAGAGATCATATGCC
>NC_051414.1:17392318-17392881 GCF_015228065.2 Penaeus monodon
AAGTGGCACCCATATACTAATCTTTGGCAAGCATGCGGTATAAATACAATCTGGGAGATATAGGGTCAGCCAAGCGAGGCTGTGCCAGTGCAGAGGGAGGTGATTGTGGCGGATGACTCGGTACGGAGGGAAACTATGCGAGGCTGTGCTGGTGCCTAGTTAAGTGATTGTGGCGTCCGCCACAAACCTGACCTCATAGTCCTATCTGCAAAACCTTTTTCTTTAACCCCATCCTCACTTTTACAACAAAGAACTTCCCCACTTGATCCACAGACAACAGGCACAAAACATAGATTACATGCCCAGATGATATACATTAAACTCACTATAAGAATGAGAGTAATTTTAATGTACCACTGATTTCATTTTACTTTGGAATATTGTTCCCCTAGGTCCTGCCCAAGGCACCCCAGGGTGCCGTGCTATCCAGGTTTGGGAACCAAATGTGCTAATCATTTTTTCTGTAGAGTGAATGGGAGATTGAGAGGGTGGATGAGGGATGGGCTTTTTTTGTCATGATAAGACAAAAAGAAAGGTAATTGGTTGGTGGGGATAAACATCTG
>NC_051414.1:17394378-17394661 GCF_015228065.2 Penaeus monodon
TGCCACATACCTAAGGGACCAAAAGGCTTGTTGGGGCCATGAGACTCCTAAGGTAAGGAACCTGGGTTGGGGAAGTGGAAAGAGAGGGGTGTCTGCTTCTGGTGTCCTTAGGGATACCTTCGAACTGCCTGTTAGTGTTATCGATCATTTATGTTTACACTGTGCATATTACAATGAACATATAAATCTACCGTTTTCTCAGACTCTTTGAATGTTTAAAACTTTAATATTTACATTTGCTAATATCGAGGTTATATTCATAAATCAATTTCAAAAGATATCA
>NC_051414.1:17394886-17395180 GCF_015228065.2 Penaeus monodon
GTATGTATGTATTGATATCTTTTGAAATTGATTTATGAATATAACCTCGATATTAGCAAATGTAAATATTAAAGTTTTAAACATTCAAAGAGTCTGAGAAAACGGTAGATTTATATGTTCATTGTAATATGCACAGTGTAAACATAAATGATCGATAACACTAACAGGCAGTTCGAAGGTATCCCTAAGGACACCAGAAGCAGACACCCCTCTCTTTCCACTTCCCCAACCCAGGTTCCTTACCTTAGGAGTCTCATGGCCCAACAAGCCTTTTGGTCCCTTAGGTATGTGGCA
>NC_051414.1:17396676-17397239 GCF_015228065.2 Penaeus monodon
TCAGATGTTTATCCCCACCAACCAATTACCTTTTTTTTGTCTTATCATGACAAAAAAAGCCCATCCCTCATCCACCCTCTCAATCTCCCATTCACTCTACAGAAAAAATGATTAGCACATTTGGTTCCCAAACCTGGATAGCACGGCACCCTGGGGTGCCTTGGGCAGGACCTAGGGGAACAATATTCCAAAGTAAAATGAAATCAGTGGTACATTAAAATTACTCTCATTCTTATAGTGAGTTTAATGTATATCATCTGGGCATGTAATCTATGTTTTGTGCCTGTTGTCTGTGGATCAAGTGGGGAAGTTCTTTGTTGTAAAAGTGAGGATGGGGTTAAAGAAAAAGGTTTTGCAGATAGGACTATGAGGTCAGGTTTGTGGCGGACGCCACAATCACTTAACTAGGCACCAGCACAGCCTCGCATAGTTTCCCTCCGTACCGAGTCATCCGCCACAATCACCTCCCTCTGCACTGGCACAGCCTCGCTTGGCTGACCCTATATCTCCCAGATTGTATTTATACCGCATGCTTGCCAAAGATTAGTATATGGGTGCCACTT
>NC_051414.1:17399495-17399584 GCF_015228065.2 Penaeus monodon
TAATCAATCCATGGAGGCTAAAATCGACAAACATGCATTGCTGCAGCCACCCATTGTCTGCACCTATGAGGGTACCTCGTAGTGAGCTT
>NC_051414.1:17399760-17399860 GCF_015228065.2 Penaeus monodon
CTGCAAATGTAATACCGCTTTGGCCCATGGCATGGTGTGAATTGCATGGTAATCTATCAGAGGGGCCTACACAAACTCAACACAGCCAACAGCACATCTG
>NC_051414.1:17399999-17400146 GCF_015228065.2 Penaeus monodon
GTATCCAGTTGACAATTCTCTCTCACGCATCGAGATCTCTTCCATTCAGCTCGGGGTCGACTACAAGTCTCTAGCGGCAGAACAACAGCGAGATCCCTTAGACCATGGCCTACCACGGCCATTACCATCCTTCGCTGGGAGTAAGTC
>NC_051414.1:17415095-17415201 GCF_015228065.2 Penaeus monodon
CTTTGCCCCATTCACCGCCTTTGGAAGGTACCAATAAACGATTTTAAAAAAAATCTTTGGGCTGTTGTCAATGTTATTTAAAAAATTTGCAAAAAAAATTTTCCTT
>NC_051414.1:17433764-17434040 GCF_015228065.2 Penaeus monodon
GTACACAAACTTTGTAAACCTCCCTCTAAGTTGTTCAGGATTTCAGCAATTTCATCCTCCGACAAAGTCTGAGCATCAGTCCAACTAAAAAGATTTAACGAGGCCATTTCGTCTTTATGTCATTCAGGCTCCTTAGCAAATCTGGAAGCTATCGGCAAACAATATCCTTGGAAAGAAATGAATAAGCATTTTTGATGGTAATTCATGGATGTTTTTCCTGAAGAGGAAGGTTTTTAAAAAAAATTGACAATCCGAAAATGCATTAATATTTGCAGA
>NC_051414.1:17434436-17434680 GCF_015228065.2 Penaeus monodon
TCCTTTTGTTCTGACTACTGAAAAATAGCTCTGAATTACCTTGTAAAACACATTTAAATTCTTATGACGAAAAAAATCATAATCACTGTCTTCGAAGTATAACGTAATTTTTTTTCTTTATTTACTTTTTTCATCGAAATATAAAATAAAGGTATTACAGGAACCTGTATGATAAGAGAAGGCGTTCTTTAAGTGAAACTTCTGACTAATTATGTTTTCTTCTAAAGCAAAAGTTCTCCACCTG
>NC_051414.1:17434901-17435159 GCF_015228065.2 Penaeus monodon
GGGGTCTACGGCTTTCACCAGATCCGTCACCCTAAAAAAAAAAAAGTTAAGAACCACCGTTTTAATGCTTTTTAGTTCTTGTTACATTTTATAATATGCCTATTGTCATCTGAGACACAGAGGATAATCCTACAGCACGATACTCTTATAAAATAGTCCCAGCTCTCCAAGCGTCACATCGTTCTGAGTTTATCACACATTTTTTTAGAGACAGAAAGACAGATAATATGATTTCACATATACTGTATTTTACTGCTT
>NC_051414.1:17446088-17446407 GCF_015228065.2 Penaeus monodon
TGGATCACGTTTTTTCCTCCTGTATTGTAAGGGTATAATGTTTTTTTCTTTATTATTATGCTGTTTTCTTTCATGTTTTGTTATTTTTATCAATGTTTTAAACTGCTTGCAGCCTTTATCGTTAGCCGCAGATGGAGTCTGATAAACGTTTTTAGCCAGAAGACTTTGCTGAGACTCAGGACAGTCCCCCGAAAAGGAAATTTTAATCCAGTTTCGAAGCGACGCCTTTGTGTTCGTTGTCCCTGGATGTGCAGAGTAAAGGAGAGCAGGAGTTAGGAGTTAGACTATCTAGTTTGTAAACACCTTCTGGGGTTATCAT
>NC_051414.1:17447006-17447152 GCF_015228065.2 Penaeus monodon
TTTACCTCTTGTAGTTTGTAGGATAAATGTAACCTAGTTTTTATAGACAAATGAAGGTGCTATTTATGATTTATTGCAATTGATTTTTATTGTACAAATCTGTTGGTATCAAGATTGATGGAGAAAACCCATCTGCTGTCATAAAG
>NC_051414.1:17447216-17447317 GCF_015228065.2 Penaeus monodon
GGCTACTGATAGAGATATTGATAGAGAGGTTTTTATGTGTGCTTGCGTGTGTAGTTTTGAAGAATTTTTAGATACGTTTTTATTGTAACATCATTGAACTA
>NC_051414.1:17447369-17447931 GCF_015228065.2 Penaeus monodon
TAGTTTTAAAATATCTTCGCTTATTGCTAATGATGGTCAGATATTTAGCAAAGCTACAGCTTATTTCTTGGTACAGGAAGACACACCTTAAAACGTACGAAGAAAAAAGAGAAAATAACTGCGAATGCATGTTGTGCTCGAACACCTGGACACTCATGAACACTGCTTTCAAAGTGGCTGCTCAAAAATCGGCAACTATAAAAGATGGCGTATAGAGATACATCGAGATACGACTTTTCTTTACTAGTGGGTAGAACACATTCCTATGTATCTGAAGTGATTCTAATGGTTATTTTCACAGCAAGGATAAACCATTTTCTTTTTGTTTTTTTCATTCACACAATCTTTAAATACTATGAAGTCATGTCACATAAGGTCAAATGCATTTGCTTTAATATATACACACACACCTTAATTGGGAAATAATGTCGATGATGACTGATGATCTGCTCTTGCTTTAATATATAAAAGGCAGAAGGGACGTATAGGAACATTCCTGTTATTTTACTTGCCTGCTGTCATCTATATGGTATCTAAATAAACAATTCGCTTATATTATCAT
>NC_051414.1:17448507-17448580 GCF_015228065.2 Penaeus monodon
TTTATAAAACCCCAGGGGGGCCAGGCGAGGTCACATGGCTAGCTAGCAAATGAGATTTGCGAAGTTCTGGCCA
>NC_051414.1:17464104-17464625 GCF_015228065.2 Penaeus monodon
AGATAACAATAACGAATTGGTTTATGTTGTACCATAGATACAGCAGTCATAAAATACAGGAATGTTCCTATACTCCCTTCTGCCTTTATATATGAAAAGCAAGAGCAGATCATCAGCATCATCGACTTATTCCCATTAAGGTGTGTGTTATATAAAGCATGCATTTGACTTATGTACTGACTTCATATATTACAGATGTGTGAATGAAAAAAACAAAAGAAAATGTTTATCCTGCTGTGAAATAACTTGATCACTTCAGATCATGGAATGTGTTCTACCTATAAGAAGTCGTATCTCGATGTATCTCTATACGCCATCTTTTATAGTTGCCGATTTTTGAGCAGCCACTTTGAAAGCAGTGTTCATGAGTGTCCAGGTGTTCGAGCACAACATGCATTCGCAGTTATTTTCTCTTTTTTCTTCGTACGTTTTAAGGTGTGTCTTCCTGTACCAAGAAATAAGCTGTAGCTTTGCTAAATATCTGACCATCATTAGCAATAAGCGAAGATATTTTAAAACTA
>NC_051414.1:17464842-17464971 GCF_015228065.2 Penaeus monodon
CTTTATGACAGCAGATGTTATCTCCATCAATCTTGATACCCAACAGATTTGTACAATAAAAATCAATTGCAATAAATCATAAATAGCACCTTCATTTGTCTATAAAAACTAGGTTACATTTATCCTACA
>NC_051414.1:17465389-17465751 GCF_015228065.2 Penaeus monodon
GGCAACACCAGGTCTCATGTTCGTACCTTTTTTCTGAATGCATCATCAAGATCATTAATGATAACCCCAGAAGGTGTTTACAAACTAGATAGTCTAACTCCTAACTCCTGCTCTCCTTTACTCTTGCACATCCAGGGACAACGAACACAAAGGCGTCGCTTCGAAACTGGATTAAAATTTCCTTTTTCGCGGACTGTCCTGAGTCTCAGCAAAGTCTTCTGGCTAAAAACGTTTATCAGACTCCATCTGCGGCTAACGATAAAGGCTGCAAGCAGTGAAAACATTGATAGTAACAAACATGAAAAGAAAACAGCATAATAATAAAGAAAAAAACATTATACCCTTACAAATACAGGAGGAAA
>NC_051414.1:17472969-17473070 GCF_015228065.2 Penaeus monodon
ATTACAGAATAGGATTTTGGATGATACTGGAATAAATAAGGATTGGGGTTGGTAAAATTTGAGTTGTGATTTTGTATATTTGTATCTATTCTATCCAGGTG
>NC_051414.1:17473784-17474082 GCF_015228065.2 Penaeus monodon
TCATCCTTTCATTTGTGAAGATGGACCCTAAGATGAACAACTCCTTTCCAGTGGTCAGAGAGGAGGCTTAAAAAAATGGAGAAGACGTTCGTAGAGTAAGGCCATCTTTGGTAGAGTACAAACTGCAATGCGTTGGGCTTTGGCTGATGACGTCACTAATCCTCATAGATGATCATTGGCTCGTGAGTGCAAGCTGATTGGCTGGTAAGTGCACTGTCAGAGATAGGGCGAGTTAAGGACACCTCATTCCACACAATACACTCAAGCTTCAGCAATGGCCGCTCGACTTGTCCAGAGA
>NC_051414.1:17478522-17478836 GCF_015228065.2 Penaeus monodon
AGTGTGTGTCCACCTGTGAGTTTCTTTCTCGCATTTATTTTATTTTCTTGTACACAAACTTTGTAAACCTCCCTCTAAGTTTGTTCAGGATTTCAGCAATTTCATCCTCCGACAAAGTCTGAGCATCAGTCCAACTAAAAAGATTTAACGAGGCCATTTCGTCTTTATGTCATTCAGGCTCCTTAGCAAATCTGGAAGCTATCGGCAAACAATATCTTGGAAAGAAATGAATAAGCATTTTTGATGGTAATTCATGGATGTTTTTCCTGAAGAGGAAGGTTTTTAAAAAAAATTGACAATCCGAAAATGCATTA
>NC_051414.1:17479234-17479474 GCF_015228065.2 Penaeus monodon
GTTCTGACTACTGAAAAATAGCTCTGAATTACCTTGTAAAACACATTTAAATTCTTATGACGAAAAAATCATAATCACTGTCTTCGAAGTATAACGTAATTTTTTTTCTTTATTTACTTTTTTCATCGAAATATAAAATAAAGGTATTACAGGAACCTGTATGATAAGAGAAGGCGTTCTTTAAGTGAAACTTCTGACTAATTATGTTTTCTTCTAAAGCAAAAGTTCTCCACCTGGGTC
>NC_051414.1:17479672-17479949 GCF_015228065.2 Penaeus monodon
CAGAGTATATTTCTAGGGAGGGGTCTTCGGCTTTCACCAGATACGGCCACGCCTAAAACAAAAAGTTAAGACCAACCCCGTATTTAATCTTTTTAGTTCTTGTTTACCTTTTATAATATCTATTGTCATCTTAGACACAGAGGATAATCCTACAGCACCTCCTCTTATAATATACCCAGCTCCCAAGCGTCACATCGTTCTGAGGTTTATCACCATGTTTTTAGAGACAGAAAGCAGATAATACTGATATTTCACATATACTGTATTGTAACTGCTT
>NC_051414.1:17483051-17483274 GCF_015228065.2 Penaeus monodon
ATTGCCGTCTCACGTCAACGCCCATTCCAGCGTTGAATTGCCCTCATAAAGGCGCTTCCCTCGACGCTGTGCATGATTCAGATACCGAGAGCGATACATCATGCAGTCCGCATCAAGCCCATTCAGCGTCAGGTAAGCTTCTGGTTGTATCAGTCACTGGCGCAGGGCGTAGGAGAGAATTAGGAGTAGGAGTAACGCCTTAAATTGTCCTTAAATTCTGATC
>NC_051414.1:17484074-17484612 GCF_015228065.2 Penaeus monodon
CTGCACAGCTCACAGTCACATACGATTCTCTCCCAAGGATTTAAGCTTTGGCTACACCTCAGTCAACAATAACTAGAAAGTGTATATGTATCAGGGGAAACTAACTAAATTTCATAAATGACAAAATTTGTTAGAAGACAATATATATCGGCTTTTCCGTTATCTGAGACCAACATCCCTGGGAACTGCTTCCATAAATTTTAGTTCAGTCTTTGTTATAGACCCACTTATATCTTCACACTCCATTTATTCGCAGTCGGAGCGGGGAATTTAACCTCTCTTCCAGCCCACTCCAGCTCTCCTTACCTGCTAAGACGCCAGGGCCAAAATATGCTTTACGTTTGGAACATCTTAAATACTCTTTTATATTAGAGGCAGTTACAAAGTTGCAATATTATGCCTGCAGTACTGAATGCTTGTCCTAAGGGGAGTTAAGTTCCACTGCTGTTGTTTCTTATCTATTCCTTGTATTAATGTAGCTAATATTGTTTTATATGCAGTGTGCTGGTAAATAAACCACAGTTGATACTGAAACTTT
>NC_051414.1:17484650-17484759 GCF_015228065.2 Penaeus monodon
ACACACGCTCGAGAGACGGACGATTTGAGACAAAAAACGAAAATAAAAATGAATCCAGGCTAATATTCTAATGCCATGCTTAAGAGGTAAACATTCTGAGACGCAAACC
>NC_051414.1:17485095-17485573 GCF_015228065.2 Penaeus monodon
TACCCTTAACAGTTTGTATTGCAGCTTTCACGTCACGTACGCTGCTGAAGATCAGGTTGCAGGATAAACGCCATAAAAAAGCTGCCAAGGTTTGCTGACTGAAGGAAAATTAACCTGCGACAGGGATATCTGGCACAGAGTCTGGCGAAGGACACGGCGATAAGAAATGATCTCCCGGATAATGCAGTAGTCACCGGAGGCAAAGGAGCGAAGATAAAAACGAAACGCTCTGCCGTAAAGTCTCCTCTGGCGGGTGCGATCAACGGGGACTAACGGGCCTTCGTGTCCCAATGTGCGCGCTGTAATACCTTTTATTATGATAAGCTATACTTCGATATTCATTTCATTGGTTCCTTTTTGTGTGTGCTTTCTTGTTTATGTTATAATAAATGCAACATCTTTATTTGGTAATTTAATAATGCATCTTCCACAATGGAGATAAAATTGGACTGGTTATAAAGAATACTCCTGTGCTAAG
>NC_051414.1:17488036-17488486 GCF_015228065.2 Penaeus monodon
ATTATGGCGCCCGAACATGGACCGGCCGTCCTGAGAGTAGTTATTATTGATGGAATTGTATTATGGATTGCGTGTTTAAAGTAAAAATCATAAGGAATTTATTATGATGACTGTCACCGTTAGCAGATTTCATTAACTGGGCAAGGAGATCGGCCTATACGTGAGGAGTTGAAAGACTTCGCGTTACGAAGAACAGAACTAAAGGAGAAGAAAGCATTGTGAACGCGATGCACGAGCCAAAGAAAGAGAGAGAAAAGAGAAAAGCTTGGAGAGAAATGGAACTGGAAACATCTAGAAAAACTCGAGTGGTATGAAACCGAAAAACTAAATACTAGAAATTTGAAAGGAGAGCTGAAAGGAGGAGTGAAAGACTATTGAAAACAGAGTCCATGTGTGCACCGCAATTCCCAAACTACCATTGTTCAACGATCACTTAGGTACCAGTATTGA
>NC_051414.1:17488590-17489650 GCF_015228065.2 Penaeus monodon
TCAACACTTGTCTCCCACTGAAGTGATAGCTATTATTTCTGTGAAAGGACCTTGCTCAAATGGTTTCAATGTACGTCTGAAGCTATCGTCTCCTAGATTTAGAATGCTCATTTTTCAAAGGTGGATCCGCTATGACAGTTTTAGGTATCGCCTTAAGATTATTTGAAAGGTGGATAGATTTATTCAGGGGCAGAGAAGTCGTACGATGGGGTTGATGGATTTAGTGCCTCATGGAACAATACATGATGCCATTTGATAAGAATATGATTTTGGTTTTAAAGGAACTGATGTTAAGAATTTTTCAAGATCTAATTAAATGATGCAGAGTTTGTATGTTGGAGGCGCACAGGTTAGTCCGAGCAAGAAATTTGTTGAGAGAGTTTGTTAGGGTTGTGAAGGAGATGTTGCACGTACGAGTCTAACTAAGCTCAGGATGATTCCAAGCGTTGAGTGTCTGGTGTTGTTCATAAGGGTCAGTATCGTAAGTGTTTTGTGGGTGGTGGTTTCTAATCATATGTCGCGTGATTGTTTTACAAGTATGGTGCGAGACCTAAAGGATAGATCATGAAAGGCAAGGTTGGAGAGTATGGCTGCTTTTGCTGCTAAGCATGGAAGGTTGATGTTGCCTAAGGTGAGGTCTAAGGTTATGAACACTTTTCCTGTGACTGTGTTGCGAGATCAAGATGTGATTACTGTCTTGGTTAGCTATCTAGTTGCGAGGTGGCAAGTTTACTGGGTAGCAATGTAGTGTTTAAAATGGCAAATGGCATGGTTTTCCACCTATCCTGAAGAAACATTCAGTAAATGTCCATTCTATGTCGGGGATGCCTTGGCTGCTTGTTTGGAGAGTCCCGTGTATGATTTGCAGAAGGCAGGCGATTCCTATCAGTATTATTATGACAGGAAGGCGAAAGACAGGTATTTGAAGGAAGGCGATAAAGTTTTACTATTGCTGCTGCTAATAGAATAAATTCTAATGCATTGGCGAGGCCCGATTCATTGTTGTAAAGAGAATAATAAAAATTTTTTTGGAAAAAAAAATTTTTAAAACCATGATAAA
>NC_051414.1:17490355-17490501 GCF_015228065.2 Penaeus monodon
CTGCATTTCAGACTAGTAAGGGCTTGCTACAGTTTACAGTTCTGCCTTTCGGTTTAATAAATGCGAGCGTGTCTATGTTTAACAGGTGTAAATGAGATCTGTTTGGCGACGTTAGGATGTAGATACTTTTTTGGATGTATAACTCC
>NC_051414.1:17494534-17494675 GCF_015228065.2 Penaeus monodon
TTCATTATAATTTTTATTCATGCTTTCATTAGTTCCTTAGTTATGCTCACAGAAGAGTGAGTTATAGAACATGAAATGATTACTAATCATATATTTAATTACTACTTTCTATCATTTTCTATAATTCCATCACCGTAATAT
>NC_051414.1:17497219-17497300 GCF_015228065.2 Penaeus monodon
AGTAAAAAGGCTTAAAAATTTAAATTAAAAAAAACTTTGGCGAAGCCATTATGAAAGGAATAAAATGGAATTACATATAAA
>NC_051414.1:17497986-17498119 GCF_015228065.2 Penaeus monodon
GCATTCAGACTCGTAAGGGATGCGACAGTTTTACAGTATGCCTTTCGGTTTAATAATGCGACGCTATGTTTAACAGGTTAATTGAGGATCTTGTTTGGCGAGGGTTAGGAATGTAAGAGTTTGTGGATGATAT
>NC_051414.1:17530438-17530530 GCF_015228065.2 Penaeus monodon
GACAGTACTGACCAAATACACACGCGTCCCAGTATTCACACAGAATGTACCGTTAATCATGACGAAGATGAATATACGGAAAACTGTAAGAC
>NC_051414.1:17530947-17531039 GCF_015228065.2 Penaeus monodon
GTCTTACAGTTTTCCGTATATTCATCTTCGTCATGATTAACGGTACATTCTGTGTGAATACTGGGACGCGTGTGTATTTGGTCAGTACTGTC
>NC_051414.1:17539187-17539490 GCF_015228065.2 Penaeus monodon
TGACCCGATACAGGTGTCATACCTTTTGCACCCCCACACTGGTGCAAAAGAGATCAACAATTCTTTGGGTAAAAAAAAACTCAGTACACGAATTTAAGTCTACAAAATACTCAAAACTGAATATATTTTTTTAAATTCTTTTCTTGAGCTTTTTTGAATAAAGGTTCGACGAGTGAGCGCAAATTGACGGATGAAGTCACTGCCTTCGCTCACTAAATCGATTGCGAGATCATCTCTAAATTCATGTGGAAAAATATGTGCATGAACATGTGATATTAATTTTCAATGTGTGCATACATATGA
>NC_051414.1:17539575-17540049 GCF_015228065.2 Penaeus monodon
GGCGTGCATATTTGCATATCTTTTGAACATTCTTATGACAACGAAACCGGAAATCAGTGAACCTTCTTAGGTTCTTGGTGCAATATCCCCCCAAAAAACATCTGACCACCGACAGCCATCATCGCAAAGCTCATGCCACCTACATAATACTAACAATAAGTCAGACATATCTCTAGCTCTAATATCTTTGCTATACCCTAACCCCTCGAAAGAGAGAGATGGACAAAAATAAAAACACACGATTACGGTATTGCATGGCATACCTACCTCTTTATTAGACACTGGACGTGCGTTGTCCATTTGTAATTGCTATTGTGCAAATGGATCACCAGAAACCGTCATCCATTTTACCGCATGATTGCACTGATTTACTTCTGAAGGACATGCCATCTTTAACTAGCGGGTGATAGATTGATAGACGGAGGATGGGGGGAGAGAAGGGTAATGGGGGGAAGGCTAAAGAGGATAGAGAAT
>NC_051414.1:17540223-17540493 GCF_015228065.2 Penaeus monodon
AGGAAAGATGAAGACAGACAAACAAGCAGACTGATCTGTCAATACATTTATCTATTTAACTGTTTTACCTTTGTCAAGCTTAAGCAACAGTTCGAACAAAAGTACAATTATATATTTTATGTAAAAACAATATCATTTACTTTAGATACTCGTTTCATACTGATAAAAATCTGTGTAATACGCAGGGACGTCATTTCAGCTTTTTTTTGGGGGGGGAGTGGGGGCAAAGTTGGCGCTGCGAACCCCCGAGAATTTTTTATCTACTATTAT
>NC_051414.1:17540544-17540872 GCF_015228065.2 Penaeus monodon
CGAAAAAAAAACTTCTTGTGGGTGGGGCCCTTGGACGAAGGTCACGCCAGACCTTGAGGGGGGCTATCAGAGTTCCTGGTGATCCATCTATTTAGAGGCAGGGTATCATGATGCAAGATAAAAATCCATAAAAAAGGGTATTACAAAAGAGTATTGCATAGAAAAAGCAATATGCTCAGGTAACATCAGTCTGTTGCCCGTTGTATTACAGGCACAATGATTCACCTATATTCTATGTTAACCATACACTTTATTTCGACTGAGAATATAATATCTGTTTTTATTCTCAAGGCATCTACTGAACTATTTCCTGATTCTTGTAGAGAAA
>NC_051414.1:17545462-17546099 GCF_015228065.2 Penaeus monodon
AATGATCGCTATAAAACAAACATACAAAATGTACAAAACCACGTACAAAAAACATGCAGTTGCCGTTGTCTGTACTTTTGATATTTGGGTAGAATTTGATAAAGTCCATCTAATGACTGATCATTTTTCTTCTTTATAAAAGGTAATTACTTCAGTTATACTAATCCTAGTCGCCTAGCACGAGTATGCAAACAAAGGCAGACTCACAGCCCTCAGTGATCAGAGCAAGCATACTTTTTCTTTTTGGTTGTTAGAAGGAACGGAGGAGTGTTATGTAATGGGTAATTCCCCTCCTTTGCCGACTAGGATGCCTTATTACATGATATAATCACAGAATGGATTAACAACGTGGTGAAATTCTCTTTTCAAAAGATTTAATTGCAAGATGGAAATGCGCATTTTTTGTGGGAGGATGCTTTTTTGGAGTCCAGAAAACTGAATTCCAGAAAACAATATCTCAAAACATGTACTTTATAAGTAAAACTTTAAAATCTTAGATTGAGAGGGAAGCTACTATCAAACAGATGATAAAATCCAATATGATTTTGCATCTGAATATCCAATGTGGTAAAAGATTTAAATCTTCTAGAATTAGATAAAAAGGAAGCGTAAGGAAATATGCTAATCTCGTCATCAG
>NC_051414.1:17546375-17546603 GCF_015228065.2 Penaeus monodon
CTTTGCTGTCGCTCCTTAGCGCCGTCCTTGCAGACACAGACAGGGCATGTATGGCGCTAGGCATCGTACGACCCCTTTCCAGTAGCCAAACAGTCAAACGCGACTCCTTTCCCCGGTTGCTGACTTTAACTATCGGCAAATGCTTTCGTCCGGTGCATTCGTAATCGCCTATGCCATCAGGTTTAGTGAATATATAGGAAACTCACAGAGTATTCCAAATACTATTCA
>NC_051414.1:17546680-17546862 GCF_015228065.2 Penaeus monodon
CAGCGAACCGAGAGACGAGCAGAGAGATGAGTAGAGAATGACGAACGTGGAGAAGCTGATGATTGAGGGAGAGAGAGATCAGAACGAGATCCAGCGAGCAAGAGGAACGAGAGAGAGAGAGACGAACTACGACGCACGAGAGAGAGTAGAGAGGAAGGATACCATAGACATCAACATTAACT
>NC_051414.1:17550467-17551425 GCF_015228065.2 Penaeus monodon
CCTATAGACGATAGTGTTAGTTACTTATATGTATATTAATTTTTGTACTTTAATTCCATTAAGATGCTATTAATAGCCATAATACTATTATCTCCTACTGCTCTGTTGTTATGTTTAGCTTTTTGATCTTTTTAATTACTGGGTAACTCTGTTTGCATGTATGTCAGCCCTGTTTAGCTTCCCTAACTCTCTATCTATACTCCTCACTATTCTTCCGACTCCCTACATCGATATACCACCGATCTCTCGCTTGCTATACTCGCCTAATCATTACAACGAATAGAAAAATATATAGAGACATGAGTTTCGCCCACTATTCCTTTGCACAAACAAAAACTGTATTGGAGAATTAGTACCTGAAATTTCATCTCAAAAAACTTGAATATGCCCCCCCGCAAATCTTATCTGATTATGCTACTAATTCCCTCTATTATTGCATAACTCATCTTCTTCATCAATCCACTCTTCCGTTCTTCTCTTATACTTCGCTATACTTTGTGTTTGTGTATGCTAGTGTGGTTTTGCCCACGCTGTATGTTCGTATAGATCTGTCTATCTTTTTTACGCCAGCCAGCGTTACTCTTACTAGAGCGAATATATAGGTATATTCACAATAGAGGAATGTATATAGAGTATTTTTTTTTTCAAGCAGCCATGTACATTCGCACCTGGCATAAAGAGCAAAACGAAATGCAGATACCAATCTCGACAGAGAAGACCAATACTCTAGCTTGTATACTTAAGTTCATATAAACCATATGTCTTCGTATTCCAATATATAACCTATACTATATATCTAAACAACAAATTATGCATCTCACAGAAACGCCTTAATGACGTTCATATGATATAGGAAAAAAGCGATAGACGGAAATCTGTAGTATCACGATCAAGAATTAGTTTCCACAAACTTTGAAAAATATCCGATATTCACGGATATAAGGGAAGGACGTGTACT
>NC_051414.1:17551915-17551995 GCF_015228065.2 Penaeus monodon
ATCATTTGCAGTGTGATCAAATGTGCAGACTATTTTACTTTTCCAGCGTGGCCAGGCTTGCCGACATGCAGCGAGACACC
>NC_051414.1:17552135-17552328 GCF_015228065.2 Penaeus monodon
AATTTTTTATATTTTTTTTTTGCGAAAATCGGCAAAAACAGAAGCCATAAATAATAAAAACAGAACATAATAATAAGGCCCAAAGAACTGGCATAGTGATTCTCTATTTTCTGCCCCGCTAGCGGATTATCAATAATATGTGAGCTACCCATTTATGATCAAGCTACTGACAGGTGCAGACCACTCGCCTAGC
>NC_051414.1:17552501-17552693 GCF_015228065.2 Penaeus monodon
ATGCTGGTAAGCAACAGCATATATAAACAAGTAGGATAGATAGCGTAAACAAGAACTGATGAGCTAAGTAGAACCTGCGAAAAAAAATTGAAAAACATGGGGGGGGGGAGATAAAGATAAACCCCCCCCCCAGAGAGATGATGGACGTAACGAGAAGCAGAGGAGTATGAAAATTAGAGGCAAGCTGATGGT
>NC_051414.1:17552744-17552856 GCF_015228065.2 Penaeus monodon
TAATACACGTATTTTTTTTCTTTATACTATTTTTTATCGCCCTCTAGGGACTATAGCATAATAAGGTGTTGTACCATTAGATAGCCATATTGCCAGGTCGAAGACCCTTTAC
>NC_051414.1:17553267-17553360 GCF_015228065.2 Penaeus monodon
CGGCACCCCCCCCCCCCTAGTCAACAGATGAACTTTTGTATAAACTGGCAATAAATACACTGCAGTGATTTTGTTGCAAAAGAACAGCGCAAC
>NC_051414.1:17553584-17553666 GCF_015228065.2 Penaeus monodon
TTATGTTATTATGCCTTCCTTGTATCTTTCACCATCACTCAGAGTATTATTAGCACGTTTATATCGTTTCCTCTGTTCACAT
>NC_051414.1:17553867-17553975 GCF_015228065.2 Penaeus monodon
CTTGCTTAAACTCTTTATGTTTTCACCATGCTTATTATGTTCTTAGTACTTCTCACCATCACTCGTGTATTTAATTGCCGATTTTCTTATATCGTTCTCTGTGACATA
>NC_051414.1:17554423-17554513 GCF_015228065.2 Penaeus monodon
CTCACTACACCTCACACTCCACAATCATCACCACTTGTAGTATTCATTAGCCGCTCTTTCATCGTTCTCTGCATTCACATATTTCTTTTT
>NC_051414.1:17555540-17556268 GCF_015228065.2 Penaeus monodon
CAAGCAACACGCGCTCCTAATCCCCATTATATCCGGTAATATCCATTTTCACAGTTTTGATAAGTGAAACGATATCTATTTATCGCAACTACAGATTTCAAGGTTCATCCTATTCTTTTCCATATATCATATGCAACGTCTATTAAGGCGTTTCTGCTGAAGATCCAAGTTGTTGTTATCTTAAGATATTACTAGCTTATAGCGGTAATATAACTGAAGATCTGATAGGTTTAATGAACATCTAAGATAAAGACTAAGTATGGCATCTAACTCTGTCGCAGTTGGCTAATCTGCCCATTTCGTTTTTGCTCGATTATGCCAGGCAATAGGACATGGCTAGCTATACTCTATATACATTCTCTCCTATTAGTGAAGCTTATACCTATATATCATCAGATAAGCAGTAAAACGCTCCTGCGCTAACGGTATAGGACAGAGTCTATACGAAACATACACGTGCAAAACCACACCAGCCAACACAAACTACAAAGCATACGCAAGAAAGAGAACGCAAGAGGGGATTTTAGTAGGAAGAAGTAAGAGATGCCAATAAATGAGGGGAAATTAAGTAGCATACCAGATAAAGATTTTCGTGGCATAAATTCCAAACGTTTTTTCTCTGAATTTCCTACGGGTACGAATCTCCAATATCAGTTTTGTTTGTACAAGGAAATGAAAACATGTCTCATATATTTTTATATTCGTTAGCTAAGATTAAGCGAGCAGCA
>NC_051414.1:17556412-17556771 GCF_015228065.2 Penaeus monodon
GAGAGAGAGAGAGATAATAGTATTATGCCAAATACATTTTAACAAAATGAATTAAATTCCTTCCAAAATTAAGAATACATGATATAGTAAATCGATATATACATAATAGTACTAACGAATAGATAATATAATATATAATAGTATAATTATATAATATACTACTATCTATATAGATATATTATTCATACGAGTATATACTATAATTATTACCACACACATAACACACACACGCAAAGCTGTAGGTATATTAAGCATTAGATATATCGTATATATATAGTAAGTATATGAGCATTATAGCCCTTATAGATACTAGCAGAGGTTATATATTATTAATCATATAATAGTTAGTACATATCATT
>NC_051414.1:17559138-17559202 GCF_015228065.2 Penaeus monodon
AAATATTAATCCGCTCCTTTTATTTCTACTCCGTTCGCTTGTAGAGCTAAGCGTCTTATATCTA
>NC_051414.1:17560008-17560173 GCF_015228065.2 Penaeus monodon
AGTAAGTTTATATATATATGTAGTATATATATCAATATACTCATTATACTACTATCATATTATAATTATAAGTATTATCATAAGCATATATGCTAGTATATGTCAGTATGAGAATACCATATATACTATATTTAATCCCTATCTAATCTTATCACTATTGCTCTC
>NC_051414.1:17560390-17560694 GCF_015228065.2 Penaeus monodon
GATATTATAAGATCTCATAATATATATATATGATAATACTAGTAATATATCATAGTATAACATATATACCATTTATCGTAATATCATATTGAAATAGTATCTAGGAATACTCTGTATGTTCATATATCACTAAGACCACTGAATGCCCTAAGCCATTCCACGAACACCAGAGACAAAGCAATTTGCGAAGTAAAGGCCAGCAACCGAGGAAGGAGCGCGTTTGACTGTTTGCACTGGAGAAGGGGTCGACGATGGCCGTGCGCCATACTGCCCTTGCTGTGTCTGCAAGGACGGCGCAAGGACG
>NC_051414.1:17560982-17561618 GCF_015228065.2 Penaeus monodon
ATTAGACATTTTATTTCCTTACGCTGCCTTTTATTAATTTCTAGAAGATTTAAATCTTATTACCACATTTGAGATATTCAGCCATGCCAAAATCATATTGGATTTTATCATCTGTTTGAAGTACTCCCTCTCAAATCAAGATTTTAAGTTTACTTATAAGACATTTTGAGATATTGTTTTCTGGAATTCAGTTTTCTGGACTCCAAAAAAGCATCCTCCCACAAAAAATGCGCATTTCCATCTTGCAATTAAATCTTTTTGAAAAGAGAATTTCACCACGTTGTTAATCCATTCTGTGATTATATCATGTAATAAGGCATCCATAGTCCAAAGAGGGAAGTAACCATACACCCCCGTTCCTTCTACAACCAAAAAGAAAAAATCTTGCCTGATCACTAGCAGGCTTATGAGTCTAATGCCTTTGTTTCATCTCGTCAGGCGACTAAAGGATAAGAATGAAGAATTTTAAATACTTTTAGAGAATGCCCATCAGTTCATTAGATGCGACATTATTATACAAACATTACTACCCTAAATATCACGAACGTACAGACAACGGCAATGCATGTACGTTTTTCTGTACGTGGTTTTGTACATGTTGTATGTTTCGTTGTATCAAGCGTATCATTTTATACG
>NC_051414.1:17563786-17563911 GCF_015228065.2 Penaeus monodon
GGGCTGGGAGGGGGTGGTGTGTGTGGGTGTCGGCGGTGGGGGGGGGGACCGAAGAGTAGAAGTAGAGCGATGATGCGAGATGAGATGACTGAGAGAGGACTAGCGAGATAGACGATTTTTTTTGA
>NC_051414.1:17563992-17564132 GCF_015228065.2 Penaeus monodon
TGATACTATATATGATATAGGAAGATATGATAGTATTACGATATATACTGATAGAAGAGAGATATCACTGTATAGTACAGTACGATATCATATAGTATATATATAGAGCGATGACTATATTATAGAGATATTTAGTTATA
>NC_051414.1:17564686-17565243 GCF_015228065.2 Penaeus monodon
GCAGAGTTGAGAGGTCGATGAGGAAATTATGAGGACGGAAGAGAGACTGAGACGGAAAGCAGAGAGAGGAGAAGAACGAGAGAGCGAAGAGGGAGAGGAGGAGGACTAGAGGAGAGAAGGAGTTGAAGGGACAGACAGGAGAGAGGAGAGAGTGTGAGACTAGAGCATCGGAGAGGACGGAGAGTAGAATGTAGAGACTGAGAGAGCGAGGAGAGAGAGATATAGTACGTGAGAGAGAGATACAAGAGGGAGAGACGAGAGAGAGCTTAGAGAATGTCTCCCCTGTATATCCTGAGATGAGAGAGAGAGATAGATAAGTACGGATACAGGAGACATAAGTAGTAGAGGGAGAGCATACTAGATATAGTAGAGATGAGATAAGAGAGGATAAGAGTAGGAGAGTAGACGAGGCGTTGAGAAGAGGAGACCAGCATATGTTAGAGAGACAGACGTGAAAACGAAGAGAGATATGATGATGAGTCAGAGAGAGAGAGAGAGAGAATGGAGGGCAGAGGGGAGAGGTAGAAGCAGAGAGAGAGCAGTAGAGTAAGAAACAA
>NC_051414.1:17565352-17565721 GCF_015228065.2 Penaeus monodon
GAGATATAGATAGAGGAGGAGACGAGAGTAGAAGATATGGAAGAGAGAAGGAGAGATAGAGAAGTCATGATGCCGCAGCAGATGAGGATGAGAAAGAAATATATGAGAGAGGATAGAGGCTACTAGGGATAGGAAGAGAGATGAGACATGATAGTAGATATATATAGTATAGTAGATATTATATATATATATATATTCATATATATGAGACTAGATATTATATATAGGTACGATATATAAATAAAAAAAAAAATATTCTCTCCTCTCTCTAAAAAAAAACTGAAAAAATTCTTTCCCCCCAAAAAAAAAAAAAATTAGAGATATATATATATAGCATATAGATTATATATATATATATATAAGGTCTGC
>NC_051414.1:17565881-17566093 GCF_015228065.2 Penaeus monodon
AAAACGTTTCTTGCCTGCAGTAGTACAACTAGGTTCTTGCCACTAGTGCTGTGGTTATATAGAGAGTACGGAGAATATTAGGGGGGATGATTTTCAAGTAGATAGAGATAGATATCTTAGAATATAGTATGATTATAGATAATATAGTATGCTACATGCAAGGTGTGTGCTGCATTTGTATGTATATATATCATGTCTGACAGCACATACGG
>NC_051414.1:17566557-17566737 GCF_015228065.2 Penaeus monodon
TTAAATAGAATGGTATTAGGGGAGTAAATTATATAGAGAGATAGACAGATGGGGGGCGTAGGATAGAGTACAGATCAGATATATAATATATAAGTAGTAGATGAGGACTAGATATAGAGAGAGATGTAGAGATTGAGTTAGCGTACCTACGACTAGAGTATATGGTGATCATATAAACAA
>NC_051414.1:17566951-17567261 GCF_015228065.2 Penaeus monodon
CTGGCACGAGTAGCACACCCTATAGAAGCATCGTGCCCGAAATATAATCATAAAGAAACTAGATATATATAGTAATAGACGGACGTATAAAGATGATAGATGATATATGGTATATAGACGAGATATAGGGCTGTATATATGATAAAATGAAAATGTAAATAATATGATGATATAATGATAGAGATATGAATTATATAGATATAGGTAGGGATAGAATGATACTACGATATAAGAACTAGTAGATAGAATAGAGAGGCAGAGAGGCACTAGGGAAGAGCTTAGATAAAGAGGCAGCGCCACACACAGTACG
>NC_051414.1:17567419-17567690 GCF_015228065.2 Penaeus monodon
GACGAGGCAGGACGAAGACCGAGAGAGAGCAGAGAGGCAGAGAGGAGTAGAGACGAGAGAGGTATGCTAGAGAACGGAAGGAAAGACAGGAGATAGATATCGAGGAACTAGAGAGAGGCGAGGAAGAGGGAAGCAGAATGAGAGAGTAGGATATAAGTATACGAGACGAATCAGATCAGATGAGTAGAAAGAGAGCATAATAGTAGTGAGACATAGTAGAGATGCGACAGAGATCCTTTAGTGAGATATACTTAGAGTATAGATAAGAAGG
>NC_051414.1:17567726-17567974 GCF_015228065.2 Penaeus monodon
CTAGGATAGAATGAGGAAGTATGAGAGTACACTATCAGACATGAGTATTTGTCATAGAGATTTGCGTAGAGAGAGAGATAGCCATGATAGAGAGACGGAGAGAGATACAGGAGTATACAGATATAATGATGATAGACTATTCATAGAGGATGATACAGAGGGATGAGAGTGTACTATATAGATATATAGATATGACGAGAGACGGATCAGAGAGAACGAGAGAGAGAAGGGATTAGGATATAAAACAA
>NC_051414.1:17568158-17568241 GCF_015228065.2 Penaeus monodon
ACACAAAAAGCACGGATAACATCATGACGATGAGAGAGATATACAGATAGTGGAGACGAATGAGAGAGCAGAGCAGAGATGAG
>NC_051414.1:17568319-17568746 GCF_015228065.2 Penaeus monodon
AGGGAAGTATAGGGAGGATAGTGAGTGTCATAGAATAGAGATGATGGAATCGGAGAATAGACGGCGATAGATATACACAGGAAATAGATGGGAGATATATAGACGTATAGTATACGAGGAGATATAATAATATACATAGAGATCTTACATACATAGATATAGACGTATATAGCATAGATAGATTAGATAGAATCCCCACATAGAGAGTATATACAGGATTATGAGTGACCTGAACTAGTGAGATAAATTGATGGAATGAATAGAGTATAGTATAGAGATATATAGGTATACGTATAGCATAATAGACAAGTAGAGGAGATATGGCTAGTTTCTATCATGGAACAGATAGAGTACGTATATGATAGAGAGATATACTACGGAGGAAGACGAGAGATAGATATATCAGAGGGGATATAAGTAGAAACAA
>NC_051414.1:17568830-17569379 GCF_015228065.2 Penaeus monodon
GACGAGCAAGACCTAGAGAGAGGAGAAGAGAAGGAGAGTTTAGGGATGAAGACGAGAGAGGAGAGGATTCAGGGATGATATGAGATATAGGAGAGGGATAGAGAAGTAAAGAGATAGAGACTAAGATAGATGAAGACTGAGAGAGAGATGATAGTACGAAGAGATGTAGAAGAGAGTATATAGAACAGCGAGTATCGATGAGGAGAGAACACAGCGAGAGAGAGACGGAGAGAGAGATAGGAGCAGAGAGCAGATAGAGCAGATATCTGTATCTAGGCGAGTGATGATAGAGAGAGATAGACGAGAGAGATCAGAGATCGATTTAAGCAGCAGCATACATGATAGGAATACTATATTACTAGAACGTTATAGAATAAGAGATATAGAGGTATCTATATACTATAATACATAGAAGTGAAATAATTAGGAAAAATAATCAAAAGATATAATGAGCGGAGAATTATGATAGATGAGATACGGAATATTCTATTATCACATAGATAGTGAGATTACGATCATATATAGATATGCGGATACTATGATAAACAA
>NC_051414.1:17569476-17569553 GCF_015228065.2 Penaeus monodon
AAGCATGAGCGAGTAGGAGATGGAGCAGATAGAGCAAAGGATGGCGAGTAGAGGAGATGATTCATATTAGTATCACG
>NC_051414.1:17570707-17570845 GCF_015228065.2 Penaeus monodon
CATATATATATATAGTAATATATATTCTAACATAATCCCTATATATGAGGACTATATTATCATTGAGTCCACTATCGATCTTATCTATCTATCTATCAAATCAGCTGGATACTCATAGATATATATATAAACAAACAA
>NC_051414.1:17570943-17571164 GCF_015228065.2 Penaeus monodon
TATATATATATAAGACATTAGATATATAGTCCTCACTAATCGCTATCTAGTATATCTATTCATTAGTAAAATATAATCTTAGACTTATATAGATAGATAGATAGATAGATAAGAATTCAGAATTCCCCAAAGCTTTGGGTGTGCGCCATATACTGAGTATATATCAGACTATCCTTATATAGATATATGAACTAGAGGATATATACGTATCACGAGAATAC
>NC_051414.1:17571817-17571891 GCF_015228065.2 Penaeus monodon
GAGGAGATCAGAGATATACAGTTACATACGGCAATGTAGAGCGTACCCTATTAGATACGATAATATTAGAGAAG
>NC_051414.1:17573145-17573603 GCF_015228065.2 Penaeus monodon
GTACACTGATTCATAAGTTATTACTCAAGCACATTTGCATCATATCCTCACCAATTTTCACACTCCGAGCATAATGTAACCTATACTTAGAGAGCTCCTATTGCTGAAGCTTCCTAAAGAAATCACTCAACTCACTCTGATTGTATACAGTGTTAAACGGGACAATGCCTTCTCACGAGAAGCTTTCTCTCATCAAAGATGTGCACAATAAGGATGCAGCTACGCCGAGCTCTCTAGTATTATGTCTCACTGAAAGCTATTATCATGAAAGGATGCATCAACGTAGAGTGGAAAACCCTGTCTTGAACCGTTTTTAGACAATACGTTATCAATTTACCCAAATGTTTATTGCAAGATATATTAATTTATCCTATTTAACCATAAATCTATTCTCAAACCGCAGATTTGCATATACCTAACGCTTATAAACCTTAATTTAGCCCGAGAACTTATTCTTG
>NC_051414.1:17576624-17577287 GCF_015228065.2 Penaeus monodon
AGCACACGGTCCTTCCCATTATATCCGTAATATCCATTTTCACCGTTTGATAAGGAAACTAATCTATATCGGAACTACAAGATTTCCGGTCATCCTTTTTTCCTATATCATATGAACGTCATTAAGGCGTTTCTGTGAGATCCAATTTGTTGTTTTAGATATATAGTATAGGGTATATAAACGAAGACTTATGGTTTAATGAACTTAAGATAAAGCTAAGTATGGCTTCTCTGTCGAGTTGGTAATCTGCATTTCGTTTGCTCTTTATGCCAGGCAAAGACATGGCTGCTATACTCTATATACATTCCTCTATTAGTGAATATACCTATATATTCCTCAGTAAGAGTAAACGCTCTGCGTAGATAGACAGATCTATACGAACATACACGTGCAAAACCACACCAGCATACACAAACACAAAGATACGAAGAAAGAAGAACGAAGAGGGATATAGGAAGAAGTGAGATGCAATAATGAGGGGAAATTAGTAGCATAACAGATAAAGATTTTCGTGGCATAAATTCCAAAGTTTTTTCTCTGAAATTTCCAGGGTACGAATTCTCCAATACAGTTTTTGTTTGTCAAGGAAATGCAAACATGTCTCATATATTTTTATATTCGTTGTAATGATTAGCGAGAGCAAGCGAGAGGATCGGTGGTATA
>NC_051414.1:17577964-17578304 GCF_015228065.2 Penaeus monodon
AAAAAAAAAACCTTTTTTTAAAAGAGAAAAAAGGGGGGGGGGGGTAGGGGCCAAAAGTGTACTGCTGTGGAAAACTAATCGTAAAAAACTTTACTCAAGAACTTGTAGTATTTCTCCATATTTTTATTTTTTTACTTTTGTGACGACTTTTTTTCATTTGAAAAAAAAAAAAGGGTCCTTCTGTTTCCAAATACAGGGGCCAGTCTGTACACACTGGGTGATGGTCCATAGGGCGCACCAAAGGGATATTACACGGAATGCTGTTACCTTATCTATCCCTTAATAAGCCATTAACAGAAAATTATCTTTCTAACCATTAAAAAATTATTTTTTTGAGCTC
>NC_051414.1:17578451-17578531 GCF_015228065.2 Penaeus monodon
GCAAACCAACAACAACAAAAAAAACTGAATTATTGTGGATTTACAACCTCTCCAAATCATAAAAAATAAGGGAAAAACGA
>NC_051414.1:17579365-17580977 GCF_015228065.2 Penaeus monodon
GGGGGGGGTTTGTATCATATTTTTTATATATCTTTCTAAATTTTTTTTTTATTTTTTCTATAAAATTCTTTTTTATCTTTCCCTTCTTTATTTCTTATTTATCTTACCCTTTTATTTTTTTTTATATTCCCCTTTTGTGTTTTTGTTAATCTTTTTTTTTATTTTGTATTGAATTTTTCTTTATCTTATATTCCTTTATCTTTCTTTTTATGTCAAATTTATCTATATATTTTTTTTTTTTTTATTATATAGATTTTAAATTTTTGATTATAATGTTTTAAAAAAATGTCCTATTTATTCAAAATTATATATAATTTATCTTTTAATATTTTATATATATAATATTTTTTATTGTATATTTGTTTATATTGTTATTATAATCTATTTAATATTATATTTTATTATTTTAATATATATATATTATATATTATATATATTATAATTATAATTATATAATCCCTTGCTATATATTTCCTTTATATTATAATTATTTTTATATTATATTTTAAAATTTATTATCCAAAATATGTGTGTGTTATGTATAATATATTTTAATTTTATTTATATATTATTATATATAATATATTACATATGCATATATATATTTATAATATTTATAAATTAATATTAATATTATATATACATTGTGTGTGTTATGAAATATTATATTTTTTGTTTTTAATCATATTTATATCCCTACTGCATATTTTAAAATTAAAGTGTGTTTGTATATAAAATTTTTAATCTATATTTTTTATTATATTTATATTATATATATAAAATATTTATATTATTTATAATGTATTTTTTTAATAATCCAATTATACATATATATATATGTTATATATAATAATTTATATATATATTATTAATATATATTTTTTATATATATATTAGTTGGAAATTATATATCATATATATCTTATTTAAAATTATAATATTGTTTTAATATTTTGTTCTTTTGTTTATTTGTTATTATTCCTTTAATTTTTTTAATTTATTTTTATCTATTTTTTCTATACTTCCTATTTTATATTAATTTTATATTATATATCTATATTTTATTTGTATTTTTATATTTATTGTTGTCTCTCTATCTTTCCTTCTTATTTCTTTTTTTTTTTTAAATTCTCCCTTTCCCTAATATATCTATTTTTTTTAATTTCCCCTTTTTAATCTTCTTCTTATTTTTTCTCTCTCTCTCCTACTTTTGTGTGGTTTGTTTTTTGTGGGGTTTTTGGGGGTTTTCTTTTAATTTCTATTTTCTATATCTCTATTTTCTTTCATTTATGTTGTTTTTTTAATCTTATTTTGATTTTTGTTATATATTTCTTCCCTTATACATTCATAATTTATAATTATATCTTAATTTTCTATTATATATTTTTTTATTCTTAATTATATATATTTTATTTTTTTTTTTATTTTATTGTATATTGAAAAATGTTATATTTGTTCCCTTATTTTGCATTTATTTTAATTAGTATTTAAAAATTTGTTTATTTTTATATGTTTTATATTTATTTAGTTAATTTATTTGTTTATGTTATTTATATTTGTTTTTTTTTTGTTTTTGTTTTAGTTATATTTTTTTTTGTTTTTTACTTGTCAA
>NC_051414.1:17581016-17581123 GCF_015228065.2 Penaeus monodon
CTTTATAATTCTCTTAATCTTCTTATTCTTTCTTCTATATTTTCTCTTTTTTTAATATTTTTTTTTTTTAATATTATTTATATCTTTTATTTAAATTTCTCTTTCTA
>NC_051414.1:17581158-17581303 GCF_015228065.2 Penaeus monodon
AAATAAAATTATTTTTTAAAAATTTATAATTAATTTTTTGTTTTTATATACTTTCTTTTATATTTTTTTAAATAAAAATTTATATATTTTAATTTATTTTTATTTTTTAAAAATTAAATAAAATTTTTTTATATATATTAATATG
>NC_051414.1:17581372-17581862 GCF_015228065.2 Penaeus monodon
GATATTTAAAAAATTTTTCTCAATTATTATTTTTTTTTTATTATTTATATTTTTTTTTTTTTCTTTATTTTAAAATTTAAATTTTTTTTAAAATTTTTTTTTTTAATTTTCTTTTTTTTTTTTTATTTTTTTTAAAAATTTTTTTTTTTTTAAATATATATAATATTTAATAAATTATATATATACTTTTATAAAACATATAAATATAAAATTATTTAAAATTTATTTTAATATATATATAATATATATATATAGGGGTAATGTATATGTTTTATATAAAAATAAAATATATATTATATAATATATATTATTTTAATATGTATATTTATGTATATAAATTTTATATAAATGTATTATATTTTTTATTATGTGTATATTTTGGGATATTTTATGAAACATATATATTTTATTTTTAAAATTTATAAATATAATATATAGATATATATATTATAATTTTATATATATTATTATTTTATAGGGTATAGTAGGG
>NC_051414.1:17581980-17582435 GCF_015228065.2 Penaeus monodon
ATATATATATATATTTTTTTAATAATTATAATATTATTTTATTTTATATATAATATATATAATTATATATATTATTATATATAATGTATGTATACATAAAATGTATGTATACTATATTTGAAATTATTGAAATTTTATATATAATATTTTAATTTAATATACATTTTATATATATATATATATAATATATTTTAAAATATAAAATATATAAAACATACAATATATAAAATATATTAAAATTAATATATTTTTATATATTTTAAATTTATAATATAATATATAATATTACATATATAATATATTTATATGTATATTTTAATGTTATATGTATTTTTGTATAATTTTATATACATATTATAATATATAATATATATATTTTAAAATATATTATATAATGTTAATATAAAATGTATATAAAATTATATAATTATAAAATTAAAATATAAAATTAAAAT
>NC_051414.1:17582528-17582839 GCF_015228065.2 Penaeus monodon
TTTAAAAATTGTGTGTGTTATGTTGTTTTGGTAATATATTATATATAGTTTTTAAAATGTATTTATGTATATTTTTTTGTTATAATGTGTTTATTGCTTATATGTCCTTTGTACATATTGTATAATATATGTATATTTAGGGTATAAAAATGTAGGGAATATGTTATTTGTATTGTATGTATTTATGTATTTATTTTATTTTATTTTAAAATAGGTTTTTTAAATGAAATATATGTATTTATGTAGGTAATAGGTATGTTGTTATATTTATGTAATATGTTTTTGGATTAAAATATGTATTCATTATGAAA
>NC_051414.1:17583350-17583697 GCF_015228065.2 Penaeus monodon
CCCTTCCCTCCCCTTCTCCCCCCTTCCCCCTTCCTTCCCTCTTTTTGAAATCCGGCATATAAACCATCCCTAGCCTATATGCAAAAAATCAATTTAGCCCCCTTTTCTCCTCCTCCATCTCATAAAAAGCAGACAAACCCCCCCGGGCAAACCACCTTACCCCTTTTAATTTTTCCCGGGGAATTTTTGGGTGACAAGATGTTTAAAGCGGCCATTATGAAATGGAGGTCGGAGTTGCATGAATTATCACCTTCATTTAAGGGCCCTTTCGCGAAATTTTATAATGTAGCTTTTTGGAATCACTTTGGGGGTTTTTTTAAAAAAATATCTTCAGAAGGAGTCATGAC
>NC_051414.1:17583762-17583904 GCF_015228065.2 Penaeus monodon
ATGTGAATGAGTGTCTTTTATTGCGTAACACGAGAACACTACTATCCTTTGTATCCACTAAGAACCGCTAAGAACAATTTCTAAGACAAGTTCCCAGACTTAGGCTACTACCTTCAGAATCATTTGAACTTCTTTTTCAGTT
>NC_051414.1:17589215-17589279 GCF_015228065.2 Penaeus monodon
CACGTTGACGACTTTGCGAAATCCTGGACCGCTACTGATAATGCTCCTAAGTTTATTGCTAGCG
>NC_051414.1:17590902-17591284 GCF_015228065.2 Penaeus monodon
GCCCGCGCAATTGAAGTTCTAGCAGAGTTTGACGTCACCATTGTTTATTTACGAGGGAAGCAAAATGTCGTTGCCGACGCGCTATCACGCGCTCCCCTCTCTGACGCTCACAACCTGCTTGAATCTAGCTCCTCGCCCACCTTTGCCTCCCGCAAGGTGAAATTCTCTGACATTGCACCGATCTTGGTAAATACTGCCGCGCCTACCGTTGAGGATCCTTCGGACCGTTCCGACCCCATTCATTCTGTTACCTCCCCGGTCTTGGCTGCTCCAGCCGTACCTCCCATGGACCCCCCCACGGAGGACGAGATCCGGCTAGCGCAACGTAATGATAATCTGTACGGCCCCTTAATTCAAGCCTTAGAAAGGAATGAAAGACCTC
>NC_051414.1:17592989-17593073 GCF_015228065.2 Penaeus monodon
TATAGGTCATTGCACATTCTCTGAAGTTCGTGGTTCGGTTAGGCCGTTTCTTCTCTCATTTCCCGACATTACCTTATTATTTTA
>NC_051414.1:17593217-17593351 GCF_015228065.2 Penaeus monodon
TGCAATGAATACTTCCTACCTGCAACCCATGTCAGTGTCATTGCCATCCTATAACATTTCTCTTCCTAGTATAATCTCTCAACAGATGCCTACTTTGCAACAGTTTGATGCATTTACCCCGCTCAGCCCGTTCC
>NC_051414.1:17593616-17593722 GCF_015228065.2 Penaeus monodon
TTTTGATACAATATTCGATATATTACTAACTTACGTTTTTTTTCTTGTTGCACGAACTATTTTCATTTTCATATCTCGAACTATGCCTTCCACCCTATGTCCCCAC
>NC_051414.1:17593855-17594033 GCF_015228065.2 Penaeus monodon
GCTGCACAACCGTGTAGTACTGTGCATCAATCAAGACACTGCCAGATGTTTGCTGTCTCTTCGTATATCACTCTTATGGAGTTCCCCTGATCAAGGAACTCTTACCCTCAGTTAAGTATAAAGCTTCCTACTTTATTTCTTACCAAATCGGGACGATTTGGGGTAGCATGGTAGAGCG
>NC_051414.1:17595068-17595663 GCF_015228065.2 Penaeus monodon
CTTGAGTTCACAACATGAATAACAGACGACTAGACAAAGAAATAAACGAAATTCGGTATTCAGACAACCATGCATCTATTGGATGCGCAGAAACGTCTAACAGAACAGTTCTAAAACAGTTTCTTAGTCTTTTGCCACAGAATCGAAGCCATCAAGCATTTAGCTAGTCCAATGAGTCCCGTGTCTCGCTCTGATATGCTTCACATCCTGTTAGTATTTGGAAGGATATTTACACATCGCAAAAATTCAAAATCACGTTTACGTAACTTGATTGACATATAATCTGGTTAAGCCTTGTTTCCATTAGAAGCAGGTTTCTATTAGTGGCAAATACATTGGATTTCAGATGCATTGTGCATGCTACTCATTTTTCGACTAGACAGTTTAGAAATTAAATCCCGAAATATATCATGAAAAAGGCTAGATTTCATACGCAACTAAACTGTATGAAAACAGATCTATAGAAGTACATCTATATAAAACACTTTATACGAAGTGAATACCGTGGCTCCTGTTTTGTTTGGATGTAAATATTTATCATGCTTTCGAATTTAGTATTTATTTGAGCTCATTCGACTCTCAGATTTTTAGATTT
>NC_051414.1:17597299-17597601 GCF_015228065.2 Penaeus monodon
CTATTATCCTTGTGCCTTGCAGATCTCAATACCACACATAAGCTTTTATGAACACAGACCTAGTAAACAAGTACACTGCCCCATGAATACCAGACTACAAACGTAATGATCCGAACTCGTCAAGAGTTACTCACCAGGTAAACAAAACCCGAAATGGTTATATAGAAAGAGAGACAATCAACCAGAGAAAGAGAGGGAATGTGACAGTGTTTCTTTTCATTAGCCTTAATGTTACCATTGATACTAATCTCTGCATGATTTCCCTAGTAAAGCCCGCAACAAATAGGACAGTAAAAACAAAC
>NC_051414.1:17597631-17597963 GCF_015228065.2 Penaeus monodon
TAAGTTATCATAGGATTATCAGTAGAAATGAATGAAACGGAATACCAAAATACAAAATATTTTGAAATGAACGCAGAATTACTGGATGTGTGAACTGTAAGTCGGAACCACATTGTTAATGATATGCATGGAAAACAACAGAATTCAGCGAAAACGAAACTTATCTAAGAAAATCTTCACTTGATCATTATAAAAGGTCGGCTACGGTTCACACATGCAGCTATTGTGAAACATTTATTCTATCTCTATGCAGTTTTAGAAAACATTTCCAAGGGTTTTACTAATTAAACTCATGACATGCTTTGTTATATATTTTAAAATATGATTTATGC
>NC_051414.1:17598013-17598301 GCF_015228065.2 Penaeus monodon
TAGTACAGTTTATTTTGCAAGCACAATCTTCGTCTTCTGTGAAGCTTACTATCCTGAGACTATTTTTGTTGTGGCTAATGATTTGCTGTGTCATGCTTTAACTTCTGTGAGAGAAGTATATATATATATATACACCCAATGCCTTTTTATGTACAGTAACTAGTTGGAACTTTGGATCTAGAAGTCCCATTGTTTACCTCTGTTACCTCTGTTCCCTTTATTCTCTCTCCCTTGCCTTGACTCTCTATCTATCTCTATTGGTCTATCTGCCCACCTCCTCCCTCTATC
>NC_051414.1:17598330-17598687 GCF_015228065.2 Penaeus monodon
TACCGTCTGCTCCATCCCCTCTCTCTGGAATGTTAAAGTTGCTAAATAATTCTTTATACACATTTTACCAAAACAGTGCCTTTAGCTCACGTTCTGCCCGTTTCCAACAGCATCGTGGAACTGATCCTGTGTGTGACAAAAATGAGACGCTTGTTTGTATTTCCAGAAAATTAATAATTTGTTGTTTGCTATACAATTCATACTTATACAGCTTAGAGAGGGTTAGCTCACTCTCTGCTGCTCTGCATTTCTTAGATCTTAATAGACTTTTGAAGAAAAGTAGTTAAGAGTGAATGAAATTCGCCGAACCACAAATGATTTCTTGCATAAGTGTCCGTCTACCTCGTCCCATGATGT
>NC_051414.1:17598784-17599150 GCF_015228065.2 Penaeus monodon
TAAGAAACTTTCTCTCTATATATGAGTTCAGTTCCCCAGTGAAATGCTTTCTCCCTTTAGCCAATCATCCATAAAAGAAAATCGAAGACACTAAAAAATTAAGAAAATGTATGTAGAATATGTATTGATTATTCCTAAAATATTGAAGATCTTCGAAGTGAAGAATCTGTTTGAAGGCCTTTGCTATACCACTGAAAAGCGAGGGCTCAAATTTGTGGCAATGGGGAATACTTAAAAGATTGGAAGTATTACAGATCCAAATGATGGATAATTGTTGTAATATATGAAATAAAACGATGGACTTTTAAAAATGTGACAAGATAAAATGCGAAAATAATGAGCAAAACTAGAGCAGACATCATATAA
>NC_051414.1:17599721-17599895 GCF_015228065.2 Penaeus monodon
TTAGTATAGCAAGGACAGCCAAAATACAGAAGGTCTCTACCTACTTGAGATATGCAGCATGAATGGTTGGATGACTGAAAACACCTAGCTTGAAAAGAGTATATACTACAGTGGTGGAAGAAAAACGCAGATCATCGTCTGTAATGCGAAATGGAAGTATGTTCTAGATTCGAA
>NC_051414.1:17604531-17605024 GCF_015228065.2 Penaeus monodon
ACTGAACAAGAATCAAATGATTCTGAGGTAGTAGCCTAAGTCTGGGAACTTGTTCTTAGAAATTGTTTAGCGGTTCCTTAGTGGGATACAAAGGAAGTAGTTGTTTTTTCGCGGGTTACGCAATAAAAGACACTCTTCACATATTAAGATCAGTACAATTATGTATGGCAATTAAAAAATAAATACGTAATATAATAAAAAATGTCCTGACTCCTTCTGAAGATATTTTTTTTAAAAAATAAACCCACAACGTTATTCCAAATGCTACATTATAAAATTACGCGAAGGCCTTAAATGAAGTTGATAATTCATGCAACCTCCCCCTCCATCTTCATAATGGCCGCTTCATCATCTTGTCACAAAGCTTACCGGAATAATACACGGGTAAGGTGTTCGCCGTGGGCTCTCGTCTGCTTGTTATGAGATTGGAGGAGGAGTGATACTAAGTGTTTTATTTGCATAAGTCTAGTATGGTTTATATGCCTGGATTTTT
>NC_051414.1:17607966-17608318 GCF_015228065.2 Penaeus monodon
AAAAAAGGGGAGGGGCTCAAAATATAATTTTTTTAATGGTTAGAAGAAATTTTCTGTTACAGGTCTTTTAAGGCTAGCAAAAGGGTTTAGCTTCCATGAATATCCATTTGGTGCTGCCCCATGGGCCTCACCCCGGGGGTACAGACCATGGCCCCCTTATTTTGGACCCTACGAATGGCCCCCCTTTTTTTTTTTTCAAAAATTGAAAAAAAGTCCTTCACAACGTCAAACATAATTATGGAGAAAAACTAAAATTTTTGCATGAAAGTTTTTATCCGATTAGTTTCTCCCCTGCAGTACACTATATGGCCCTCTACCCCCCCCCCCTCTCTCTAATGTATATAGATACATA
>NC_051414.1:17608401-17608636 GCF_015228065.2 Penaeus monodon
CATTACACATGCGAGAAATACACTTTAGAGAAATGCGGGATCACCGGAACACAGAACACAGGAACAGACACGGGATTACAGGAAAACAGAACACGGGGTCACAGGAACACAGAACACGGGAAGAGACACGGGATAACAAGAACACAGAACACGAGGACAGACACGGGATCACAGGAACACAGAACACGGGGACAGACACGGGATCACAGGAACACAGAACACGTTCCGTCTTCAT
>NC_051414.1:17609163-17609950 GCF_015228065.2 Penaeus monodon
AACAAATGGACCTTGGATTATTCACAAGTGGCGACCTTGCCAGGATCTAAGGTAATCTCTCTGGGTTATTGGTAGTAATTGTATCTCGTATGTTTGCTGTCCTTGGGGCTCGGAAGCAAAGTTGGATCCGAATTTGTATGATATTCGATCCTATTTTATTGATTATATTGGAAATTGTCTGACAACGATCTATGGTTTCCCAAGATGTTTTGGGTTTAAGGATATCTGCTTGGTGCGAGATTAGGTCTCCTCAAGTTGTTGGTCACCGTGTTCAGTAGCGTGCTCGTAGATTCGTTGGTCAGAAAGACATTTGGTAAATTCTTGTTGCCATTATGGCAGATTATTCTTTTGATACGCTGAAACATCAGGCTGAGTCTTTAGGACTCTTCGGGGATGATATTGCTAAATATGTAGTAAATCAGCAGTTGTATTACAGGGAAGAAAGAGCTAAGGAAAGAGATTTGGAAAAGGCAAAGATCGAGGTCGAAAAGGAAATAGAAAAAACTAGATTAGAAATGGAGAGAGAACAGAAGAAAATGGAATACGAGTGGAATTAGTTCGGGCCAATAAGACAAAAGGGTCTTTTTATCATGTTGGTATGGAGGGAACAGTTAGACTATCTTTGCCCGTGTTTAGGGACGGGGAGGATATATCTTCTTACCTAGTGAAATCTGAACGGGTTGCTTCGATACTGGGGATTAATTCTGATACATACGCCATACGACTGGCTAGTCTTTTAACTGGTAAGGCAGTAAGTATATACACCTCTCTCTCTAGAAATTACAGC
>NC_051414.1:17610328-17610580 GCF_015228065.2 Penaeus monodon
TTAATTATTTTATAATTAAATTATAATATATAATATTTAGGTGATGGTAAAGGATTTTTAAATAAACTAAAAATTATAATATTAAAAATTTATATAAAAAAAAAATTTTAAAAAATTTTCAAAAAAGATATATACAAAAAAATAAATAAAAAATATAATATATTTAAATATAAAAAAATAGATTAAAACAATTTTAATAATTAAAAAAAATAATATTAAAATTAAATTAAATAAATATTAATAAAAACCCGT
>NC_051414.1:17610642-17610827 GCF_015228065.2 Penaeus monodon
TCCTCCCTTTTATTTATATTATCTAAAAAAAAAATTTTTTATTTAATTTTTAACCCTTTTTTTAAACCCCCCCCTAATATATATAATTATTTATTATTTATATTTATACTTTTATATATAATATTAAAAATATTATATATATACTAAAACAATTATACAACTTAACAGCTAAATACAATACATAC
>NC_051414.1:17610955-17611091 GCF_015228065.2 Penaeus monodon
GTAAATATTATGTATTATATTAAAATGTATGTATGAAAATACATATAAAAAACATATGATAACAGAAGATAAATAAAAGAAAAAAAGATGATAAAAGGTAGATACAATGTTGATGTGATGTGATTTTGGGGTGTTA
>NC_051414.1:17614382-17614482 GCF_015228065.2 Penaeus monodon
AAATTTTTAAATTATATGTACTTGTTTAATATTTTTATATATTATACTATTATTTTTTTTATTTTTTTATTATTATATATAATTAAATTTTGTTATAAAT
>NC_051414.1:17616669-17617449 GCF_015228065.2 Penaeus monodon
GCTGTAATTTCTAAGAGAGAGAGGTGAGATACTTAAGCCTTACCCGTTAAAAGACTAGACAGTCGTTATGGCGTATGTATCAGAATTAATCCCAGTATCGAAGCAACCGTTCAGATTTCATAGGTAAGAAGATATATCCCTCCCCGTCCCTAAACAAGGGCAAAGATAGTCTAAACTGTTCCCTTCCATACCAACATGATAAAAAGACCCTTGTGCTTATTGGCCCGAAACAATTCCACTCGTATTCCATTTTCTCTGTGTCCTCTCCATTTCTAATTAGTTTTTGCTATTCCTTTTCGACCTCGATCTTTTGCCATTTTCAAATTATTTCCTTAGCTCTCTTCCTGTAATACAACTAGCTGAGTTATACATATTTTTTTTCAGCAATAATCATCCCCGAAGAGTCCTAAAGACTCAGCATGATGTTCAGGTATCAAAGAATAATCTGCCATAATGGCAACAAGGAAATTTACCAAAATGTCTTTCGACCAACGAAATCTACGAAGCACGATACTGAACACGGTGGACCAACAACTTGAGGAGAACCTATCTCGCACCAAGCAGATATACTTAAACCCAAAAACATCTGGAAAACCATAGATCGTTGTCAGACAATTTCCAATATAATCAATTAAAATAGGATCGCATATCAACAAATTCGGATCCAACTTGCTTCCGAGCCCCAAGGACAGCAAACATACGAGCTACAATTACTACCAATAACCCAGAGAGATTACTTAGATCCTGGCAAGGTTCGCCACTTGTGACTAATCAAGGTCC
>NC_051414.1:17617970-17618206 GCF_015228065.2 Penaeus monodon
ATGAAGACGGAACGTGTTCTGTGTTCCTGTGATCCCGTGTCTGTCCGTGTTCTGTGTTTCCTGTGATCCCGTGCCGTGTCTGTCCTCGTGTTCTGTGTTCTTGTTATCCCGTGTCTCTTCCCGTGTTCTGTGTTCCTGTGACCCCGTGTTCTGTTTTCCTGTAATCCCGTGTCTGTTCCTGTGTTCTGTGTTCCGGTGATCCCGCATTTCTCTAAGTGTATTTCAGCAGTGTAAGG
>NC_051414.1:17618291-17618652 GCF_015228065.2 Penaeus monodon
TATGTATCTATATACATTAGAGAGAGGGGGGGGTAGAGGGGCCATATAGTGTACTGCTAGTGGAGAAACTAATCGGATATAAAACATTTACATGCAAGAAACTTGTAGTATTTCTCCATATTATTATATGTTGTGACGTTGTGACAGGACTTTTTTTTCATATTGAAAAAAAAATAAAGGGGTCCATTCTGTAGGGTCCATAATACATGGGCCATGGTCTGTACACACCTGGGTGATGGTCCATATGGCAGCACCAAATGGATATCTACACTGGAATGCTGATTACCTTATGCTATGCCTTAATAAGACCATGTAACAGAAAATTATCATTCTAACCATTAAAAAATTATATTTTGAGCTC
>NC_051414.1:17622654-17622984 GCF_015228065.2 Penaeus monodon
CCACTCTCTTCTCTCCTTCCCTCCTTCTCTCTCTTTGAAATCCAGGCATATAAACCATACTAGACTATATGCAAATAAAATCACTTAGTATCCTTACTCCTCCTCCAATCTCATAACAAGCAGACGAGAGCCCACGGCGAACACCTTACCCCGTGTATTATTCCGGTAAGCTTTGTGACAAGATGATGAAGCGGCCATTATGAAGATGGAGGTCGAGAGTTGCATGAATTATCAACTTCATTTAAGGCCTTCGCGTAATTTTATAATGTAGCATTTGGAATCACGTTGTGGGTTTCTTTTAAAAAAATATCTTCAGAAGGGAGTCATGAC
>NC_051414.1:17623049-17623192 GCF_015228065.2 Penaeus monodon
ATGTGAATGAGTGTCTTTTATTGCGTAACACGAGAACACTACTATCCTTTGTATCCACTAAGGAACCGCTAAGAACAATTTCTAAGAACAAGTTCCCAGACTTAGGCTACTACCTTCAGAATCATTTGAACTTCTTTTTCAGT
>NC_051414.1:17628562-17628713 GCF_015228065.2 Penaeus monodon
TTGTATAATATTACTGATAATAGATGTCAGGTGCATGTTTTTTAATCTGACCCCGGCCCCATTGACTTTTAAAACGCTGGTGAAAACTGTAATATCCTATGGAATTCACAGACTTGCCTATCTGCGAATTTGATTTACCTGCTCCCTCCCA
>NC_051414.1:17630060-17630457 GCF_015228065.2 Penaeus monodon
GCCCGCCCCAATTGAAGTTCTTTGCAGAGTTTGACGTCACCATTGGTTTTTTTTTACAGGGGAAACAAATGTCGTTGCCGACGCGCTATCACGCGCTCCCCTCTCGACGCTCACAACCTGCTGAATCTAGCTCCTCGCCCACATTTTCCTCCCGCAAGGTGAAATTCTCGACATTGCACCGATCTTGGTTAAAAACTGCCGCGCCTACCGTTGAGGATCCTTCGGAGGACGAGATCCGGCCGTTCCGACCCATTCATTCTATTACCTCCCCGGTCTTGGGTGCTCCAGCCGTACCTCCCATGGAACCCCCCACGGAGGACGAGATCCGGCTAGCGCAACGTAATGATAATCTGTACGGCCCCCTTTAATTCAAGCCTTAGAAAGGAATGAAGACCTC
>NC_051414.1:17630563-17630714 GCF_015228065.2 Penaeus monodon
TTTATTATTTTCCCGAATCTCTTGAAGGTCGAATCCTTCCTCTTATCCATGAATCCAAAGAAGCTGCACACTGTGGTAAGTATAAGGCAATTTACTTAGCCCAGCAACGCTTCTTTTTCCCACACCTCATTAGCAAAATTGCTAAGCTTGT
>NC_051414.1:17632145-17632230 GCF_015228065.2 Penaeus monodon
TTATAGGTCATTGCAATTCTCTGAAGTTCGTGGTTCGGTTTTGGCCGTTTCTTCCCCTCATTTCCCGACATTATATTATTTTTAC
>NC_051414.1:17632370-17632504 GCF_015228065.2 Penaeus monodon
TGCAATGAATACTTCCTACCTGCACCCATTTTCAGTGCCCATTGCCATCCTATAACATTTCTCTTCCTAGTATAATCTCTCAACAGATGCCTACTTTGCAACAGTTTGATGCATTTACCCCGCTCAGCCCGTTC
>NC_051414.1:17632760-17632874 GCF_015228065.2 Penaeus monodon
GTAAAAACATTTTGATACAATATTCGATATATTACTAACTTGCGTTTTTTTCCTATTGCACGAACTATTTTCATTTTCATATCTCGAACTATGCCTTCCACCCTATGTCCCCAC
>NC_051414.1:17633007-17633185 GCF_015228065.2 Penaeus monodon
GCTGCACAACCGTGTAGTACTGTGCATCAATCAAGACACTGCCAGATGTTTGCTGTCTCTTCGTATACCACTCTTATGGAGTTCCCCTGATCAAGGAACTCTTACCCTCATTAAGTATAAAGCTTCCTATTTTATTTCTTACCAAATCAGGACGATTTGGGGTTAGCATGGTAGAGCG
>NC_051414.1:17634233-17634829 GCF_015228065.2 Penaeus monodon
TCTTGAGTTCACAACATGAATAACAGACGACTAGACAAAGAAATAAACGAAATTCGGTATTCAGACAACCATGCATCTATTGGATGCGCAGAAACGTCTAACAGAACAGTTCTAAAACAGTTTCTTAGTCTTTTGCCACAGAATCGAAGCCATCAAGCATTTAGCTAGTCCAATGAGTCCCGTGTCTCGCTCTGATATGCTTCACATCCTGTTAGTATTTGGAAGGATATTTACACATCGCAAAAATTCAAAATCACGTTTACGTAACTTGATTGACATATAATCTGGTTAAGCCTTGTTTCCATTAGAAGCAGGTTTCTATTAGTGGCAAATACATTGGATTTCAGATGCATTGTGCATGCTACTCATTTTTCGACTAGACAGTTTAGAAATTAAATCCCGAAATATATCATGAAAAAGGCTAGATTTCATACGCAACTAAACTGTATGAAAACAGATCTATAGAAGTACATCTATATAAAACACTTTATACGAAGTGAATACCGTGGCTCCTGTTTTGTTTGGATGTAAATATTTATCATGCTTTCGAATTTAGTATTTATTTGAGCTCATTCGACTCTCAGATTTTTTGATTT
>NC_051414.1:17636565-17636853 GCF_015228065.2 Penaeus monodon
CCTTGCAGATCTCAATACCACACATAAGCTTTTATGAACACAGACCTAGTAAACAAGTACACTGCCCCATGAATACCAGACTACAAACGTAATGATCCGAACTCGTCAAGAGTTACTCACCAGGTAAACAAAACCCGAAATGGTTATATAGAAAGAGAGACAATCAACCAGAGAAAGAGAGGGAATGTGACAGTGTTTCTTTTCATTAGCCTTAATGTTACCATTGATACTAATCTCTGCATGATTTCCCTAGTAAAGCCCGCAACAAATAGGACAGTAAAAACAAAC
>NC_051414.1:17636883-17637215 GCF_015228065.2 Penaeus monodon
TAAGTTATCATAGGATTATCAGTAGAAATGAATGAAACGGAATACCAAAATACAAAATATTTTGAAATGAACGCAGAATTACTGGATGTGTGAACTGTAAGTCGGAACCACATTGTTAATGATATGCATGGAAAACAACAGAATTCAGCGAAAACGAAACTTATCTAAGAAAATCTTCACTTGATCATTATAAAAGGTCGGCTACGGTTCACACATGCAGCTATTGTGAAACATTTATTCTATCTCTATGCAGTTTTAGAAAACATTTCCAAGGGTTTTACTAATTAAACTCATGACATGCTTTGTTATATATTTTAAAATATGATTTATGC
>NC_051414.1:17637265-17637553 GCF_015228065.2 Penaeus monodon
TAGTACAGTTTATTTTGCAAGCACAATCTTCGTCTTCTGTGAAGCTTACTATCCTGAGACTATTTTTGTTGTGGCTAATGATTTGCTGTGTCATGCTTTAACTTCTGTGAGAGAAGTATATATATATATATACACCCAATGCCTTTTTATGTACAGTAACTAGTTGGAACTTTGGATCTAGAAGTCCCATTGTTTACCTCTGTTACCTCTGTTCCCTTTATTCTTTCTCCCTTGCCTTGACTCTCTATCTATCTCTATTGGTCTATCTGCCCACCTCCTCCCTCTATC
>NC_051414.1:17637582-17637939 GCF_015228065.2 Penaeus monodon
TACCGTCTGCTCCATCCCCTCTCTCTGGAATGTTAAAGTTGCTAAATAATTCTTTATACACATTTTACCAAAACAGTGCCTTTAGCTCACGTTCTGCCCGTTTCCAACAGCATCGTGGAACTGATCCTGTGTGTGACAAAAATGAGACGCTTGTTTGTATTTCCAGAAAATTAATAATTTGTTGTTTGCTATACAATTCATACTTATACAGCTTAGAGAGGGTTAGCTCACTCTCTGCTGCTCTGCATTTCTTAGATCTTAATAGACTTTTGAAGAAAAGTAGTTAAGAGTGAATGAAATTCGCCGAACCATAAGTGATTTCTTGCATAAGTGTCCGTCTACCTCGTCCCATGATGT
>NC_051414.1:17638036-17638418 GCF_015228065.2 Penaeus monodon
TAAGAAACTTTCTCTCTATATATGAGTTCAGTTCCCCAGTGAAATGCTTTCTCCCTTTAGCCAATCATCCATAAAAGAAAATCGAAGACACTAAAAAATTAAGAAAATGTATGTAGAATATGTATTGATTATTCCTAAAATATTGAAGATCTTCGAAGTGAAGAATCTGTTTGAAGGCCTTTGCTATACCACTGAAAAGCGAGGGCTCAAATTTGTGGCAATGGGGAATACTTAAAAGATTGGAAGTATTACAGATCCAAATGATGGATAATTGTTGTAATATATGAAATAAAACGATGGACTTTTAAAAATGTGACAAGATAAAATGCGAAAATAATGAGCAAAACTAGAGCAGACATCATATAATGGGATTACCATTTTC
>NC_051414.1:17638800-17638978 GCF_015228065.2 Penaeus monodon
TTGGTTAGTATAGCAAGGACAGCCAAAATACAGAAGGTCTCTACCTACTTGAGATATGCAGCATGAATGGTTGGATGACTGAAAACACCTAGCTTGAAAAGAGTATATACTACAGTGGTGGAAGAAAAACGCAGATCATCGTCTGTAATGCGAAATGGAAGTATGTTCTAGATTCGAA
>NC_051414.1:17651487-17652033 GCF_015228065.2 Penaeus monodon
CGTGCATACATACATATATGTACGGGTGTGTGCTGTTTTTGTTTTTGTCACTGCTTTGTCATTTTTTTAATGAATGTATCTCATATGAATCTAGCAGCAGTTGGTGGCTGGTCTTACTTTGGGCTGAAAGAAGAGGTAATAGTATTCTTCACAAATTTTTTTTCTTGACTGGGGTTTTGTATCGCTATCTATTGTTTATTATTTTGCAGGAATATATTTAAACTACTTCTCATATTTTAATACAAATCACATATGATTTTCCAGGAAGATAAAGTGTAGGCCTACTATCGCAATTAACTAGAGAAACATAAGTAATTAATCTACTTATTAACATGCGTCTAAGTAACTAGACCAACATGGTGATGTAAATTTAAAACTCTGTTGCTAGGCAGAAATATATATATACTACGTGTGTGTTGACAGAGGCTTTCTTGGTGCTATAAGTGAATAAACTGTAATTACTCGTTATGATATATATTTCAATCTGCATGTTTCCATTTCTCAGTACTTTAATCCACAGTCTGTTTCCGAAGGATAACTTGCCTG
>NC_051414.1:17652060-17652212 GCF_015228065.2 Penaeus monodon
CGAACCTTCTTCCGTTTTCTGTTAACAGAATTTACTCCCCTCCCCCCCTTTTTTTTAGTCCTAAACCACAATACTCTATATAAGACGGGCTCTTTCGGTTTAATTAATCAAATGAATAACTGAGACAGCTTCTTTTCTAGGTTCACACACTG
>NC_051414.1:17652251-17652768 GCF_015228065.2 Penaeus monodon
TAATCCCACTCGGTCCCTCTTTTCTTTCCCCCTTTTAGTTTAGCATCTTAACGTTTTCCCTGTGATTAAAGACCATCATTTATAAATACAGAAGACAGAAACAGATTTTAAATGAAAAATATCACACTACATGAACAGGATTCATGAGAACGACGTTTGAGAGAAAGCGTCGTTTGTTGAAAAGACAAAGAGTGGAACAGGCAATTATGTTCATGGCATGTTGGCAGGCGAGGGGAAGGTGTGCAACGTGTCCCGCTGTTTCTGAATAATACTAAAGGGACTTGCTTGATGAGGAATTCGAGTTAAGTGACATCGTACAAAGCTCACGGTAATTCCAATGTTTCTTAGGCCTTTCGAAGTCAATTCAGCTCGGTAATGGATTTTAAAAGCGCATGAATAAGGCTTACTAACGGGCCATTAACCATCACAGTTTGTGCATCTAGCTTGTTCATGGCATTTCGGCAATGCACTGGAAAACTGATGTATCTCAGTATAATTTTATGAGCATAATATTTCC
>NC_051414.1:17654611-17655997 GCF_015228065.2 Penaeus monodon
TCCATCATCAGACTAGAATTAATGAACATAAAACATAATCAGACAAAAGAAGAAACAACGGCAAAATGATATGGTTGATAAGATAAGCAACAATAAATGGGTAATAATGAATGTAAAACAAAGAGAGAAACATTATGGAAAAATACAAAACATGTATATGAGAGAGAGACATACCTAACCACTGAGAAATTCTCGTTGTGGTAATTAAATTACACCGCAAACAATTGAATGGCTATTTTGTTGTTTAGTTCTGGTTATACAGAGATTCTGAGATGGAAAGGTCGAATCTGTTAGATGTTGTGCACAGTTGACCTGCATTGATAGTGGAACTCGTAGTTCTAGAATTAGACTGAAAGTATTCTGCTGTTACAAACGCTAGTTGTAGTGACTTGACATCAGTGTAGGTAACTGGGAAGCTCCTGCCTTCAATCAACAGACAGGCTTGATGACAGGCTGTAAGTTACCCTCCTTAAAAATTCCATTCCAAGTAAAGGACTCCCAAGAAGCCACACATCACAGACCAGTTGTGGCAAACTGTAGTATACCCGTTGTCCTGCTACTGTTGTCCAAGTGACTTGTTAGACAGCTGGAGAATTGCACCCTCACCCTCTTGGATATGGTAGCGTCGAGGCCGAGGGTTGGGACTGGTGACATGCAGCGAGGTTCTGCGAGGACTTGTTGGGTACTTTACTAGTATCCTGCCAGGATGACCCTCTATCTCCTCATTACAAGTATCGACACAGGCTGCACATTCTGTGGAGTGGGGGTCAGTGATTGTGGAGGTGGTGCCGTTGGTTGTTCGTCACCATTATTTACTACTTGCGAACCCAAAGGAATATTACTGGACACTAGCGCCCGTCCAATTGTCTCCAGCAGTTTTTGATGTCGCTTTGCAGTCTGTCGACGTTCTTCCACCTTCTGTTGGTTTTATTCCTCAATCCGTCGCTCGACCTCCTCAAACCGCCTCTCCAACTCTCGCATTCGCTGACCCATCTGTTCGTGCCCCTGTTTCATTTGCTGAAGGTTTCTTCGTGCATCGTGTCGTCGGCAGCTACCGCAGCACTGGCCATTCGTAGATCGGGCTGTGATCCACCAACAACAAGGGGCAGCAATATCCCCTCTGGGGAAGTGGCAAGTGAGGAGGGCTGGCTGCTGTGATCACGGACACCTCTTCTTGTCGGCAGCTTCTTTGTCCCCTTTTGTGGCCTAGGTCACGTGCCAAGGGCAGGAAACGTCAGCAAGTAAGGAAATTGTCAATCAGACGGACAAACACCAACACAATACATAAATACAGTACATAAGTTGTAAACAATTCACACAAAGAGCAGTAAGCTGGATACATAACACAAAAGAAACCTATATATTTATAAAGTGGTTAATACACAG
>NC_051414.1:17656030-17656797 GCF_015228065.2 Penaeus monodon
GAGGAATTACAGACACGTACGCACACAAAGGGACCGGGCAGGCACGGAGTCACACAGGGGAACCGGGCAGGCTCGGACACACGAAGAGACCGGGCAGGCACGGATACACACAGAGGGACCGGGCAGGCACGGACACACAGAGGGACCGGGCAGACACGGGCACACACAGAGGGACCGGGCAGGCACGGACACACATAGAGGGACCAGGGAGGCACGGGCACTGACTGGGTAGACCTGACGCACTGAACAGTATACAGGACGAAAGAACTCTTAAAAAAAGGGGGGGGGAACACAGTAAAAAGACTAAGAAATATAGAACACAGTAAATGATTCCACACATTAAATTAAAGAACACAGTTAGATCAATATAAATTAATATACATGAATAAAACCATCTCCCTACCAACACGCACTAGCACAGGGCTAGAACACTGGCACGAAATGCCTAGACTGAAATTATCCATCCAGAAAATATACGGAGTTGGCGATTAGTACAATAAATCTTTGAAAGAGAATTAGCTCTGCAAGAAAAATTGCCAGATCAAAAATACTACAAAAACAAAACGTGAAACTATTTGAAACAAAGAGCAATGCCAACATGCTACTATACTAACAATACGGAAAATACATACGATAACTCACATCGACTACGAATGGTAAAGCTATTATATCGATAAAAAATTTGCTGGGCCAAGAGCATCTAAGATTTTCAAGACTGATGGCTTTTGTTGCGACGTCCCACCGCTGCCCACCAAATACTTTAGACC
>NC_051414.1:17656962-17657036 GCF_015228065.2 Penaeus monodon
TGGTCCTGGATAAGTGGAGCATATTTGAATTTGATAAATAAAATCACTGTGCAAAGTCCAGGGAGAAAAGGTAG
>NC_051414.1:17657430-17657506 GCF_015228065.2 Penaeus monodon
TAAACTTTATAAAATGGCAATAAAGCTTTAATTCAAACAATAGAATAGAACAAATACGTCATTAAGATCGGAAAAT
>NC_051414.1:17658631-17658889 GCF_015228065.2 Penaeus monodon
TTCATAACGTCATAACTTTCAGAAGCATTACTTCAGAATTTTGTAAAGGAGAACTTTGTCACCGGAGAGTTATTCAGAACGCGTCTGGTTCTTTCCACTGTAGACCATATATATCCGGAAATATTACAATCATAAACGTAATTCATTTATATGAGCGTGAACCTCATGGCTAGGCGGAGTGTAACGCCATAAATCTTGATTTATCTTTCCATTCCAAACTCAGAATACGGAAGAATATGGATGAATTTTCTTGCTCTT
>NC_051414.1:17659035-17659139 GCF_015228065.2 Penaeus monodon
CCTTTTCTTTAGCAAACACATACCTACACATGATACGGGCGCATACATGTTCATGGACAAATGACAGAGAGAGATTACGGGCGCATACATGTTCATGGACAATT
>NC_051414.1:17659415-17660007 GCF_015228065.2 Penaeus monodon
CCTAGGAGATCTGATTAGGAGAAATTAGGAATGCTTATTAATATGATACCGATTAAAAATAACTTGAATCAGCAATAGCTTTATAGAAAAGACTGAATAAAGAAGGGGAAAATGGAATGATAAAAATCCTGAACGGAATGGAATAAATAAGTAAATAAAGAAGAAGAAAAAAAGAGACTGCAGAGACCATGCACCTAATAGATTTTTATCATTATTATCATTGTTTATGTAAGAGTATTAACAACTGCTAAAAGTGATATAGGAAAAAATACAGTTTATTTGTATCTTGTGGTAGTGGTTATACTGTAAGAATAAAACATATTCACTGTTTTCCTAGGAGCATGAATTACTGTTAGATATTCAACGTGGCTATTTAATGCTAGCAGAGTATCAGCCAAAGGAAACTTGAATCAATTATTCATTCAGCATTAAACAAATGTGTTTTTCTGTATACGTACTTTTTCAGAGAGAATTACTTACATTTTGTATTTTCTTTTTGTCAAAGTGAATGCTAATTATCATATTAATGAATTAACAACGCGTCGTCACGTAAATTGTTTCGCAATGATAAAAACGTATTCTCTCTCTCTCT
>NC_051414.1:17670244-17671152 GCF_015228065.2 Penaeus monodon
ATGGTGAAAATAAATATGCATGTATATTAATAATGATGATAATAAACATATATGCAAACCATTAATTATGATAATAAACATACACATTTTTCCTTTGTCATTCATGACTTTCTTTCTTAATATTTTGAAATTTTGACGGAGAAGGCTTAATTTCCTCTTCGTTGACGTATAATTTTGTGTACTTTGAGCATATACAAGGCAGTTCAACTCAAACAAGATATTTAAATAACTAGGCGAGGTGTCCTTAAATATTTATAAAGATTTCCCGTTTTCTTTCGAGTGACATCCGGTTCCAGTTGCGGGTCGAAAGTTGGGAAAGCGGGAGCGGCGGCGCTGGAGAATTTTCAAAATATGTCACGACTTTAGTAGAAGTTGCATTTGGCTGACAGCTGTGTCAATGCGTGGAATTGCTTACACGTAATTATGATTATTTAATCATCATCTAAAATCAACAAGTTTAACTGGATTGTAATTCGGTTTCAGAAGCCGGTCTCGACTTTGTGAGTAAAGACATACGGTTATTTTTATTGTGAACCATCATTCCCAGATAGCATCATCGAGGAAAAATGTATCTGAAAGAAACAGATGGGATATTGTGCTTAACAATATTATTAATCAACAGTTCTAACGCCATACAGGTAATCTTTATTAATGTTCAACATAATTTCTAATCAGTGTAAACTCTTTCAGTCAAAGAACCCTATGACTCGTCATGTCTGCCTGAACAATTTCTATCCACTGAATACTCCTGCTGACGGCCCAATCGCCACTGGTCTGTAACCTTTTATGGCCGTAAAACAGACGTACGTGAGAATTACCGCACTTTATACATAAATTTTATACATAACATTTCACGTCGCAAAAGCCTGTGAGTGTGCGTGGTCGAACCCAGATCCTTAATTCGAATG
>NC_051414.1:17672472-17672809 GCF_015228065.2 Penaeus monodon
TTTCTCCTTTATTTGAAAAGCAAAGACATAACGGTATTCTATGTTAAAGTCATTTCTATATAAAAGAGAAATTAGTTTTTATATACCATTTAATAATCAACATGAAAATTACTCATGCTGGTGGTCTGTCGAACCTAATTTTGTTATTAGAGTGATACACTTGACATTTGTTTTGCATTATCAGTCATAGATATATTAAGCGCCTTCACAGGTACAGTCCCGGACAAAAAACAAGCAAACTCTTCCACGCTACTTCCTGGCCAGATGGCAACTCTCATGCGGCACGGAACTGAAGTGATCAGCTTTCTGCTACGTGGAGTATGTCTGGACAACAGCC
>NC_051414.1:17672960-17673162 GCF_015228065.2 Penaeus monodon
ACTTTCAAACGGCAACTTTCATTTTATTCAAATTATTGGCTATTGTTTTTTGTTTACAATTTTGTGAATAAGGCATCACATGAAAGACTTGTTATCATTATCATGGTATTATACAACAGCCATTACTCCCGGTCATAAGTCTGAGAAACAAATAAAGCCATATTTGAGTCTTAAGACGGGACCCGGCCCGTGAGACCTTCTT
>NC_051414.1:17683062-17683176 GCF_015228065.2 Penaeus monodon
GTTATCAGAAAAGTTAGCTTGACATTTATGGGTTTGCTAAGCTCTTTATATCTTTAAGTGTAGCCAAACTCCATTTGTGAGATAGAAATATTTGTAGGCATTGTATTGTAAGTA
>NC_051414.1:17683402-17683722 GCF_015228065.2 Penaeus monodon
CACCATACGCTAAGTAAAATTTCCCAATACAGGATTTACAACTTGACGATATCCATGTCAGTGATTCAAAGGAAACAGACTGGCCGGATTTACGTACTTTCAACTCGTATTGGCAGATGTCTAAGCAGCGCCTACCATGGTGGTTACATTTTCAACTTCAACAAGAGCCAGGAACTATTACAAGGAAATTGCTTATAAGGAAAACAATTAAAGCACTGAAAATCTAATCATTAGCCCAGAAGTCTTTCATACATTCTCAAACATTTTGCTCTTTGCCATAATATAATACGATCATATTGAAACTTCTCCTTGTTTTGTAT
>NC_051414.1:17684206-17684740 GCF_015228065.2 Penaeus monodon
TGGTCCAAGATTTATAGCATATCTCTATCTGTGTTTGTGTTTGTGTGTATCTCAATATTTAATACAGATCGGAGATAGATCATTAATAAAGGAACAACTGAGCTCCCCCCGTTCAACAGTTCAACCTTCTCTACACGGCCCTTTACACCACAAATAACCCTCAACATCCATTTCCGCGAGTGGACCTTCAATACCCGCCACACGGTCTCGCGGAGTTTTCCCTTGTCCGCAAAGAGCCTCAGGTGAATCCAAATGTCCCATATCCTTGCGCTTTACGTTAAGAAATAAAAATTGCTTGCTTGCTTCATCTTGCATTTAACCGATCCTGGCCCCATAACAGGCCCTTCCCATAATCGCTTTTATGCCTCCTGGAGCGCGTTTTCCATTTATTGGGATATAACAGTTTCTTTTCTGTATGTATGTTTTCCGAGTGCATTTAGAATAACACCTGTAAGTCTGAATGCTTTATTAGGGGATATTTATGTTCTATGTAGAAGTTTTAACAGAAAATTGAACGCTGAGAAATTTATATTA
>NC_051414.1:17688127-17688411 GCF_015228065.2 Penaeus monodon
CCTTTCTTCTCTATGCCTTCGTAATGATGAACATCTGTCGACCATTCATTACTGATTGGTTTGTTATAAAGCCAGCATAATTAACAATTTGTATTCAAAAATGCGTCGCATGAAATCAGTTAAGATAAAATATATGTATACATATAATTATCATAGGGAATCTATGTATGTTCATGCTTTTCTAACAGATCTGCGAAGGAAATATCTATTTTCGTTAATAGCATCATACGTTGTGTTTGATTTATAAGGATCCCCATTTCATAGAAGCCGCGAATTTGCCTGAC
>NC_051414.1:17688609-17689227 GCF_015228065.2 Penaeus monodon
TAATTTTCCAATTTCCTGAAAGTCCCTAATGCCCCCTCTTAATCATGTGCCATCGACTTTAAAAAAAACTCACGACAGCGGTTACATACACAAAAGCTTTCCTTTCTATTTATTTTTTAATAATCATGATACATGCCATCAGCTCTTTCTCCTGTCCTTTGTTTCTTATTTCATTGGTGTTATCCCCTAAGCCACCTTACTCTCCTCCTATCTTTTCCCCTTTTCGCGTCCCAGACCCGCTCTTCATCTCACCTTCCAAGTGGTTTACCTCTTCTCTCTTCCTCCTCCTCCGTAAGTTAGGTAAGCACTTTGTATCTAGTACCCTCTTTACCCCTTTACGGCCCCGCTACTCGACCTCTCACTCACTCCGCCCATTGTGCCCCATCGGTCTCTTCTCATCAGTGATACGTACAGGGCCTGGGACTGGGAGAGGGTATGGCGGTAACTGGAAGGAATTGGTAGGAAGGAAAGGAAGAAAAGGGTGGAGAAAATGGAGAAGAATGAATAGCAGGGGAAGGAGTCTTGATATGAAGAAGAGGAAAAGGAGGAGACGAAAGGATGGAAAGCGTGAGATAAAGATTGTGTGGAGATAAAACTATTTACGTCTTAAATGTATTT
>NC_051414.1:17692553-17692767 GCF_015228065.2 Penaeus monodon
TGATATTCAAATAGTACGATATTGTTAGGTTGTACACCTGGCAGCGCGTGGACGCTGCCGAGAGGACAGTCGGAGGCTGGTTGAGCAACACCCGGGACATCTCCCTTTATTATTGTCACACTGTCCCTGTATTACTCATTAGGAAACAATAAACTGATAGTGTGCCCATTGTGTTTCCCTTCTTCACCAAGTCTGGAAGGCACACAGACACTGA
>NC_051414.1:17694357-17695386 GCF_015228065.2 Penaeus monodon
TTCACAGCAGAGGGCACATTATTTATGAATGTCCAATCTAAATTCTGCCTCGCATATTTTTGCTCAGCCATAAACCAACAGTCACATTTCCTCATCAGGGCCTTGTCTTTTTGGAATTGCATGATACATAAACAGGCCTCTGAGAGGAATGGCTGTTATAACAAGTATTCTCTGAATATATTGTTCTTGTTTCCAGGCAGAGTCGGTGGTCCAAAATTTCCTTTTTCAAATGTCATGAGGAGTTTTATGTCTCGGGTATTTTAACAAAAGCGATCGCACATTTTTTCCTATTGGAATATGTTCTTTATTTTTTATGGATACCGTATAGGAAAATCGAGAAAATAAAGAGAGAAAAAATGTTTAGTCATCTGACACAGGAAATGTAAAAAAATATGCATATACCAAGTTTAGCGGATACTCTTTATGCATTGCAGTTTGTCTTTTGCAGCCATCTACCCTCGAGAAACCCAAGCACAACCCATCCAACAGTAACATAATATACCTATCGTCTACTTTCCTACTTTAAACTATTCCTTTTCCAACGCATGACGCTCCCTACCTGCCTTGGCCATCAGAGGATTTTATGGAAATTCTTTCCGATTAGTTTCATCACGGAGCGGTATGTTCCATTAGCGAACAAGACCGAGGACATCATTTCACGCACTTCGGGATGAAATGCATATCACCCTCTAGCGGTCTCTGGTCTAACGGATATCCAATCCATGGAATGAAACCAACTCCAGAGATGAAATAAATGTGTTCAGGACATTGATACCGATAAGTTCCTGCACGCACTCTATAACGCTTGAGAAGTATCGTAGGTGGCGGTGCGACCGGGAGCTTTTGTCTGTTTAGAGAGATAAAAGTAGACAGAGATTTAAGAAAATTAATTATGTTGGACTAGATGGCACCTACAGGTTTAACGATTACGAGCTCCACCAGTTAGAAGCAGTAACGACTGACCGCAATGAGTAATATGTATTTTATTTATGATGTTTTTAACAACAAAACACTGAAGAATTATAAAAA
>NC_051414.1:17697138-17697408 GCF_015228065.2 Penaeus monodon
AGCCATAGATTTCTGGGCATTTTGGTAGTGAAATTCGATTTTATAAATAATTGATTATCTGACTAACATATTAACATAAATTTCGTTATCAATATAATAGTTCCACTGTCTTGGGTGTGTAAATACATTGAGCATAAATATTTCATCCATTTAATAATACCCAGGGAAGCTGTGTAGCACTGGCAAAAAAAACATTGTTAGGCATTAAATTTCTTCATAACTATTCGATATCGTAATTGTACACTTAGTGAAGATCACTGACATTATATT
>NC_051414.1:17697587-17697920 GCF_015228065.2 Penaeus monodon
CGAATGTTAACAAAAGTGAGATAACAACTTACCAAGAAGTAAAGCTCGGATTCTTCATTCACAATAAACTGAGTGATTAAGAGTTTGCTACCCGCATACAAACCTTTTTCCTTATCATCAGGCTTGTGATTTAGTAGCATTGTGCGCTGCCAAATTTGCCTAAAGTTTGCTATTACTAACTTGGACGGCAATGAAAAATGGATATTTTCTTGCAATACAACAAAATCTACTTTGGCGCACTGGTAGTGCTATGCATATTTCTATTCTATGCCAATATAGTTTCGTGAATCTTTTATGTTTTCCTCCTGTTTTCCTTAATGTAGGGGACTGCTG
>NC_051414.1:17697945-17698259 GCF_015228065.2 Penaeus monodon
GAGCTGGTCTCCTCATGATGGTACTTGTAATGTAACCCCGTAGCGTTTCCGAAACCGACAAAGCATTGGCAGTACGATTGGAGTACGATTCTCATTCAACACAACACAGATACAGTAAAGCTGATTAGTAATGTGCATTTTGCGCGCTTACATTCTTTTTAATATTGGCAGGTTAGATATGCCTTCATTTTCAATGTACTGTGATAATTGTTTAATTCCAACAACTGTTACACTCTTTTCTGTAATCGAGAAGGAACTATATGAAACTATTAACTATAAATACCCATTTTGCTCGATTAAAGATCAAATCTTTA
>NC_051414.1:17700253-17700549 GCF_015228065.2 Penaeus monodon
CCCAAGGGTCGTGAAATGATTTTAGGAAGATCCCGCAACCCCTCCTCCTTTCTCCTCTTCCATCATACCGCGATTAGCACTCTGTTACTGGAAGGGTGAGCTGCGAATCTATCGAAGTAATTTGTAGGGGTCGCAGCCAAATATATTTGAAAACCCCTGTCCTTCCGCACCTCGTAGTCTCTTTCGTGCGTCTGGTGAAGGCGGGGGAGGAGTATGCTATCAAGAATTTTACTATTATAGTTGGAATAACACCTAAGAACAAAAGAACTAACCAATAGCCCCCCCCCCCAAAAAAA
>NC_051414.1:17700737-17701040 GCF_015228065.2 Penaeus monodon
CTTTTTTTTCTTATATAAAATATCAGCTGAGACCCTAATGAAAGAATTTCTTGTATAAACTTATTTCTTTTCAGAATACCTGAATAAGGACCTAACCGAATTCAGAAGAATTACTGTATAAGTGACAGATGTAGATCAGTCACAAACTGATCTACATCGGGGTCATTTAAGTGATGGAGACTATTGTTTGGAATCTCTTTTTCATTCATTCACAGGTTTGGAAATGACGCACATCTGTGCCATTGATTACTAGCATTCGGTTTCAAGGAAACTAGGCGCGATTTTTACAGAAAGAGAATGTGT
>NC_051414.1:17701215-17701918 GCF_015228065.2 Penaeus monodon
AAACACTTTCTCTTTCTGTAAAAGTCGTGCCTAGTTTCCTTGAAACCGAATGCTAGTAGACATAGAAAATAGTTATCGTTTTCATTTCTCTCTAACTCTATTTATCTGTCTGCCTCTCATTCCATCCGCTCTTTTCTGTGTTTGTTGTGTGGATTCCCCCCTGCATCATGGCGCTATAGAATTGCAGAGGTCCTCGTGTTTATGGTTATGTGTGCAATAAGTAAGGAAACTCTTTGTGCGGCCAAAGAAAATGGGAACTGAAAAGGAAAGTGGGAGCTGGACTCAGATGGCCTAATTATCTGCGGGTTTCTGGAGGAGAAAAGAGGGAAAGAGTGAAGGTTAGCGGTTCTGGCAGCTTGTGTTGCCCTTCAGAACTGGATTAGCGTTATTGAATAGAATACAAGAAGGAACTGCGATGTCCCAATTTTAAGAAGTATTTTAGGGTGTACAGTGAAAAAAAATATTTGATAACCATAATATATAGTGAAAATCATACGTTCCATACGAGGATGATTTTTAGAAAAGAGATAAGAATAAAAACTTAAATAATTAAAATCAAAATAGAATACGTGAAAATAAGCAACAAAAACTCGCTTTCCTTTTCCCAACACTTCATTTTGTTTTCATATCAAAAGTCTATAGAACTGGAAACGAAATGCGGAGAACTGGAATTCATTACATCCCTTTCCAACGTCCTCACTGA
>NC_051414.1:17702293-17702621 GCF_015228065.2 Penaeus monodon
CCTGGTAGGATATTAATTAATCAGCATTCGGTCATACCAAGATTGTTCAACTGTCAGAACCCCTACTCAGGATATGAGTGATAGTCAGCGGTGACTTAGGGAGCGAAGGCAGCTTTGAGAATGGATGAACAAAAGACCGGTTGGCAGAAGTGTTGATGTACTCCTCAGTCGCACTGACGAAGGCAACGAAAAACACCTGCCTATTTTCCATGTAGCATCAAGATCTGCGAATCCAAAAATATCCAACATTAACGACGCGAATGGAGCCTTGAGCTCGAGTAGATGAACTTCGCCTATGTGTAAACGCAAGCTTCAAAGACAAACGGAA
>NC_051414.1:17702856-17703183 GCF_015228065.2 Penaeus monodon
TAAATACATATGAAGTAGCTTTGTTTTCTTTGAAGCATATTCAAAGTATTTTCTTATTGATTGAAGATTATCACATCTCCCTTATATGATTTCAGGTGCCTGTTAGTTTTCCCCTTTTATAAAGCCATCAAAACGGGTCGACTATTTTCTTCTTGGACTCACGAAGCGTTCAGACTTTATTGATACTAAACTGAATAGGCAATATACTACAGACACTTTATGACCCATATTTTATTAAGGTAAAAGAATGTGGAATTCAAGAGAGAATCCTGACAGAATGATGTTTCTCAGAAAAGCAGCCCTGCAGACTTTTATCTCAGATCTAAG
>NC_051414.1:17703805-17704062 GCF_015228065.2 Penaeus monodon
GATTGGTATTTCGAGTATAACAACAAACAATGTTTACATCAAAATAATTGTAGGGAAACTGTATGAGGAGAGAACAAATATAGTACATCTGACTAAACCCTTTTCACATTTTGTAATGCTAGATAACGAAATTGGAAATGAAACAATTCACCTTCATGAATGAGCTTCCCTGCTGAAGATGAGGTCGGGAAGCTGTCATCATTATCGCTGGGAATATCATAAACATAACAAACACACAGGCACGCATGCACAAAGAA
>NC_051414.1:17704093-17704752 GCF_015228065.2 Penaeus monodon
ATAGTAGATATATCAAGGGTGGGAGGCGTAAACAAATTGAATTCCTAATAATTTAGTACTATGTTGAACAGCTAATCTGTTATTGGTATCCTGTGCCGTTTAGATGAGGACATGAACTGGACGGAGTCTGATAACAGGAAGCAGGATCGGCAATAGTCCCTTGATGATCTCCTAACGCCTCCAGGCACGGCCATAACACACACTGTTCCTGCTAACCCTTATCATGTGCGGGTCCTCCCCGGCCTGAAAAGATTTTAACTACTGAATGCCCTTGATATTAGTCTTCTTGAATTTCGCTGGTTGGGTTACAGTTGATCTCTGTATCGATATCGGGAAATTTGTAATGGTGGTATTCTGGTTTCTTTGTCTACCCCCCCCCCCCATGTGATATTACATAGTCTGCCCCTTGCTATCCTCACATCATTTATCTGGTCTTTTGTCATGTCACTTTCAAGGAAATATTAGATGACAGAATAATTTCCAATTGTGAGCAAAGCAGGGGCATTTTGGCAGCTAGCGTGTTTGGCTAAATTTCATATTTGCATCTATACATCTGCATGTATCGTACCACAAGAGACAAAAATTACTTTAAAAGTCTTACCAAATGCTTCTGCTAATTTTATTGAATATTGAATTTTTTCAATATTCATCCCCTATCA
>NC_051414.1:17704859-17704936 GCF_015228065.2 Penaeus monodon
TACCATATTCAGTTACAAAATATAAACGTTTATTTTCTGCTATTATGTGTTTATTAATGGGCATTTAATTTTAAAGA
>NC_051414.1:17705007-17706552 GCF_015228065.2 Penaeus monodon
GTACCACCATGTGGCAATCTACTTACGATCCGATTTTCGCAAAACATGGACTAGCGAACGGTTTAAATGACTTCAAAAGCGTTGGGAATCGCTTATTCTTTTCTGCCTCAATATTTATGCTGAAGGTGTTCAGCTTATTCAACGGAGATATGTAACATAAACATTTACCATATATCTTTGAGTAATTTTTGTAAGATTCTAGGATCAATTTTTTATCCATCATCTTACTGTATTAACTTAACTAGATACACTTGTCTGATATATTTTGTGGATATTGTCCGATATACACACCCTGAGCAAACAACAATATTCTTGGCACTGAAGAGCAAAATTTGTTTAATGTCTTGTGTATACTTATTATCAAAGGACACACCCTAAGCAATCATCATATTAAATTTCCAGAAGCATAACAGGGAGTGAGATGACATTAGTTCACTAAAGCTTCAGTCAAGTCATGGCTTCTATGACGGTTCCAGAGACAAGAATGTCGTGGTGTGTTCTACTCATGGTGGGAATATTACTGATACTGCTGTTGCCTCACGGTGAGAATGCCCAATTGAATACGCCAACCGTAACGATTATTAATTTTACGAAATGTGTATGTAGAGATTACCTAACCCTAAAGTACTCACTCCATCACGATAGCAGTCTCTATCTCATTTAACTGCATTAGGATTATTTACCTTAAATTAAAGTAAAAGAAATTGAAAAAAAAATGTATCACAGTTACACCTTGAAGAGTAGGCCCACTAAGTCAATTATTTTCAATATTGTCCATTCCATGCATGTGTTCTGTAGGTGAAGCATGATGTTCTGAGCATTTAAGAAAGACAGATGATATGTTCGAAATTTTAGGAATAAAGGATAAAAAATCCCCCATCACAGACTACACACCTTACCACCACCTCTCAAGCCCTTTAAGGGTGCGTGTATCATAGTTTGGCAATGACTGGTCTGTATAATTTTTTATAAATTAATAGGCACCAGCTCTCTAATCTAAATTTATTTTGTCCATTTCTCTAAATTAAATTTCAATGTCTTCATTATATATTTTAGTAAGTCTGGAATATACTTTATACTGCTTCTTTTTCTTGAGGGTAACTACATACATTGTCTACCTCCTCAGAAAACATAGGGGGAGCTCAGACATACGAACTGCAGGGGTCAGGAGAGCTTGACTCTGAAACTTACCTACTGGCTTACTTGCCCAGTCGACTCCAGCCCTTGTCTTCTGTTGTCACTAAAGAGCCAGATAATGTCCAGTCAGTATTGTCATCAACAGTTTTAAGGAACACCACAGCATCGGCTTCAAGAAGGTTTCAGACCTCAAGTGAGAAACCGGTGCCACTAGAAAGCGCAACAGCTCCGGAGTTCATGCAGGAGTATACAGTATGTGTAACTTTCTCTATATACTCTCGACAGAAGTTTGGGACTGTGGTCAACTACTTCACGGAACCTCTAGATGACGTCCTTTCTATTGGTGAGTCATTTAGAAGAGTCGTACCTATGTTCCAGTCAGAATTTTCCTTGAGGGAGGTCCGTAAG
>NC_051414.1:17707021-17709866 GCF_015228065.2 Penaeus monodon
ACTTTCGGGCATCTTCAAGTGAATATATATACCACCTTCTATCAAATTAATTTGCTCTATTTCTGTTATTCACAGCGGTCTACAAGCTAACAGTGCTTGTATGTGAAGGGGGGAAATGCAAAGAAATCATAGCACAGATTTATCCAGATGAATGGTATCCGCTGTGTGTAGTGGCTTCTCACACCATGCTCTTAATCTATCAGCATGGTGTCTTTTTGACATCTATGTAAGTTGTCCTGCCTTTGATTAGGGTATTAATATCTATAACATCTGTGTTAGTTACAGTGTCTGCTGTCACTGTTCATGACTGTATTACAATAAATTTATGATGTATTGCACTGGTATTCATATTTATATAATGGACATTTCTGTGAAGGCTTATGAACTAGCTTATACATTTATTTATTTTTACAAATTCAGATCTCGGAAAAAAAAGGATATACCCCTTGGAGGCATCATGGTATTGGGACAAGACCAGGACATCCCAGGCGGAGACTTCAGCTTGGGCCAAGCTTTCAGGGGACTTGTGGCGAATGTTGGTATGTGGGCACGTCAGCTTGCATCTGAAGATATACAGTATGTTGCAAAATGTGATGCTGTGCAACCAACTGGCGATCTTCTTCCATGGGGCTCTTCCATTTGGGAAGTACATGGACGAGCACACATCGTCAATGTCTCACACTGTCGACATGCAACTAAGCGATTCTTCCCATTTTGGGAACTCCTGCAAATTGACGTAATCAAAGAAAGACTAAAAATCCTTGGTATGGTGCTGGCAGTTCCACAGTCATATGAAGAAGTGGTTTACATGGCAAATTTGTTAGACACCACTCCGCCCCAGTGTACTGATAAATTTAAGAACAAGAAATATGCTTTCATTGATGTCTTTTATGACAATACCACGGAAATGCTGATCAATATAAACAGTAATGCTACACTCAACCACAGTAGTGAGATTTTTGAAGCAAATATTCTGAAAAGTGGTATGATCATCATTACAAATAAGGGCAAATTCGAAATTAATTATCGAAAACGAGGTTGTTTCTTTGGTGAGTATATAGAAAAGCATCCTATATTTCACCTTCGTGGCCTTTGCGAAGCCTCTACTGAAGATGACGAGTATGCAGAGTTTCTCTTATCAACCGATAGCCATGGATCACTGTACTTTGCAGGTCTCAATGGCGGTGCCATTGTTCAAGAGGGTTCAATGTGGTATGTGATGCACCGATACAGGAAAGTGAGACTTGCATCCATTCAAAGCACTTACATGCCCATAGGTCGCCAAAAGTGGTCAGTTAAAAAACTGGACTCCTTATGTACCTTTCAGAAAGGCCATAGGTCTTTAGTTCTAAGTATATGTAGCAATGATGAATTCACTTGCACAGATGGATCCTGCGTGCTTTTATCTAGCCGCTGTGATCTAGTGCCTGATTGTGAAGACTGGAGTGATGAGCATTTCTGCGAATCCGTGTCGCTACCAGATGGATACCTTCCTAACCTATCACCTCCGCCCCCCATTGGTTTCATCCTTAACGTTTCATTTAGTCACCTAGAACTAGATCTGAAGACCATGACTTTCACCATGAAGCTTATCATCCAACTGGAATGGTATGATGGAAGGATTAGCTTCTTGAATTTACGCGAAGGAGCATTTGTAAACACCTTGGCAATGGATGGAGAACGAAGCAAATCAGTTTGGATGCCAAAGCTACACTTGAGTGATATGACTGACCAAGGATCCTTCAGCAATCCAGCTGTCTATGTCCGAAGACAGTCAAGAGGATACCTCAGTCAAGATGGTGAGTATACAACTTTAACCCCTAGTGTGTTTTTTTTCTTATTCATTTTTCATTGCAAAATAAAAATGTATGAATTTTGAACATACTAAATAGCTGTTGCTCTGTTACAGATGTTGAATACCCAGGAAAAGATAATGCACTGATATTTATCGACATGGTTATGCCCAGGTTTAAGTGCTTGCTAAATTTGAGAATGTATCCGTGGGATTCTCAGATATGCCAAGTCACCATCACAGTAACCAATGTCAAACCAGGAAATGCATACTTTGTTAACTATACAGGTCAGTATTTGGGCAGAAAAGACCTACAGGAATACTATTTTGACAATTGGTGGCTCAGTGTGTCTGGTAACACTGCTGAGCTGTCCTTTCAGATTATTCGTTTATATGAGAAGCACGTCTGGACAACCATCGTGCCCACCTCTCTCCTGTTGGGGATATCCTACGGAACGCTCTTCATTCCTGTAGAATCCTTCTCTGAGCGAGGAACCATGAGCTTGACGACGCTGTTGGTGCTGGTGTCACTGTACACTGAGACCCTGTCATCCTTACCCGTCACGTCATATAACAAAAAAATCGAAAAATGGTACATCTTGCTGATTATTTACGTGTCGCTTATCATCACTCTGCATCTGGCACTCAGTAACACAAGCAGTCAGCAGTACAAGAACCAAAACTTCTGTGTAAAAGACGAAAGACTCGTTGCAAAATCTGGTAAAGTCTTCTGGAAGCGTGAGAGGCGTACTTGGCCCTCACTGCCCTGCGCCCAAACAGTCCTGGTTGGGGCACGCATTGTCTTTGGATTCGCACTCGTGGTCACTGTCTGTCTCTTCTCCGTGAACCTTATATAGAATATTAACCCATTTTAAGCCTTCCCTTTTCCGTGGATATTCTTCCTTCTTTCACTTTACTTCCCTCTTCTTTTATTTCTCTCTCATCACCTTTCTTTCCCTATCTCAACCCTCTTTCCCTCATTCACTAACCTTTTAGTCTCTGTTGTAAACTTAAAGCAATTCCGATATCACACTACTGCACTCTAAATCTACT
>NC_051414.1:17711204-17712140 GCF_015228065.2 Penaeus monodon
GTAAATGTTTCTTGGACTTTTCAGAGGAATAAATTAATGTGCATATCATACATAGGAATGTTAGAGATACTTCTTGTATTCTGTGATTTGAACTGGCTACGGCTTATATTCAAGTACTTTTGTATGTATGAATGTATAGCACACAAGTAAATTTCATATCAATTCCTATGGTTATGGCATGAAAAATATTTTGGCTCGTAGTTGATGGTTTAAGAGTAAACGTAGGGTAGTGCCTCCCCCTTTCTTAGTTATGATAATGCGACAGTTATAAATTGTATGTCACTGTTTCTCATACTGAATATAAATGATGTGCTATGGAGCTAGATGCATCTCTGAAAGATTTCTCTATGCCAAGTTTACTGTTTAGATAAAACAAACTAATATTGAACTCCAAGAAGAATTAACTACAGAAAAAAACGTATCAATATGCCACACGACAGAGAAAAAATGGTGTGCAACAGTGTCCCCTTCATAAGAAAGTGGTACACATCGTGAATATTACATTAGACTAATGAATATCATATACTTCATATTAAAGGAAACAATTTATACACCTGTTCACAAAATGATATACGAGTAAACGTAGGGTAGTGCCTTCCCCTGTGTCTGTGTCCTTTCTAAGTAACAAAATTTTACCACGTAGTAGGCCAGGCTGTAGATTTTTATGCTAATAGAAATGACTAAGACCGTATTTTTACTGATAAACTTCCCTTTCCCTCTATGCTGAGCTACCCTGATTACTTTTCTTTTTGACCAATCATCCCTCTCTCCTATATATCTTTTGCGTTATTTAGATTGATTTATCTTTTTTTTGTTTGTCAACAGGTTCAATGACTCGGCATTCCCCATTAACATAAAATTTCTTTATTTTAATACATTTACGCCGGAATTTAAGGCAAGACAAGCCAGATTCATGGCTTCGAAAACTGCGCGCCT
>NC_051414.1:17712459-17712680 GCF_015228065.2 Penaeus monodon
TACACACAGATATATAGATAGATAATCTGCAGACATTTATAGCCTGCATGAGAAAAACCCTAAGGATATAGTTACGCCACAAAGAACCACTGTGACGATATTAGTTCACCAACAGCATGACTGCGAAAAAGACCCGTCACGAACATAGGTTGTTTTGTATGAAGCATCTCAACCTCGCACACCGGCATTTATTACATTACATGGCGTGGCTTTTTCGTATC
>NC_051414.1:17714718-17714863 GCF_015228065.2 Penaeus monodon
GACTATACTAAAGCTTATCCACCAGAGAAGATGAATTTTCAGCATAAGAAAACTGGACCTTACTGAAGAAGATTCTTGGATCTTGGATTTAGAAAACCCTCTATAAGTAACCTATGTTGAAATATTCAGTAATTCTGAAGAATAC
>NC_051414.1:17726198-17726295 GCF_015228065.2 Penaeus monodon
AAATTATGATTATTTATTCATTTGATAAAGATCTCTTAACGAGTTTGAAATTAATCAGATTAATTTCTTATTATTTCCTTTATATAGACGCACCTAG
>NC_051414.1:17730073-17730342 GCF_015228065.2 Penaeus monodon
AATTTCCCCCCGCCTATTTTTCATTTTTCTTGCCCCCCCATGCAAAACTACCCTTTAAAATAGTTTCCCCCTTGGGATGTGAATATGCAAAACAAAAATTTAAAATTATTCCAATACTACAACACTTTTGTAATTTTCCCAATTTTATAAGGGCGCAATGCGCCCTCACCTGCGCATACCTTGTGTATATTCCCCCCCCCATGTATTCGAACACACACCTTTCGCATACTTTCCCGTGCACCCCAAATTATTGGAAAAGTTATTTTAAA
>NC_051414.1:17731180-17731339 GCF_015228065.2 Penaeus monodon
AAAGTGGTAAAATGAGATTTTTGGTTTTGGACTTTTGGGGGCCCCTTTAGGCTTTTTTTTCTAAGATTTTGTAATTTTTGGAAATTTTGGTTTTTGTTTTGGGGGGAAAATGAAATTTTTTTTTTCGGGTTTTTTCTAAACTATCGTGGGCCCCCTTCC
>NC_051414.1:17735651-17735791 GCF_015228065.2 Penaeus monodon
ACCCTTTGTAGTGAACCAAACTTTTCCCCAAAAAGGAAAAAAAAGGGGGATTTTTGAGGGGAAACCCGGGGCTACTCGTTGGGGGAGCGGGACGCCCTAGAAATTTTCCCCTCGTTTGGGCCCCCGGGACCGCATTAAAA
>NC_051414.1:17740034-17740505 GCF_015228065.2 Penaeus monodon
GGGTGGCGGGGGTGTTTTGAGGGGAAAAGAGAAAAGAGAAAAATTACGAGGGAGTGTATGCAAACATTTTAAAAAGTGTTTACCGGGAAAATACAGGGCTGTACAGTTATATGATATCTTTTAAAGAACATCCTCCATAATCTCTTTTAAAAAACCCCCGCCCCTCTTTTACCCGCACGGGGAAAAGGTAGATATTATCCTCTTTTTAAAGGGCACAAAAAACCAGACTTCAGAGTTAGTGTGTATTTGCATTTTAAACATACAAAACGAATAAAAAACTGAAAAAAAATTAAAATCAATAACCTAAAACACATAAATAAATTTTCTGGGTGGTTTTAAAAATGTTAGAAAGAATGTCAAGCATTTTAGATAAAGTGAAAATCTGCAAAACCTATGTTAATTTTCACCTTCATTTTTTAAACGAAACAGACCGAATATTCCCATTAATAAGGATATAAGGAAAATTTTCCC
>NC_051414.1:17740540-17740833 GCF_015228065.2 Penaeus monodon
TCATTGTAGACTTACCATCTATCGATATCCAATATTATTATTCGGCGGCTCTCGAGGCTATAATGGGCCCTCCGTTAAAAAAAACCCGTGACCGTGGTTTCACATTTTCGGGCCCCAAATCCGGAGATTCGCCCTTTTGGGTCGGGGAAGGGAAAAACCCAAAAATCGATGGAGCGGGTTTTGAAGGGGAGGGGAAAAGGGGGACTGGTTGTTTTTGGGGTACTGAGGGGGAAGGCCGGGGAGAGGAAAAGAGAGGGGGAAAAAGGGAGGGGAAGAGAGGGGAAAAGAGGGGA
>NC_051414.1:17740880-17740947 GCF_015228065.2 Penaeus monodon
GAGGGGGGGGGAGATAATGACTGTAAAACTGTCTTTGTCATTACTTTCCATTTCAAAATTGCAACTT
>NC_051414.1:17740971-17741812 GCF_015228065.2 Penaeus monodon
GGCTCGTTAACTCCACCATTGATTTTTACTTCGAATATAACCTTGCAAAAGCCAGATTTATATTTACGGACGATAACATTACCTCCCCGATGATATCGACTACAAAATAAAAAAATAATGAACGTGACCACAAAATTAAAATCCGGCTTAATGGGCGACTCCACTTTGGGTAAGATTACCACGCGGGAAGACAACGGTTTCGCCAATTACATCATCTTCGCAGGAAAAATCCCTGAAGTTTGATTCCACTGCATATCTGATTAAAATGTAATGTTGAAGTAAAGGTGAGAGAAAATCACTGTTTATCAATATTAAAATTAAGATCCGGGAAAGGATTGGTATTGAATTCACGAAGTGGCTAGAGTTTACATCAATTTTACCGATAACAACTAAAGAATAAGGTAATGTAGAAGATAATTATTGTTGAAAGATTCAGTGAGAAAAATGAAATAAAGAGAAGCAACAATTATCGAATGCAATATAAATTACCAGTCTCTAGTTATATACAAAACTTTTATCTACCGAGTTTCGGCAACAGAATTGTTCTCAACTCCATATTTTTGCCTATCCAAACAAAATTCCTGGAAGCAAAGATTCATCTAGAGGCATGATTCAATGCCATCATCTGCTTGTATATCCCACGACTACGGCGCCTTGGATTTGAGGTCTCTTCGCTCCTCGCTTATGTCAGCTGTAAATCCTTTACGCCTTTGTGCAGGAGATACGAAGTGTGAGCGAGGACGTGAACAAAAGAGAAGATAATGCAGGGTTAATGACATCCTTGACTGCCTTGTTTTCAGGAAGATTATAGGAGGGTTATGGAGCGAAAAGGTCCTATCAC
>NC_051414.1:17744139-17745700 GCF_015228065.2 Penaeus monodon
AATAAAAAATATGGATCTCTCAAATATCTTAAAGGCCTTATCCCAGATAAAATTTCTCTTGCCAGTGATGGGAATGGATGGAGTCAACACTCTTGCACGAAACTATAATCTCGTTCAATTCCGCCGCAGGTTTCTTAGCCCATTTGGAGAAGGTGCTGCCACTTGACGGCGTGAATCTAGTGTTGTTCTGGAGTCGCTGAGACTCGATGAAATATGGATAGTTGAGGGAGGTTCGAATTAAAATACACCAACTGAGTATTACACCTGCCTTAGAAAGATCTTACCTCAAACACGCAAACATAAATCCTCTTACTTAAACTGTGTCAGTAATTTCACTATACAAATGCGCATCTTTAGATAAACACATCATTTATTCAAATATCGTGAAGAAACCAAATGATCCGAAAAAAAATGTTTTATTTACTTTCGTTTTGTACATTGCCTCCTAGTTATGTAGGAAATACGGAAATGGTCATACTGACTCAAACTAGATAGACTAGTAATAACTTAACTAAGATGTTAATTGATGTATTTATCTCTTCCTCGTTTCTAATTTCATTACCTAAGAGACTTTACATACGAAAAATAGTAGGCGAGCAAACATAATGTTATAAATATTATTTTTTTCCTTTAGCGCGAGCAAAACAACTATAACTTGAAATACTGAGAAGAATGTTTAAAGCTGGTATAGTATTCCTAAATCCTTGATTTTCGTATTTTCGAAGGAATGCATTAAGGTATATATATTCATTTCCTTGTGAACATCAAGGATAGGTTGGCAGTAAGTTTTTATTGCATTTTTATTTTCACCTTTACGTAGGTGAAGAATGTCACAGCAATTACATTCGCTAGTCTAAATTTAGATACTAGTTATTCTCAAAAGATATAATTTTTGGTAGGGAACAGAATTTCTGACACCTTCGAGTGTTCTCTCGCAGACCTTAGTATTCCACAAAGTAGCGGTAAAGAGCGGGAATCCCATGGCTTCGAGCAGAATTTCTTGGGAGCCCTCGGAAATCTGTGGGAAAAAAGAGAAGATCATATCATCTAGGGTCTGCAGCACATTGATCGGCCCCCAGAGAAGCATGCAGACTTATTCTTATGATCGTTCATTCTTTTGCCTACCTTATATTCATTTCATTGGAAATAAAGTTCCTTTTCTCGGAAGCTTCTCTCATAAGTCAATTAGGCTGAGCAAATAGGATGTCATTTACAGATTAACGCAAGACAAAGAAGATTAACGCAAATCAAATCACCTGTTTAGCCTAAAGTGTGGGCTTTTCTCCCCAGACATTTCATCTTTGTGCATTTACGATTTGGAAGTGAATAAGCTTTAAGGAGACTTCGCTTGTAATTTACCTAAAAATTTAAAAAATTTAGAAAACGCAAACTTCAGAAATATCAACTATGTGGGACGACAGGAACTTGTAAAAGAGATTCTCATATATAATGATAACAGATACTCGCAGATGAAACTCATTACATAGAATAAGCACTGTTAGGCGTATGGTGATGTGACGGTTGAACCATTAATCCGGCAAGCTCTGGCATAATAAAGCTG
>NC_051414.1:17745737-17745806 GCF_015228065.2 Penaeus monodon
AGCGTATTTTGTTATAGTTGTGATTTCGGCATTTGAAATTATAACAAATTTGACAAGAAAAAGGAAACT
>NC_051414.1:17766492-17768094 GCF_015228065.2 Penaeus monodon
TCGGAATACATGGAAAAGTTTCCTTTTTCTTGTAAAATTTGTTATAATTTAAAAGCCGAAATCACAACTAAACAAAAACCCTTTTTAAAATTGAAAGTTACTTTAACTTTCACTTTAAAGCTTATTTGCCGAGCTTGCCGGATTAATGGTTCAACCGTCACATCCCCATACCCCTCAGGCTTTTTTAGAAATGAGTTTCATCGCGAGTTTTCTGTTTTTTTTAATATAGAATCTCTTTAAAATCCTTCCCCCCACATATTGATTTTTCTGAATTTGGGTTTTTCAAAAATTATTTAATTTAGGTAAATACAAGCAAGTCCCCTTTAAAAGTTTATTTTTCCCCAAATCGAAAATGCCAAATAAAATTTTGGGGAGAAAACCCCACACTTTAGGTAAACAGGTGATTTGATTTGCGTAATCTTCTTTGTTTTGCTTTAATCTGTAAATAATCCTATTTGTCGCTAATTGACTTATGAGGAAGTTTCCCAGAAAAAGGGAAATTTTTTCCAATGAAAAAGAATTAAAGGGAGGCAAAAAAATGAAAAGTCAAAGAATAAGTCTGCATCTTCTTGGGGGCGATCAATGTGCTGCGACCCCAGATGATATGATCTTCTCTTTTTTTCCCACAGATTTTTCCCAGGGTCCCCAAAAAATTCTGCTGAAGCCATGGGATTTCCCCCTCTTTACCGTACTTTTGTGGGGTACTAAGGTCTGCGGAAACACTCGAAGGGTCAAAATTCTGTTCCTACCAAAAATATACTTTGAGAAAACTAGTATCTAAAATTTAGCAGCGAAAGTAATTGCTGTGACATTCTTCACCTAGTAAAAGGGGAAAATAAAAAGCAATAAAACTTATGCCAACCTATCCTTTTGGGTTTACAAGGAAATGAAATAAACCTTAAAGCATTCCTTTGAAAAAACGAAAAAACAAGGTTTTGGATACTATACCCCTTTAACATTCTTTTAGTATTTCAAGTTTTAGTTGTTTTGCTCGGCAAAAGGAAAAAAAATAATTTTATAAAATTATGTTTGCTCGCCACTATTTTTTTGTATGTAAAATCCTTAGGTAATGAAATTAGAAACGAGGAAAGATAAATACATCAAAAAATCTTAGTTAAGTTTTATAGTCTTTTAGTTTGGCAGTAGACCATTTTCCCTATTTCCCAATAACTAGGAGGGAAAGTACAAAACGAAAGTAAAAAAAACATTTTTTTTCGGATCATTTGGTTTCTTCACGATATTTGAATCTAAAGTTTGCGCCATTTGTATAGTGAAATTACTGACACAGTTTAAGTAAGGGATTTATGTTTGCGTGTTTGAGGTAAGATCTTTCTAAGGCAGGTGTAATACTCAGTTGGTGTATTTTAATTCGAACCCCCCTCAACTATCCATATTTCATCGAGTCTCAGCGACTCCAGAACAACACTAGATTCACGCCGTCAAGTGGCAGCACCTTCTCCAAATGGGCTAAGAAACCTGCGGCGGAATTGAACGAGATTATAGTTTCGTGCAAGAGTGTTGACTCCATCCATTCCCATCACTGGCAAGAGAATTTTATCTGGGATAAGGCCTTTAAGATATTTGAGAGATCCATATTTTTTA
>NC_051414.1:17772472-17774162 GCF_015228065.2 Penaeus monodon
TTTATGTATAAAAATACATAAACTATATTATATTACGGAATACATGGTAAAGTTTCCTTTTCTTGTCAATTTGTTATAATTTCAAATGCCGAAATCCACTATAACAAAATACGCTTTATAATTGAATGTACATTTAACTTTCACTTTAAACACTTTTTTATGCCAGAGCTTGCCGATTAATGGTTCAACCGTCACATCACCATACGCCTAACAGTGCTTATTCTATGTAATGAGTTTCATCTGCGAGTATCTGTTATCATTATATATGAGAATCTCTTTTACAAGTTCCTGTCGTCCCACATAGTTGATATTTCTGAAGTTGCGTTTTCTAAATTATTTAATTTAGGTAAATTACAAGCGAAGTCTCCTTAAAGCTTATTCACTTCCAAATCGTAAATGCACAAAGATGAAATGTCTGGGGAGAAAAGCCCACACTTTAGGCTAAACAGGTGATTTGATTTGCGTTAATCTTCTTTGTCTTGCGTTAATCTGTAAATGACATCCTATTTGCTCAGCCTAATTGACTTATGAGAGAAGCTTCCGAGAAAAGGAACTTTATTTCCAATGAAATGAATATAAGGTAGGCAAAAGAATGAACGATCATAAGAATAAGTCTGCATGCTTCTCTGGGGGCCGATCAATGTGCTGCAGACCCTAGATGATATGATCTTCTCTTTTTTCCCACAGATTTCCGAGGGCTCCCAAGAAATTCTGCTCGAAGCCATGGGATTCCCGCTCTTTACCGCTACTTTGTGGAATACTAAGGTCTGCGAGAGAACACTCGAAGGTGTCAGAAATTCTGTTCTCTACCAAAAATTATATCTTTTGAGAATAACTAGTATCTAAATTTAGACTAGCGAATGTAATTGCTGTGACATTCTTCACCTACGTAAAGGTGAAAATAAAAATGCAATGAAAACTTACTGCCAACCTATCCTTGATGTTCACAAGGAAATGAATATATATACCTTAATGCATTCCTTCGAAAATACGAAAATCAAGGATTTAGGAATACTATACCAGCTTTAAACATTCTTCTCAGTATTTCAAGTTATAGTTGTTTTGCTCGCGCTAAAGGAAAAAAAAATAATATTTATAACATTATGTTTGCTCGCCTACTATTTTTCGTATGTAAAGTCTCTTAGGTAATGAAATTAGAAACGAGGAAGAGATAAATACATCAATTAACATCTTAGTTAAGTTATTACTAGTCTATCTAGTTTGAGTCAGTATGACCATTTCCGTATTTCCTACATAACTAGGAGGCAATGTACAAAACGAAAGTAAATAAAACATTTTTTTTCGGATCATTTGGTTTCTTCACGATATTTGAATCTAAAGATGCGCATTTGTATAGTGAAATTACTGACACAGTTTAAGTAAGAGGATTTATGTTTGCGTGTTTGAGGTAAGATCTTTCTAAGGCAGGTGTAATACTCAGTTGGTGTATTTTAATTCGAACCTCCCTCAACTATCCATATTTCATCGAGTCTCAGCGACTCCAGAACAACACTAGATTCACGCCGTCAAGTGGCGCACCTTCTCCAAATGGGCTAAAAAACCTGCGGGGGAATTTAACGAGAATTATAGTTTCGTGCAAGAGTGTTGACTCCATCCATTCCCATCACTGGCAAGAGAAGTTTTATCTGGGATAAGGCCTTTAAGATATTTGAGAGATCCATATTTTTTA
>NC_051414.1:17776132-17777740 GCF_015228065.2 Penaeus monodon
AAAACGAGAAAACGAGAGGGGAAAATAGCAGTCCAATTGATAATTACTATAATATATCACCACACAAATAAAAAATATGGATCTCTCAAATATCTTAAAGGCCTTATCCCAGATAAAACTTCTCTTGCCAGTGATGGGAATGGATGGAGTCAACACTCTTGCACGAAACTATAATCTCGTTCAATTCCGCCGCAGGTTTCTTAGCCCATTTGGAGAAGGTGCTGCCACTTGACGGCGTGAATCTAGTGTTGTTCTGGAGTCGCTGAGACTCGATGAAATATGGATAGTTGAGGGAGGTTCGAATTAAAATACACCAACTGAGTATTACACCTGCCTTAGAAAGATCTTACCTCAAACACGCAAACATAAATCCTCTTACTTAAACTGTGTCAGTAATTTCACTATACAAATGCGCATCTTTAGATTCAAATATCGTGAAGAAACCAAATGATCCGAAAAAAAATATGTTTTATTTATTTCGTTTTGTACATTGCCTCCTAGTTATGTAGGAAATACGGAAATGGTCATACTGACTCAAACTAGATAGACTAGTAATAACTTAACTAAGATGTTAATTGATGTATTTATCTCTTCCTCGTTTCTAATTTCATTACCTAAGAGACTTTACATACGAAAAATAGTAGGCGAGCAAACATAATGTTATAAATATTATTTTTTTCCTTTAGCGCGAGCAAAACAACTATAACTTGAAATACTGAGAAGAATGTTTAAAGCTGGTATAGTATTCCTAAATCCTTGATTTTCGTATTTTCGAAGGAATGCATTAAGGTATATATATTCATTCCTTGTGAACATCAGGATAGGTTGGCAGTAAGTTTTTCATTGCATTTTTATTTTCACCTTTACGTAGGTGAAGAATGTCACAGCAATTACATTCGCTAGTCTAAATTTAGATACTAGTTATTCTCAAAAGATATAATTTTTGGTAGAGAACAGAATTTCTGACACCTTCGAGTGTTCTCTCGCAGACCTTAGTATTCCACAAAGTAGCGGTAAAGAGCGGGAATCCCATGGCTTCGAGCAGAATTTCTTGGGAGCCCTCGGAAATCTGTGGGAAAAAAGAGAAGATCATATCATCTAGGGTCTGCAGCACATTGATCGGCCCCCAGAGAAGCATGCAGACTTATTCTTATGATCGTTCATTCTTTTGCCTACCTTATATTCATTTCATTGGAAATAAAGTTCCTTTTCTCGGAAGCTTCTCTCATAAGTCAATTAGGCTGAGCAAATAGGATGTCATTTACAGATTAACGCAAGACAAAGAAGATTAACGCAAATCAAATCACCTGTTTAGCCTAAAGTGTGGGCTTTTCTCCCCAGACATTTCATCTTTGTGCATTTACGATTTGGAAGTGAATAAGCTTTAAGGAGACTTCGCTTGTAATTTACCTAAATTAAATAATTTAGAAAACGCAACTTCAGAAATATCAACTATGTGGGACGACAGGAACTTGTAAAAGAGATTCTCATATATAATGATAACAGATACTCGCAGATGAAACTCATTACATAGAATAAGCACTGTTAGGCGTATGGTGATGTGACGGTTGAACCATTAATCCGGCAAGCTCTGGCATAATAAAGCTG
>NC_051414.1:17777777-17777907 GCF_015228065.2 Penaeus monodon
AGCGTATTTTGTTATAGTTGTGATTTCGGCATTTGAAATTATAACAAATTTGACAAGAAAAAGGAAACTTTACCATGTATTCCGTAATATACATATAGATGTATGTATATTTATACAAAAAAGCATAAAA
>NC_051414.1:17780140-17780206 GCF_015228065.2 Penaeus monodon
TTGGGTTGCAAAAAATTTCCCGTTTCTCTGGATTTTAGTTGGTTTGAATTTATGTCTGAGAACACA
>NC_051414.1:17783460-17783592 GCF_015228065.2 Penaeus monodon
TTTGGGACCAACCCAAGGGCCCCCCCCCAAAAAAAAAAAAAAAACGATTTTTACTTCACTTTACCGAGGTTATTTTCTTATTTGGGTAGGCTTTCCTCCAATCCCACGTTTAGGTGGGACAAGTTTTTTTTT
>NC_051414.1:17785027-17785132 GCF_015228065.2 Penaeus monodon
CCAAAACTAAGCCCCCCCCAAAAAACACCAAAAAAAAACCCTTTCCCCTGTGGGGGAAAAAGGGGGGGGGCACCCCGCCAAAACCGCCCGAAAAAACCCCAGAAG
>NC_051414.1:17785232-17785432 GCF_015228065.2 Penaeus monodon
CACTATCCAGTTCTTTGTGTACTGTTCCATCCTAGTTTTCAGTTACATGTATGACGTTATCGCCTACTTTATTCTCCTGAAATTTCTACCAATATGAATCCGCATCTACATAATAAGCTGTCAACAAAGATTCATTGTGAAGTAAATAATCACACAAAGCTTCCTCATGTAAACTAGTTTATTCTTTAATTCCAACTCCA
>NC_051414.1:17785492-17786586 GCF_015228065.2 Penaeus monodon
CCCGAGAAGCAAGAATGTTAATATCTTTAGTCGAAAGTCTCGCATTGGCAATCGTTACCAATTCTAATATATTAAATGGCATTTTGACATAAGTTACCACCTATTTCTAACGAAATTTAATACTCTGAACTCTGTCTATACTGGTTTCGGTTTCAGCATTACAATAAATCAATATCAATCAATATAGGTAATTTGAAAATAATTACCTTGGTCCTTGCAGCACTACATATCGATATGAACAATATATATATTTCTAATTACGTACACAGAATGAAATCAGATTTGCGCGAAAAAAGTAGTCATTTAGAGTAATGGTAAAATTATCCCGCATTACAATGAAGACATCGTGGACGCAGCCTAACTACTACGCTAACTGAATATACCAGTTTTATCAATTCAAAACAAGCTTACACTAAAACCAAAGGCTGTTATCCCCAATCATTTGACAAGACACGTGACAATGGTAACTCTAAGACAAACACATGTCTAGTTCGTTGAGGAAAACATGTGAAGATAACAATCAGAGGTGGTCGCTTTTCCGCAGCTGCGTATCCGCCGTTCTCTAAACAGTTGAGAAAGAAGTAATATTATTGAAAGATACATTATCATAACCGGATGGGCATTAAATTACTACTGAGGCTGCTATCATACCAAAGTGATACATCGCACGTGGCAAGTGGAAAATGACACGTGGCACTGTGATTTCAGACAAAGGTTGCACGCGGCGCGTGTTACTCGGTTCACAAGATGGCATCATCAGAGGTTGACGATGTTACTTATGCCCAAAGCTCCAATTAATCTTGCGATAATTATCTATCTGTCACTTGGAGGAATAAGGTGGATGACTAAAGGGTAGAATGTGAGGCAAACGTTTCAATACCCTGAAAATATTTGCCAGGAAAAATATTTTGATAATTCTCCTATTGAGAGTATTGTTATTTTACCGAGGTGATGTGTCATATAAACATTTGTATTTCTCCTCAGTTTGTACAGATGTTATATTGATTGGTTAATTGCATGAAAGAGGCATAGTTTTGCATGAGAGCAGAAAACATCTATTGTTTCCTCCTGCAAGACTGCACGTGATTACACTC
>NC_051414.1:17786868-17787134 GCF_015228065.2 Penaeus monodon
TTTAGTGTGAAAGCGGCCTCTTTCCTTAATAATATAAACGACAACAACGTAATACAACAATGATTTCAGTGAAAATTTCATCTAATATTTCCTCCTTTAAAGGGCCTGGAAGAGTTGTCCGAGCTATCACTTGCACACTGCTGGTCGTACTCGAAGCCCATACCGTTACTGAAACGGGTTTTCATTTATTTTCTCTGTGGGGATATCCAATATAGGAACAAGCCTGGTCACTCCAGCTGAGATTGTTTATTATTTGCACGTGCGTA
>NC_051414.1:17787625-17787858 GCF_015228065.2 Penaeus monodon
TCAAGCCCTCGCCTAACTCACTCTACATCAGGTAACATATTGTAGACTTCACGTTAAATTCTGATAATAGATTATAGGATTTGCATTTCAGCTTTTGCTATCCTTCACTCCAAAATATTAGCAAAAAGAGCTAAGAGTTATCCGTGGTTCAAAAATCCATTTTGATGTTGATGTCATTGCGAAGCCCTGAAAGTAAGTGTTAAATATTATTCTTGAGTGAACTTGTGGCAAAT
>NC_051414.1:17789365-17790542 GCF_015228065.2 Penaeus monodon
ATATAGACTATGCGCAAGACACGGTCACTATCTACTTGCAACGACCCGCAAACTGCTTGTGAAAAGCGGAGAACTTTGAAGCGATTCTCTTATTATATTCCAGTGTTCTTCTTTCTTTCCTTTTGCAGACAAATAACTATGACAAATATAAGGCAGCGTTACTGAACATCTCGGTCATTTGTAGAATTATGTATATTAAAGTCAAAAATAGCAAAGATTTGCTGATGAAAACGGTTGGAGTTGTTGATATAGATTTCTCGTCGACCTCTCCTTCGAAAGGTATAAGGTCTCATTTGTAAACTGTCCTCCTGGACAATATTCTAATAAGGGCAATGCCACAGACAAACAGTTAAATAAAGCTTAAGTAAAACATCAGTTTACACAAGCTAATACTTGAAACAAATTATTAACACATAAGAAGCTCTCCTCCTGCTGATATCACTTTCACAAGTTTCTCCCTCCCCCTTGCATCTCAGTTTCCCTTCGCTCCATCCACATCCAACTATGCAGAGACGAATTGCACGCTCAACATGCTGCAAATGCACTAATCCAGGGGGATTCCGAACCCATTGGCTTCATTCCAACTATTCTAATACGTCCACCTTGCTGGGAGGATGAGATTACTATGGCTCTTACCCACGGAAGTGGAGAGATGAAGTAGGAAAAGGGACGCTCGCAATTTCGTCATAATAATTTTTATTGTTATTATTTCTTAGGGAAAAAGTAAGAGTATGGATGAGCTATGCTCTGAACGAGTTGTGAATCTTTATACTATATGCGATGTTTATACATAAATTGATAAAATATGACAAAAAAGCTTCATGTTTGTAGTCTACCTCAGTAAAGTGAAGAGAGAGCATATATGAGTGTGTCCACGTATAGGCCTACTGCAAACAGGAGAAGGAGACAGTGATAGTGATCTAATAACTATTGATTAAACCGAGAACCTAAGACTGTGCCCTGACGACGAACGAACACCATGTGAGTGAAAGAAAAGGGAATTATTCCCACAGAAGATTAAGTGCATAAATTTGCTCTCTACGTTCATCAACTTCGTTTTTTCATGCGTGTGGCAAACCGCATAAAATGTCAAAATGGAGTGTCACTTTGAAATTAACGGAAGGAAATCTATTCCAACATCCGTAAAAAAGCATCTAGAAAACTGAGATGTAGATGA
>NC_051414.1:17793153-17793220 GCF_015228065.2 Penaeus monodon
GAGTATATATGCAAATATATCTGTGTGTGTTTGTGACAGGCACGCAACAATATACATATATTGGTTG
>NC_051414.1:17793346-17793743 GCF_015228065.2 Penaeus monodon
CCTAAGCTCGTTGCTCCTATGGCACCTAAATACGACGCGCGAAGGCCAGGAGGTAGGTGGTGAAAGTGGCTCCGGTCTCTGAGATGGCGAGATCAGCAAGGTGTAACTGCCCCCCTGGAAGAGGAGAGAGAGTTCAGCTGCCCCCTATCTGCAGCGTTCGAATGGCGTTGGAAGCTATTACGGAAAAGCAGCTGACCTCATTCAATAAAGTTGCTGTTCTCTTGTAATGCAATTGTGCCTATTTGTCATACTTATATTTCTACAAATTATTTGTTTCTATTATGTTCAGATATATTTTGTTTCCATTGGCCCCTATATTTTGGAATTTACAATATCAAGTAAGTAATATCCTTAAAATGTTATACCATCTCATAGTGTTTCCTCCATATTAGAGGCT
>NC_051414.1:17794352-17795225 GCF_015228065.2 Penaeus monodon
TACGGCCGCCATTGCCGGGTCGCAAGCCTCATTCGGTAAGCGGGCAACTTGTGTTCCCGCGTTGATCAGTCATTCGTGCCTCTCACTCCATGCGCGACTCTTACCAGCTCACCCATCCATCTCACCCACTCTTCGTGTCCCCCAGCTGTTTGACTTCATTGAACAGACTATAGCCAAGAGCCTCCTTAAAGCGCAATTTGTTTCTGTCTCTAGGTCTGCAGTGATAGTGTTTTCTTGTGGCACAGTCTGACGAGGTTGCATGAGTCGCATTTCCTGCTGTGGCATCTCTCAGCGTCCTGTTTATTGTATAAAGGATGCTACCAACGAGGTCAAATATATATAAATATTTTAACAAACTGTATTGCAGCTGTAAAAATATACATTGCAAAGAATAAAAATTCAAAATCAATTCGGGCTAGGGCACAATCATTTCGACGCGTTAGCTATCAGAATCATTTGGTGAGAATTATATTGGCACATCCATCAAAACTCTTTGTTTACTTGGGAAAATGATTGAAATGTATCGTTTCACGCGAATTAATAGTATCGCTTTTGTACAGTGCTGTCCGTATGATTTTTTATAACCAATTATTTGTTTCCATACGGGTTCTCGACAAGGATGTTTCAATCAGTGGAACGTTACGATACATAGGCTCCTTAATGGGTAAATCAAACTTCATAATTACAACTGGTTAGCGAGGTATCTGATTTATAATTACATCTGGTTGCCGTTTTATCCATGGACCGAGTATGATTACATGGGGCAACACCCCAGTCTTTTCCATACACAGTGGTCAGCTCCCGATGGAGGGAGACGTGTAAGCTTTTTATTTTTTTTTTCTAAATGTTTGAATTGCTTATCTCTTGATTTTC
>NC_051414.1:17798732-17798836 GCF_015228065.2 Penaeus monodon
TAAAAAGTATATAATATATTGTATTTATCAGAACTGATTCGGTTTCTGATTTTAATATCTCGTGCACAAGTATAACAGATAAGAAAAACAATCTGTCTCCAGCT
>NC_051414.1:17800529-17801306 GCF_015228065.2 Penaeus monodon
GCAGTATCAGAAACAAATTAGAAAGGCTTGTGACTGCTCGAAGCAGTATACATAAAATCTACTTATAATGAACAAACAATATCCTGTGTAGTTAGATTTAAAATAAAAATGTTGTCAAAGAATATTAGTAATTTTTTAAATAAAAATTTTGTCAATGAATATTAGTATTTTTTTCCATGTATGCAGTGCAGTACGATGAAATGAAATGGGAAATCACTTTAATGATAACAAACACGAATGCAAGAACAAAGTGAAATATATATCGCGAGAAATTATAACTGTAAACTGGAAAAATACTTCTCACTGGCTGAAACATTCCTTTTGCCACATGAACAAATGGTGAACATTATTTTCCATTTCTCACGTGTAAATGAAAGTTCGTTCTATTCACTGGTAAATGAATGTGTTAGATCCGATATTGATATATACTGCGGACATCTCAGTATATAAAGTATGTGCTCATGAAGATATGAAAATATGTGTAATCGCATATATGTACACATCAATGTTTCTACTTGTGTTGGAAAATGATAATCATAATGAATAAGTAGGTAAAAAATATATATATCCAATTCATTGCGTGTTCTTTACACCCCAAAAAATAAGCACTTGGAACGGTGGGAGGCTTCTTTATTAACCCAGATTTATCCCTGTACTGCCGCTGGTGAGACTCATTCTCACTTTTTTTTTTATTTACACACAAACACAGATACGTACATATACAAATCCCCCCTACAGACACTAACAAATATATTTTTCTCTTATTTCCCCCACCTT
>NC_051414.1:17801437-17801949 GCF_015228065.2 Penaeus monodon
TGCAAGACTACTTGAGCAAACAAAAAAAAAAAAAACGGATACTTTTCGAGTCCAATTCAAACGATGAAAATGAGTACCGAGTTGCTGAAATATATTTTTAGTTGAATGTCAGTTGACTGAAATTCATATTTCAAGGAAACTTTTGCTTTTAGCCACCGACATCCTCTCGCTGACTACCCAATATTTCGAACGTTACAGAACCTGTCCGACACTCTTTACACCGATCAACAGGACAGGATCAGCCGAGTGTGTTGGCACTGCAGTCAATACTCGTTGTTCGGCTCCACTGACAACGAGCGTAAAATATTTTTCAGATGGGGCGTCGCCTGTCACAAGAAACTCGGAATTCTCGAAGTACCAAACGAACTGTGAGTTATATATATATAGCTGAACTTGCATTGTAAGTGACTGCTAAGTATACTCTAAGGATTAACTAATTGTTTGATGGCTGAAAATAACGCAAACCATTATCAAATTCTCTGAAGAATAGAGGAATTCGACGAGGTCACCCT
>NC_051414.1:17802295-17802868 GCF_015228065.2 Penaeus monodon
ATTTGAGATTAGTGTATCAAGACATCACTAACTCAGAGGAACCATGCTTTCTTCGGACGAGGTGTGTTAAAAGGGGAAATGGAATATACAGTTCAGTTGTGTTTTTCAGCACAGTAACGTATTAAATGCACACTGGAAATCACAGCCCAGGAGCAGGAACTTCAGATCTGACTTGGGACTCTCAATCACATTACAAAATATCTTACCTCGTCACCAAAGGGAAGATAGTTCTCGGCACCCCAATTCACAGTGCTAATGGACAAAGTTTCTTGATTGGATATGAATCACGGAAATGCTCTTGAAAGCATTGCCAAATCCCTAATCGGATTCGAACAGTTTTCCAAAGTGATTCGGGTCTTAGTCTTCATGAAAAGATTTTGCAACTGTGTCGATATTTTTCGAAATTGTAAACTACACTCCATCAGAAATCCATCAGTAATTAATGACATTTCAAATAAAGAGAAAGAGAGAGAAGTATAGTCATATTTATGTATCTCTCTCTAGCTTTTTATATACCTGTCTGCCTGTTTCTTTCTTCCTGACCGTCTCAGTCAGTCAGATAATCCATATATC
>NC_051414.1:17805209-17805903 GCF_015228065.2 Penaeus monodon
TGACTGAATAGATTCTCTCAATCAACAGAATATTCAGAGACGCTTCCACGGCCGTTTCGTAAGTAAATGAAAGCCTCAGAAAGGCATGTGCTTACCCTTCACGCCGGGCCTGACTTTTCTCGGCCTGGGACCTTATTGCATTTGGCTGATGAAGTCATGACGATAAACTTACCTAGCCGAGCTTACCGAAAGCTTGATTACAGTCAGCTGATAGGATTAACGTGAAAAATGGGGGATGGAAGGCCGCGTTTACACAGGGTAAAGTATTCGCTAAGAGTCTGATCACGGTCACGGAACGAAAAAAAAGGAGGAAAGAAAGAAAAGAAAAAAGGTTGACGCGAAAAGAGTATCGAATGGAAACTTGTCACTTGCATGCTTAGATGGACAGGTTTTACCAGTTGCTAGGTTTCGGGATTGCACTTGCAAAGAAAGACACCGTCAGTGTCCATAAGTGTAGCAGAGCATTTGATGTAATGAAATTCGGGCTGAACATTGAATATTAACAATTAGAAAATGAGGCCCGAGATGTTATTGCACTTTAATATGGTATATTTTGTTGAATACATTCTAATATGTACAGTCATCCCTTGCACTGTCAATCCCCTTACAAAGTAATTCTGGTAGGAAAAGCAATGCTTTCACCCCTCAAAAAGGTAGCCTCTGTTAATACAACTAACCATAGCTCAGTTTCATT
>NC_051414.1:17806214-17806811 GCF_015228065.2 Penaeus monodon
GAAAAAGTTCCTACTTTTTTCAAGGGACCACGAATATTTTAAGACATATCTGCCATAAAAGCCATGTATGCTCAAGGCCGCTCACTTCAATTTCGAAGTCGTGACTGCGAAGAGGAATCATGATTGATAGCCCTAGGAACAGTCTGTATTTAAATGGACAGTCTAATGACACTTGCTGAAATATACCTTCGAAAATGGTATGAGAAAATAACCAATATTAACAATATGTAAAGAGAGAAAGATAGAGAGAGTAGATTTTCTTTTCATACAACATGCAACAAAAAACAACAAAGATATTAGTTTAAACTGAATTACATTTGATATTTCTAAAAAAAAAAAAAGTATCAAAAAGGGTTTGTCATAATTCACATTGTTTAGGCTCTATACATGGATTACATGAGGTGAAATAAACCGGTCAACACACACACCACACTAAACATTTGACGCACAACCAAATTGGGCTTCTTATCTTTTTATAATTCTTTTCTCTTCGGCCACGGCTTCGCTTCGTTTTACACTTTTGAAACAAAAAACAAATAGATTTCCCTTACAAAATTCCTTTTAAAAATTAAACTATTGAATTGCCCCCCCCCTACC
>NC_051414.1:17806867-17807301 GCF_015228065.2 Penaeus monodon
GCACGCCGTTTCAAATGCATAAATAACATCAAATGTATAAACAAAGAGTAGGTATTTATAAAGTCATAGCTAGCGCAATTCCTAAAACTGTAGCAACACAGTTTGATGACGCCATTACCAGCCCTGAGCGGACCTACGGAGTGATGATATGCAGAGCTGGTGAGCGTCTTTAAAACTGCAATGAATAAACATAATCTAAAGTAGGTGTTAATGGCGATATTTTTATAACGTAAGCTATGTTTTTTCTCTTCCATTTCTGAGAGACTGACTTAAGCTTCAATTTTACTTTTAAGTACAAGTGCCATTCTAAAGTTGTCAATGCAGTACCTATGCCTGGCTTTTCATACCAAGCATGTCCATACATCAGCGTCACGTCAGATTCATATTCTTAGAAAACGAGCACATTTGCCGCATTTCAACTAATATTGTAAGTG
>NC_051414.1:17809730-17809931 GCF_015228065.2 Penaeus monodon
TTCATCCTCACTAATCTCCTCACATTCAGGAATATCCCCTTTGAAACACGATATTCCTAGTGTAGAGCAAGCTAATCCAGAATGAATTAAGTCCTGTTGTAAAATTGTCTGTTATGACTCACCAGCTGTCTTAGTTGTGCACTGGAAACATAGATTCAAAAAGTGCATATGCAGTTACGTATATGCACTATGCAAATCGTT
>NC_051414.1:17810624-17811196 GCF_015228065.2 Penaeus monodon
AGAGAGAGGGGAAAATGTTAGACGATGGTATATGGTTATTGACTACTGAGAGGGTCAGGAAAAAGAAAAAGGGCGACAGGTATAAAAAAACAGAGAAGTACAAAAATTTTAACTATACTTTCTCTCTCTTTCTTTTTTTGAAATGCTTAATTTACTGGGGTTTTCTGATGGAGTTATTTTACAATTTCGAAAAATATCGAAAAAAGTTGCAAAATTTTTTCATAAAGACTAAGCCCCAAAATCATTTTGGAAAACTGTTCGATCCGATTGGGTTTGGCAAGTTTTCAAGACCCTTTTCCTATTCAATTCCTCAAAACTTTGCCCATTAGCCTGGAATTGGGGGGCCGAGAAATATCTTCCCTTTTGGTTTACAGGGAAGTATTTTGATGGATTGAGAGCCCAAAATCGATCTGAATTCCTGCTCCTGGGGTGTGATTTCCCGTGTGCTTTAATACGTTACTGTGCTGAAAAAACAAATGAACTGTATATTCCATTTTCCCCCTTTTAACACACCCGTCCGAAGAAAGCTGGTTCCTCTGAGTTAGTGAGTCTTGATACACTAATCTCAATTA
>NC_051414.1:17811429-17812008 GCF_015228065.2 Penaeus monodon
ACCCTGTGTGTGTGCGTTTTTTTCAGCCTGTCTATCACGCTGTTCAGGTGTCTCTCCCATCTCAGGGTGACCTCGTCGAATTCCTCTATTCTTCAGAGAATTTGATAATGGTTTGCGTTATTTTTCAGCCATCAAACAATTAGTTAATCATTAGAGTATACTTAGCAGTCACTTACAATGCAAGTTCAGCTATATATATATAACTCACAGTTCGTTTGGTACTTCGAGAATTCCGAGTTTTGTGACAGGCGACGCCCCATCTGAAAAATATTTTACGCTCGTTGTCAGTGGAGCCGAACAACGAGTATTGATGACTGCAGTGCCAACACACTCGGCTGATCCTGTCCTGTTGATCGGTGTAAAGAGTGTCGGACAGGTTCTGTAACGTTCGAAATATTGGGTAGTCAGCGAGAGGATGTCGGTGGCTAAAAGCAAAAGTTTTCCTGAAATAGATTTCAGTCAACTGACATTCAACTAAAAATATATTTCAGCCAACTCGGTACTCATTTTCATCGTTTGAATTGGACTCGAAAAGTATCCGTTTTTTTTTGTTTTTTTGTTTGCTCAAGTAGTCTTGCA
>NC_051414.1:17812220-17812918 GCF_015228065.2 Penaeus monodon
GTAAATAAAAAAAAAAGTGAGAATGAGTCTCACCAGCGGCAGTACAGGGATAAATCTGGGTTAATAAAGAAGCCTCCCACCGTTCCAAGTGCTTATTTTTTTGGGTGTAAAGAACACGCAATGAATTGGATATATATATTTTTTTACCTACTTATTCATTATGATTATCATTTTCCAACACAAGTAGAAACATTGATGTGTACATATATGCGATTACACATATTTTCATATCTTCATGAGCACATACTTTATATACTGAGATGTCCGCAGTATATATATCAATATCGGATCTAACACATTCATTTACCAGTGAATAGAACGAACTTTCATTTACACGTGAGAAATGGAAAATAATGTTCACCATTTGTTCATGTGGCAAAAGGAATGTTTCAGCCAGTGAGAAGTATTTTTCCAGTTTACAGTTATAATTTCTCGCGATATATATTTCACTTTGTTCTTGCATTCGTGTTTGTTATCATTAAAGTGATTTCCCATTTCATTTCATCGTACTGCACTGCATACATGGAAAAAAATACTAATATTCATTGACAAAATTTTATTTAAAAAATTACTAATATTCTTTGACACATTTTTATTTTAAATCTAACTACACAGGATATTGTTTGTTCATTATAGTAGATTTTTATGTATACTGCTTCGAGCAGTCACAAGCCTTTCTAATTTGTTTCTGATACTGC
>NC_051414.1:17814598-17814703 GCF_015228065.2 Penaeus monodon
AGCTGGAGACAGATTGTTTTTCTTATCTGTTATACTTGTGCACGAGATATTAAAATCAGAAACCGAATCAGTTTCTGATAAATACAATATATTATATACTTTTTA
>NC_051414.1:17817243-17817319 GCF_015228065.2 Penaeus monodon
CATATATAAAAAATTTAAAAATTATTTTTATATGTATTTATTTATATTGGTTATAATGTATTATATACTATAAATA
>NC_051414.1:17817425-17817537 GCF_015228065.2 Penaeus monodon
AATATATATGCTATTGATAGATAGATGTGATGATAGATGAAAATAGTGATAGATGTGATGATAGTATAGTGAAAATAGTAGATAGTAAATGATAGATGTTTGTTGTATAGAT
>NC_051414.1:17818132-17819029 GCF_015228065.2 Penaeus monodon
TAAAATTATTTTAATAGGGAAAAAGGGGAAAACAATTTAAAAAAGTTAATTCGAAAAGAAAAAAAAAATCAAAAATAAGCAATTCAAACATTTAGAAAAAAAAATAAAAAGCTACACTCTCCCTCCATCGGGAGCTGACCCTGTGTTGGAAAAGCTGGGGGGGGCCCCCTGTAATCATCTCGGGCCATGGATAAAAAGGGAACCAATGTAATTATAAAACAATCCTCGCAAACCCGTTTTTAATTTGAGTTTATTTCCCCTTAAGGGGCCTTTATCTAACGTTCCCCGATTGAAAAATCCTTGTCGAGAACCCGTATGGAAACAAATAATTGGTTATAAAAAAAACATACGGACAGCACTGTCAAAGCGATCTATTATTCGGTGAAACGATACTTTTAATCATTTTTTAAATAAAAAGATTTTTTATGGATGTGCCCAAAATTATTTCACCAATGATTCTGATGCTAACCCCGTCGAAATGATGTGCCCTACCCGAATTGATTTGAATTTTTATTCTTTGCAAAGTATTTTTTACAGCTGCAAAAACAGTTTGTTAAAATATTTATATTATTTTACCTCGTGGTAGCCCTTTATACAATAAACAGGCGGAGAGATGCCACGCGGAAAAGCGCTCATGCAACCCCCGTCAGACTGTGCCCCAAAAAACACTATCACTCAGACCTAGAGACAGAAACCCAAAATTTCCTTTAAGGAGGTCTTGGGTATAGTCCCCGTTCAATGAAGTCAAACAGCGGGGCCGAAAGTGGGTGAGATGGATGGGTGAGCTGGTAAAGTCGGCATGGGGGTGGGGGCACGAATGCTGATCAACGGGGAACCAAAATTCCCCCTTACCGAAAGGGCTTGCGCCCGGGAAAGGCGGGCCCAGCGACGTTAACT
>NC_051414.1:17819591-17820215 GCF_015228065.2 Penaeus monodon
CGCTGGCGCTACACTCTAGTTGTCTTTACATAAGCCTCTAATATGGAGGAAACCACTATGAGATGGTATAACATTTTAAGGATATTACTTACTTGATATTGTAAATTCCAAAATATAGGGGCCAATGGAAACAAAATATATCTGAACATAATAGAAACAAATAATTTGTAGAAATATAAGTATGACAAATAGGCACAATTGCATTACAAGAGAACAGCAACTTTATTGAATGAGGTCAGCTGCTTTTCCGTAATAGCTTCCAACGCCATTCGAACGCTGCAGATAGGGGGCAGCTGAACTCTCTCTCCTCTTCCAGGGGGGCAGTTTACACCTTGCTGATCTCGCCATCTCAGAGACCGGAGCCACTTTCACCACCTACCTCCTGGCCTTCGCGCGTCGTATTTAGGTGCCATAGGAGCAACGAGCTTAGGACGGATCATCAGATGAACTGATTTGCTTGCCAGCATTGTCTTCCCTCACATGATGGTCCACGACTCCGAACTATTGCCAGTCCTCCTATATCAATCAGCCGCCACATTACATATGAGCAACGGTTTCAACCAATATATGTATATTGTTGCGTGCCTGTCACAAACACACACAGATATATTTGCATATATACTC
>NC_051414.1:17822790-17823954 GCF_015228065.2 Penaeus monodon
TCATCTACATCTCAGTTTTCTAGATGCTTTTTTACGGATGTTGGAATAGATTTCCTTCCGTTAATTTCAAAGTGACACTCCATTTTGACATTTTATGCGGTTTGCCACACGCATGAAAAAACGAAGTTGATGAACGTAGAGAGCAAATTTATGCACTTAATCTTCTGTGGGAATAATTCCCTTTTCTTTCACTCACATGGTGTTCGTTCGTCGTCGGGCACAGTCTTAGGTTCTCGGTTTAATCAATAGTTATTAGATCACTATCACTGTCTCCTTCTCCTGTTTGCAGTAGGCCTATACGTGGACACACTCATATATGCTCTCTCTTCACTTTACTGAGGTAGACTACAAACATGAAGCTTTTTTGTCATATTTTATCAATTTATGTATAAACATCGCATATAGTATAAAGATTCACAACTCGTTCAGAGCATAGCTCATCCATACTCTTACTTTTTCCTAAGAAATAATAACAATAAAAATTATTATGACGAAATTGCGAGCGTCCTTTTCCTACTTCATCTCTCCACTTCCGTGGGTAAGAGCCATAGTAATCTCATCCTCCCAGCAAGGTGGACGTATTAGAATAGTTGGAATGAAGCCAATGGGTTCGGAATCCCCCTGGATTAGTGCATTTGCAGCATGTTGAGCGTGCAATTCGTCTCTGCATAGTTGGATGTGGATGGAGCGAAGGGAACTGAGATGCAAGGGGGAGGGAGAAACTTGTGAAAGTGATATCAGCAGGAGGAGAGCTTCTTATGTGTTAAATAATTTGTTTCAAGTATTAGCTTGTGTAAACTGATGTTTTACTTAAGCTTTATTTAACTGTTTGTCTGTGGCATTGCCCTATTAGAATATTGTCCAGGAGGACAGTTTACAAATGAGACCTTATACCTTTCGAAGGAGAGGTCGACGAGAAATCTATATCAACAACTCCAACCGTTTTCATCAGCAAATCTTTGCTATTTTTGACTTTAATATACATAATTCTACAAATGACCGAGATGTTCAGTAACGCTGCCTTATATTTGTCATAGTTATTTGTCTGCAAAAGGAAGAAAGAGAACACTGGAATATAATAAGAGAATCGCTTCAAAGTTCTCCGCTTTTCACAAGCAGTTTGCGGGTCGTTGCAAGTAGATAGTGACCGTGTCTTGCGCATAG
>NC_051414.1:17825307-17825555 GCF_015228065.2 Penaeus monodon
ATTTGCCACAAGTTCACTCAAGAATAATATTTAACACTTACTTTCAGGGCTTCGCAATGACATCAACATCAAAATGGATTTTGAACCACGGATAACTCTTAGCTCTTTTTGCTAATATTTTGGAGTGAAGGATAGCAAAAGCGAAATGCAAATCCTATAATCTATTATCAGAATTTAACGTGAAGTCTACAATATGTTACCTGATGTAGAGTGAGTTAGGCGAGGGCTTGAAATAAGGAAAAATTCTC
>NC_051414.1:17825992-17826313 GCF_015228065.2 Penaeus monodon
TACGCACGTGCAAATAATAAACATCTCAGCTGGAGTGACCAGGCTTGTTCCTATATTGGATATCCCCACAGAGAAAATAAATGAAAACCCGTTTCAGTAACGGTATGGGCTTCGAGTACGACCAGCAGTGTGCAAGTGATAGCTCGGACAACTCTTCCAGGGCCCCTTTTAAAAGGAGGAAATATTAGATGAAATTTTCACTGAAATCATTGTTGTATTACGTTGTTGTCGTTTATATTATTAAGGAAAGAGGCCGCTTTCACACTAAAGTGGCACAATCGCACGTGGCATGCCACGCGGCACGAACATGCAAAAACATTT
>NC_051414.1:17826529-17827637 GCF_015228065.2 Penaeus monodon
TTGGTTTTGGCTGAGAGTGTAATCACGTGCAGTCTTGCAGGAGGAAACAATAGATTTTTTCTGCTCTCATGCAAAACTATGCCTCTTTCATGCAATTAAACCCAATCAATATAACATCTGTACAAACTGAGGAGAAATACAAATGTTTATATGACACATCACCTCGGTAAAATAACAATACTCTCAATAGGAGAATTATCAAAATATTTTCCTGGCAAATATTTTCAGGGTATTGAAACGTTTGCCTCACATTCTACCCTTTAGTCATCCACCTTATTCCTCCAAGTGACAGATAGATAATTATCGCAAGATTAATTGGAGCTTTGGGCATAAGTAACATCGTCAACCTCTGATGATGCCATCTTGTGAACCGAGTAAACACGCGCCGCGTGCAACCTTTGTCTGAAATCACAGTGCCACGTGTCATTTTCCACTTGCCACGTGCGATGTATCACTTTGGTATGATAGCAGCCTCAGTAGTAATTTAATGCCCATCCGGTTATGATAATGTATCTTTCAATAATATTACTTCTTTCTCAACTGTTTAGAGAACGGCGGATACGCAGCTGCGGAAAAGCGACCACCTCTGATTGTTATCTTCACATGTTTCCTCAACGAACTAGACATGTGTTTGTCTTAGAGTTACCATTGTCACGTGTCTTGTCAAATGATTGGGGATAACAGCCTTTGGTTTTAGTGTAAGCTTGTTTTGAATTGATAAAACTGGTATATTCAGTTAGCGTAGTAGTTAGGCTGCGTCCACGATGTCTCATTGTAATGCGGGATAATTTTACCATTACTCTAAATGACTACTTTTTTCGCGCAAATCTGATTTCATTCTGTGTACGTAATTAGAAATATATATATTGTTCATATCGATATGTAGTGCTGCAAGGACCAAGGTAATTATTTTCAAATTACCTATATTGATTGATATTGATTTATTGTAATGCTGAAACCGAAACCAGTATAGACAGAGTTCAGAGTATTAAATTTCGTTAGAAATAGGTGGTAACTTATGTCAAAATGCCATTTAATATATTAGAATTGGTAACGATTGCCAATGCGAGACTTTCGACTAAAGATATTAACATTCTTGCTTCTCGGG
>NC_051414.1:17827697-17827767 GCF_015228065.2 Penaeus monodon
TGGAGTTGGAATTAAAGAATAAACTAGTTTACATGAGGAAGCTTTGTGTGATTATTTACTTCACAATGAA
>NC_051414.1:17828179-17828555 GCF_015228065.2 Penaeus monodon
TGAACTAAAGGGTATTTCTAAACTTAGATCCAGCAGAGTGAATTTCGTTTTTTAAACCGATCTCACTCCACAGAATAGTATCACCACAAATGTTTTTGTTTAACACGTCCATGAACGCTCTTCTTGACAACAGCTGCTCAGCCATCATTGTCAAAGATTCCCTTGTCCGTTACACGTTAAGAAGAGAAGGATGGTTACGCTTTACGATCATCCGGAATTGGATAGATCATTTCCCGAGATAAGATATCACTTAAAGTGAGAGTTTTTCACCGGGTGGGTCAGCCAGTCGCCGCTCCAGTAAAGTTTGCCGATGTGCTCATCGGATTTATTCTGGGAGTGAAGCAACCGATGTTGAACGTCGCTGGGATATCTACGG
>NC_051414.1:17828586-17828684 GCF_015228065.2 Penaeus monodon
GTGTGAGGAGATAGTGCTTGAAAGTTCAGACAAGGAAGGATTAAAGACAGTAATCTTGTTTTTTGGTTGTGCCTTCGGTTCCCCTAGACATTATATCT
>NC_051414.1:17828747-17829155 GCF_015228065.2 Penaeus monodon
AGCACAGTAATGTAAAAGATGGAAGTGTAGAATATAAGAAAATAAACAGCTTAATTTACAGAGTCGCATATATTTTCAATTGAACCAGGCCTAATTTCATCAATAATGCATGTCATCAAATTAACAACTGAAAAACCGTTCACTGCAAGACTTATCTAATTCTATATCATCTTCAAGAGATATTCGAAGCTGAGTTTCAAATGATGCTAGTGATTGAACAGTCTGAGTCGCAATATTGTTCTCTAATCGTTTAGAAGAAGTGAAGAAGTCTGATGGTTCCTGGTATTTCTCCGTAGACTTTAGATCACTAACATACGTGAGCGTGTTTGACGCCGAGGAGATGCCGACCATCGACGGTGCTTTGAATTATTTTGCCAGCGAGATCGATTTCTGCAAAGGCTATTGACA
>NC_051414.1:17829672-17829931 GCF_015228065.2 Penaeus monodon
CTTAGCTATTGACAAATCCCCTTATTTAAATGAACGAAACTACATGGCCTTCACGACGAACAAGGGGTTAATGCAGTTCAAGAGATTCCTGATTGGGTTAAAGACGATCATTCGCTTGATAAGAAAGGTTATTGGAGGTTTGCACAACATATATTTCTATTTTGATAACACAATTGGTCACAATGCCACCTGGATAAGACACCTATCGAGATCTTGAGAAGTTGTTCAAATGACTGCATCATTATGTTAGATCATATGT
>NC_051414.1:17830087-17830607 GCF_015228065.2 Penaeus monodon
TTTTTTTATGTTCATACCGAATTTTGTAGATCTTGTTTCACTTTTGTTGATTTTTTTTGTAAACGCCTTGAGTGGAATGATGAACAAGTAGAAAGGGTCTAAGGTTTAAAGTAGATTTTGGCAGATTCACCCTTTTTTAACTTCACCAGGTTACGATAGGTCATACCGATGCATCTGATACCGGTTTAGGAGCAATACTGATACGGAAAATTGATGATCTTATGCCTCTATCATATGCCTGCCGCACATAGCTCGAGCGTGAACGTAAATATGTTGTTCCTAAGCATGAATGTCTGGGATTTATTTGGGCAATAAATAAACTTAAGAATTACCTGTACGACCGCGAATCTGTATTGCAAACTCACCTATAGCCACTTACATACATATAAAATATGAGAAACGGTAATGTTCGACTTATGCGACGGTCGCTGGACTTACAGGCTTATTCTCTCATTATTGAATGTATCAGTTGTTTAAGAACGTTGACGCAGTCATTGCTTTTTAAATACAAGTTAAGTAC
>NC_051414.1:17831991-17832307 GCF_015228065.2 Penaeus monodon
GTACATAGTGGTAAAAAAGGACGGATCCCTTCGTCCCTGTGGTGACTACAGACGCCTCAATATGCTTACGGAACCTTCCTCACGGCGCCGAGATTTTTTCCAAGCTCGACCTACTTAAGGGGTACTACCAAATACCAATGCACCCAGAAGAGATCCACAAAACCGCCGTCACCATGCCCTTTGGTACTTTCACTTTCAACTACAGCTGTTTTGGTCTCAGAAATGTCGGAGCCACCTTTCAGCGGATGATCGATGGCATCTTGGGTTATTTATCCTTCTGCGTCTCCTACATCAATGACATCCTCATCTTTTCCTC
>NC_051414.1:17836840-17837127 GCF_015228065.2 Penaeus monodon
TTTTAAAATAAATTTTTTTTTTTTAAAAGGGATAAAAGGGGAAAAAAAAAATTTTTTTTTTTTTTTTAAACAAAAAAAAAAAGGGAAAACAACGAGAAGGGGGCCCGAGGCCCAACCCCGTAACCCCCAACATTTTGCCTCAAAATTTTTGTTTGCTCCTTTTGTGCCCCCCCCTTTAAAAAAAAACCACCCCCCAAAAAATGGAGATTATTTTAAAAACCCCTTTTTTAAAAAATCCCCAGAGGTTTTTAAGGCCACCCCGCGGTATTTTGGGTTCCCCTTTTCAG
>NC_051414.1:17838641-17838808 GCF_015228065.2 Penaeus monodon
TTCCCTTTTTGGGTTTTTCCCTTTGGTTCGCCCCACGGGGACCCGGGGAAGGCCTAAGGGGATTTTTTCCCAAAGGGCCTGTAAACAAGGTTGACAAAATGGGAAAAAAATTAAAAAAAAATTTAATTTAATAAATTATTAAAAAAAGTCGAAGCAGCCCCACCAAA
>NC_051414.1:17840463-17841184 GCF_015228065.2 Penaeus monodon
AGTGTTTTTCCTCTTTTTTAAAACCTCTAAGGGTGGTTTTGGGTTTTTTTTTTTTTTTGAAAATTTTTTCCCCAATTCGGATTTGTAAAAAAGGAAAAAATACAGATTTTGGAGTTCTTGAATAGTCCATGTAGAAAAAATTAATGAGAGGTGCTCACTTTCCCAGCTTTCAGGGGTAAGGGTCGTAAGACGAAGCCAAAATTTCTTTTAGCTTTTTTTAACTTAGTAAACCCGTTTGATCAAAATGAGGAAAGGATAAATTTTCTTTTTAAATTTTATCAGGGGGTTTTACTGGGGAAAATTTAACCCCAAAGCCCCCGCAAAATTTTTTCAGTGCTTGTCCTTCAATTTTAACTTTGGATGTTAAAAAACCATTTAAAGCCCTTGAAAAATTTTTAAAAATAGAAGGAAAAAGGATTGGGGGTTCCTCTTTGTGGGAAATGTTTTTTTTTTGACAAGGGCTTTTTTGGGAAAATTTTTAAACCAATGATAAATTGGGTTTCCCTTCCTGGGGAAAACCGATTAAAGAGCTGCCCTGTGGGCCTTTTCAAAACCCCGTAAGCTTTCCCTTTTTACAAGGTCGTGGGGATTTTATTTCCAAAAACCCTTTAATGGGGCAGCACTTTTCCTTTTCAATGGGTTTTTTCTAGGGGTTTTTCGAATTTTTTTTTGAGATTCCTTGACTGACCCCCTGAAACCAAATTTTTAGCAGAAGTTTGAT
>NC_051414.1:17843419-17844244 GCF_015228065.2 Penaeus monodon
ATCATACCCCTTTAAAAATCTAAAACAAGTTTGAAAACCCCACTTTATCCCAAAAGGAAGAAACCACCCTTTTCCCTAAAAGGCGGGAAGACCCCCATTTTCCTACGCCCAAGGGAAGGCCAAAATGGAAAACCGGTCCAATAAAAAACTTTTCCCCTGGAAAACCTATCGAAAGGACGGGGAAAGTCTTCGGTATAACTTCAAAAAAGGAAGCCAAAGTAAATTCCAGTCACCTTTCAACTCTGCTCAAAAAATAACCCCCAAGGGGAGTCTCTCTTTATTTCTTTCCCACCCTCAAATAAACCCCAGTGAGGCAAGATCTTTTGCACACCCAAACGGGGAATCTCTAAATAAAGTTTTAGGACGCTAAAATCCGAAAAATAAAGCCATGCCCCCTAAAAATAGCCGGACTTTTTCCCAGGAGGCCCTGGGGGCGCACTTCCGGGGGTAAGGATAGGGGACCCCCTTAGGAGGCCAAACCCCTTTACAAAAAACAGATGCGTTTGGGCTTTTGGGGAGCCTGGAAGCAAAAATAAAACACAAATGGGGCCAGGGACTTCCACCCTCTGTTGCCAAAAATGAAACCCAAAAAGCCAAATTGAGCACCCTAACCCCAGACACTTGCCCCAATTCGAAGCCCCCAAAACTCCCCTTTGAAACCTTTTGGACAAAAAGCAGCCACCGCAAGGCTAAAACCCCGGGGCACACCCGGGGAAAAAATACAAGCTAAAAAGACAAGGCTTTAAAAACAACCCTTTTCCACCAGCCGGGGGGAAACGTAAGAAAAGCACGGGGGAGGGGTCCCAACCATTCCCCGAAGGGGGG
>NC_051414.1:17844284-17844444 GCF_015228065.2 Penaeus monodon
CCCCCCCAAAAGGGGAAAAAAGAAGGGGGAAAAGCGTAACCCCCGGGTGTAGAAAATATTTCCGGAGGACCCCCCCTTTGACCCCCCTGCACGCGGCCCGCTGGGGAAAAAAAATTTAGGGAAAACACCCCTCCTCAAAAGGGGCAGGAAATTGTGGGGA
>NC_051414.1:17845498-17845754 GCF_015228065.2 Penaeus monodon
AAATTTTTTAAAAAATAAAATAATAATTATATTATTATATATATAATTTTATATAATATAATATAATATAATAATTTTTCATCTTAAAATAAATTTTATATTTATTATATATATTCTATATTATATTATAAAAAATTTTTATAATTAAAATATATTTATATTAAAAATTTTTTTAAAATTTTTATTATATATATTTATATTATTAAAATATTTATATTTTTCTATAAATAAAAAAAATTTTTAAAATAAAATAAAA
>NC_051414.1:17845787-17845884 GCF_015228065.2 Penaeus monodon
CCATTTTTTAATATATATTTATTTTTTTTTAAAATATTTTATATAAATACATAAATATTATAATATTTTTTATTTTTTTATGTTTTTAAAAAAAAAA
>NC_051414.1:17845997-17846226 GCF_015228065.2 Penaeus monodon
AAAAATTCAAATCAAATAAAACTGAAATTTTCCCTTTTTTGTCAAATTTGAAAATTTTTTTTCCCAAACAATTAAAAAAAAATGTTTTTAAATTGTGACTTTTTCCTTTTTAAATTTTATTAGGCCCTGCGTTTAATGGTTCAACCGTTACCAAAAAAAGGGCTTTTTAAAGTTTATTGCAGATTTTTCATTTTTGGGAATTTTTTACAATTTTGGTTACAAAAATTTT
>NC_051414.1:17846260-17846384 GCF_015228065.2 Penaeus monodon
TTCCTTAAGAAATGAAAAAAATTTGGGAAAAAAACCCTTTAGGAAAACCCGGGTTTATTCTTAATTTTTTTTTCTGCGAAAAGAAAAAATTTTTTCCCCCAAAAAATTTTTAAAGAAGCCCCAG
>NC_051414.1:17846438-17847291 GCF_015228065.2 Penaeus monodon
TCCCTTTTTTCTCCGATCTTTGGGCCCAAAAGATTTCCCTTTTTTTAAGGGTTTCCAAATTTAAAAATTTTTTGTTCCTTTTTTTGGGGCCCCGTTTAGTTTTTTGGTAAAAGGGTCTGCGAGAAACTCATTAAAATTTTTTCCCCCAAAAATTTTTTAGATTTTCAATTTAAAACAATTAATTGCTTTTTCCCCCCCCTTTTGGAAAAAAAAGGCAAAAATTACGAATATTTTTTTAAAAAAAAAATTTTTTAAAAATTAAAAATTTTTTCCCTTAAAAAAAAAAACCTTTTTTAAAAATTTACTATAATTTAAAATTTTCATTTAAAAATTTTTTTCCCCGGTAAAAAAAAATAAAATTTTTTTGTTTGTTTTTTTTTTTTGGTGTTTTGGTGGGGGTTTGGGGGGGTTTTTTTTTTGTTTTTTTTTTGGGGTATTTTGGTGTTGTTTTTTGGGTTTTTTTTGGGGGGAATGTTTGGGTTTTTTGGGGGGGGTTTTGGTTTTTTTTTTGTTTTTGGGAGTGTTTTTTTGTGGCTTTTTAAAAAAAAACCCAAAAATTTTTAAAAATTATTTTTTTTAAATAAATATTAAAGGGGGTTAATACTATTGGTTTTTTTTTCCCCCTCAAATAATTTTTAAACATTAACTGAAAAAATAATTATAAAATAAAACCCCTTTCCAAATTAAAAACCCTCCAATTTTTAAAATTATTTTTTTCCAAAATTTTAAAATATATTAATATAAAAAATTTTTTTATAACCCTTTTAAGATTTAGGTATATTTTTATTTTTATAAGTATATTATATTAAATTTTTGGATGTTATTTTGTTTTTTTTTATAATAATAAAATTTG
>NC_051414.1:17847433-17847538 GCF_015228065.2 Penaeus monodon
AAAATTTTATATAAAAATTTAATATATAAATTTATTATATATTATATAATAATATATATATTTATAAAAAACCCCACATACCACAAAACAACCTTATTTTTTTTT
>NC_051414.1:17847633-17847954 GCF_015228065.2 Penaeus monodon
TTTAATAATAGTTATATATAATTTATTAATAATTTTTTTTATTTAATATATTTTAAAATTATATTATATATTAAAAATTTATATATAATTTTTTTATTTTAAAAAATTAACACAACACACAAACACAACAAATTTTTTTAAATATATATATAATATATATTTTAAATATATTAAAAATATATAATATATAATATTAAATATAAATAAAAAATTTATAATATATTTTTTTAATATTATTAAAATTATATATAATTAATTTATATAATTGTATTTGATATATTTTATATTTATATATTATAATAAAAAAAATAAATTATATTT
>NC_051414.1:17848874-17849766 GCF_015228065.2 Penaeus monodon
ACACAACGATAAATTAGTGATCGTGGTGTATGGTAGATCCTCATTTTGCAGTGATAGGACCTTTTCGCTCCATAACCCTCCTATAATCTTCCTGAAAAAAAGGGCAGTCAAGGATGTCATTAACCCTGCATTAATCTTCTTTTTGTTCACGTCCCGCTCACACTTCGTATCCCCTGCAAAAAGGCGTAAAGGATTTACAGCTGACATAAGCGAGGAGCGAAGAGACCTCAATCCAAGGCGCCGTAGTCGTGGTTTAAACAGCAGATGATGGCATTAAAATCATGCCTCTAGATGAATCTTTGCTTCCAGGAATTTTGTTTGGATAGGAAAAAATATGGAGTTGAGAACAATTCTGTTGCCAAAACTCGGTAGATAAAGTTTTGTATTAACTAGAGACTGGTAATTTATATTGCATTCGTAATTGTTGCTTCTCTTTATTTCATTTTTCTCACTAAATCTTTCAAATAATTATCTTCTACATTCCCTTATTCTTTATTTGTTATCGGTAAAATTGATGTAAACTCTAGCCACTTCGTGAATTCAATACCAATCCTTTCCCGGATCTTAATTTTAATATTGATAAACAGTGATTTTTCTCACCTTTACTTCAACATTACATTTTAATCAGATATGCAGTGGAATCAAACTTCAGGGATTTTTCCTGCGCGAAGATGATGAAATTTGGGCGAACCGTTGTCTTCCCGCGTGGTAATCTTACCCAAAAAGTGGAGTCGCCCATTAAGCCGGGTTTTTAAATTTTTGTGGTCACTTTCCCTTATTTTTTTATTTTGTAGTCGATATCATCGGGGGTAATGTTATCGTCCGTAAATATAATCTGGCTTTTGCAAAGGGTTTTATTCGAAGTAAAAATCAATGGGGGGTTAACGAGCCC
>NC_051414.1:17849947-17850147 GCF_015228065.2 Penaeus monodon
AGACACACTAACAACCATCTCCTTGCCCCCCTCTCCCAACAGCTCCCTCGATTTTGTTTCTCCTTCCCCGACCCAAAAGGTGCGAATCCCGACTTTGGGCCGATAATGTGTACCTGTCAGGGGAAATTTTAAGAGACGGGTTATAGCCTCGAAGCCCCCAATAAAAATATTTGGGTATCGTAAAGGGAAGTCTACAAAGA
>NC_051414.1:17850181-17850587 GCF_015228065.2 Penaeus monodon
GGACATTTCCTTATATCCCTTTTTATATGGGAATATTTGGCTGTTACGTAAACCAAGGGGAAAAATGAAAATAGGGTTTAGCGATTTATCACTTTTATCAAAATGCTTGACTTCTTTCACATTTAAAACCGCCCAAAAATTTATTTTGTGTTATAGGTTATTGATTTAAATTTTTTCGTTTTGTATTCAGTTTTGTATGTAATAAGCCTAACACTAATCTGAGCTTTTTCTGTGCTTAAAGAGTGGTAATATCTACATTTTCCGGCGGATAAAAGAGGACGGTTGGAGAGAGATTAGGAGGATGTTCTTTAATGAATTTATATACTGTACATGATGTTGCCAGGTATCACTTTAATATGTTTGCAACCTCCCTCGTAAATTTTTCCCCTCTCTCCTCTCTCTCTCC
>NC_051414.1:17862831-17862959 GCF_015228065.2 Penaeus monodon
CTAGGTGCGTCTATATAAAGGAAAAAATAAGAAATTAAACTGATTAATTTCAAACTCGTTAAGAGATCTTTTTCAAATGAATAAATAATCATAATTTCATCCATTTACACGCACAAACAACACACCCA
>NC_051414.1:17874126-17874323 GCF_015228065.2 Penaeus monodon
GCGTAGTTGTGTGGGGTTTATTTACACACAAAATGTGAAGCAAGATATTTCATACGCAAAATATTCTTCAGAATTACTGAATATTTCAACATAGGTTACTATAGGGGGGTTTTCTAAATCCAAAATCCAAGAATCTTCTTCAGTAAAGGGCCAGTTTTTTATGCTGAAAATTCATCTTCTCTGGTGGATAAGCTTTA
>NC_051414.1:17876380-17876599 GCF_015228065.2 Penaeus monodon
GGGGATACAAAAAAAAGCCACCCCATGTAATGTAAAAAAGCCGGTGTGCGGGTTGAGATGCTTCTACAAAAAAACCTTGTTCGTGAGGGTCTTTTTCGCAGTCATGCTGTTGGGGGGAACTAAAACCCCACAGTGGTTTTTTTGGGCGTAAAATATTCCTTAGGGTTTCTCATGCGGGATAAAGTCTGCAGATTTCTACTATATATCTGTGTTATTTTT
>NC_051414.1:17877401-17877518 GCF_015228065.2 Penaeus monodon
AGGCGCGCTTTTTTCGAACCCCATAAATTGGGTTGTCTTGCCTTAAATTCCCGGGAAATTTTATTAAAATAAAGAAATTTTATTTTAATGGGAATGCCGAGCTTTGAACCTGTTGAC
>NC_051414.1:17877555-17878301 GCF_015228065.2 Penaeus monodon
GTTTAAAAGGGAGAGAGGATGATTGGCAAAAAGAAAAGAAATCGGGGTAGCTCACAAAAGGGGGAAAAGGGGAAGTTTATCAGTAAAAATACGGTCTTAGTCATTTTATTAGCATAAAAATCTCAGCCGGGCCTACTACGGGGTTTTAAAATTTTTGTTACTTAGAAAGGACACAGAACAGGGGAAGGGACTCCCACTTTACTCGTATACATTTTGTGAAAAGGTGTATAAAAGTTTCCTTTAAAATGAAATATGATATATTTGTCAAAGTAATATTCACGATGGTACCACTTTCTTTGAAAGGGGGCACTTTGCACACCATTTTTTTTTGTCGGGGAATTTATACGTTTTTTTCTGTAGTTAATTCTTCTTTGGGGTTTAATATTAGTTTTTTTTTATCAAACATAAAAATTGGGATAAGAAATCTTTCAGAATCATCAGCTCCATAGCACACATTTTTTATTTAGTAGAGAAACTAATACAAATTTATAACGTCGCATTATCAAAACTAAGAAAGGGGGAGCACTACCCCACTTTACTTTAAAAACCCTCAACTACGAGCCAAAAAAATTTTTTTTGCCAAACCATAGGAATTTATGAAATTTCTTGTGGCTATACATCATACATACAAAAATACTTGAATATAAGCCTAGCCCTTCAAATCAAGAAACAAGAAGTATCCTAAATTCCTAGTATGATTGCACATTAAATTTTTTCCTCTGAAAAGTCCAAGAAACATTTACTAA
>NC_051414.1:17879686-17879865 GCF_015228065.2 Penaeus monodon
GCCGCAGACTTATTTATTGTTAAATACACATTTTTTAGTACTTTTATGTATGCATTATAAAAATCACTATCGAAGTGTGTAAATAAGTAGTTTTAGAGTCCCGTATGTGATATGGGAATTTGTTTTAAATTACAACAGAGACTAAAAGGTTAGGAATGAGGGAAAGGGGGTTGAGTAGG
>NC_051414.1:17879920-17880715 GCF_015228065.2 Penaeus monodon
GAATATCCACGGAAAAGGAAGGCTTAAAATGGTAATATTCTTTTAAAAGGTTCAGGGAAAGAAGGACAGACATGACCACGAGTGCGAATCCAAGACAATGCGTGCCCCAACCGGACTTTTTGGGCGCAGGGCATGAGGGCCAAGTACGCCTCTCCCCTTCAGAAACTTTAAATTTTGCAACGATCTTTGTCTTTACACAGAATTTTTGGTTCTTGTACTGCTGACTGCTTGTGTTACTGAGTGCCAGATGCAGAGGAGATAACGAACCGAAAAATAATCGCAAGAGTCCCTTTTTTCGATTTTTTTTTATGAGTGACGGGTAAGGAACAGGGTTCATGTACGTGACCCCAGCACCAAAGCGTCTCAAGCCATGGTTCCTCGTCAGAGAAAGGGTTCTACAGGAATAAGAGCGTTCCGTGGATTCCCCCCCGGAAAAGAGGTGGGCAGATGGTTGTCCGACTGCTTTCCCTATAAAGAATAATCTGAAAGGACAGCTCAGCAGGTTACCGACACACTGACCCCCCAATTTTCAAAATAGATTCCTTAGGTCTTTTTTTGCCCAAATACGCCTGTATAGTTAACAAAGTATGCATTTTCCCGGTTTGAAATTTGGTTACTGTGATGGGGACTTGGCATATCTGAGAAACCACGGATACATTCTCAAAATTTTTGCAAGCATTAAACCTGGGCATAACCATGTCGATAAATATCAGTGCATTATTTTTCCTGGGTATTCAACACTGTAACAGAGCAACAGCATTTAGAGTTCAAAATTCTACTTTTTATTTTGCAATG
>NC_051414.1:17880738-17882471 GCF_015228065.2 Penaeus monodon
CACATAGGGTTAAAGTTTGTAATCACCTTTTGTGAGGTACCTTTTGACTGTTTCGGACATAGACAGCGGATGCTGAAGGTCCTTGGTCAGTATATCACTCAAGTGTAGTTTTGGCACCCAAAGTTTTTGCTTGTTCCCACCCTTGCCAAGGTGTTTACAAATGCCCCTTCGCGTAAATTCAAGAAGTAATCCTTCCATCAACCATTCCAGTTGGATGAAAGTTTCATGGTGAAAGTAGGTCTTCAGACTAGTTTGGTGACAAAATAAACTTTTTAAAAATGAAACCAAAGGGGGGCGGGGGTGATGGGTTTAGGAAGGAATCCATCTTAGCGCCCGGTTTCGCAGAAATGCCCATCACTCCAGTCTACAATCAGGCACTAATCACGCGGCTAGATAAAACACGCAGGTCCATCGTGCAAGGAATTCTCATTCAATATACTAAAAAATAAAGATAGGGCCTTTCTGAAAGGTACATAAGGAGTCCAGTTTTTTAAAATGACCACTTTTTGGGGACCATGGGCTGAAGTGTTTTAAAGGATGCAATCTACTTTCCGTATCGGTGACACTACCACATTTAACCCCCTTGAAAAAATGGAAACCCCCATTTTAGACCTGCAAGTACATGATCCCTGGCTACGGTTATAGAAAACTCGCATACTCGTCTCTTCATAGAGGCTTGCAAAGGCCCCGAAAGGGGGGAAATATAGGGGCTTTTCTATATACTCACCAAAGAAACAAAACCCCGTTTTCGATAAATTTAAATTTTTTTAAATTTTCCCTTATTTTTAATGATGACATACCACTTTTAGAATATTTGCTTCAAAAATCTCACTACTGTGGTTGAGTGTAGCATACTTTTATTGATCGCATTTCCGTGGTATTTTCATAAAAGGACATCAATGAAAGCATATTTCTTGTTCTTAAATTTATCAGTACACTTGGGGGGGAGTGGTGTCTAAAAAAATTTGCCCTGTAAACCACTTTTCATATACTGGGAACTGCCAACCATACCCAAAGGGTTTTTAGTCTTTCTTGATTTTCTCCCAAATTTTCAGGAGTTCCCAAAATGGGAAAAAATCGCTTAGTTTCATGTGACAGTGTGAGCATTGACGATGTGTGCTGTCCATGTATTCCCAAATGGAAGAGCCCCAGGAAAGATCGCCCAGTTTTTGCACAGATCACATTTTCAAAATACTGTATATCTTCAGATGCAAGCTGACGTGCCCCCCATACCAAAATTTGCCAAAGTCCCCCGAAAGCTTGGGGCCCAAACTGAAGTCTGCCGGGGGTTCCTGGGCTTTCCCCCACCAGATGCCTCCAAGGGGTAAACCTTTTTTTTCCCAGATCTGAATTTTTAAAAAAATAAAAGAAAGCTAGTTTATAAGCCTTCACAGAAAAGTCCATTTTAAATATGAATACCAGTGCAATACTCATAAATTTATTGTAATACGTCATGAAAAGTGACGCAGACACGTAACAACACAGGTTTGATATTAAAACCCTAACAAAAGGGGGACAAATTACATGATGTCAAAAAGACACCCTGCGAAGTTAAGAGCATGGTGGGAAGCCACTACAAAAAGCGGATACCCTTCATCGGATAATCTGTGTATATTTTTTTGCTTTCCCCCTTCAATACAAGCACTGTTAGCTTTTAGACCGTGGAATAAAAGAAAAAAGAGCAAATTAATTGATAGAAGGTGGTATTATATTCCTTGAAGATGCCCCAAAGT
>NC_051414.1:17883107-17884758 GCF_015228065.2 Penaeus monodon
CAATATTACGGACCTCCCTCAAAAAAAATTCTGACGGGAAAATAGGTACACTCTTCAAATGACTCACCAATAAAAGGACGTCTCGGGGGTTCCCGTGAAGGTTAACCACAGTCCCAAATTTTCGAGAGTATATAGAAAAAGTTACAAACTGTATACCCCGCATGAAACTCCGGAGTGTGCCTTTTAGGCACCGGGTTTTTCTCATTGAGGTCTGAAACCTTTTAAAACCCATGCGGGGTTTTCCTTAAAACTGTTGATGACAATATGACGGGGAATTTCGGGCTTTTTAGTGACAACAGAAGAAAGGGGCTGGAGCATGGGCAAGTAACCAGTAGTAAGTTTCAAGTAAAATCCCCGACCCCTGCTTTTCGTAGTCTGAGCCCCCCATTTTTCTGAGGGGGGTAGAAAATGTAGTTTTTACCCTAAAGAAAAAGAAGCGTATAAAGAATTTTCCAGATTTACTAAAAAATAATGAAGACATTAAAATTTTAAATTTAGAGAAATGGAAAAATAAATTTAGATTAGAGAGCGGGTCCCTATTAATTTATAAAAAATTTTATACAGCCCAGCTTTCCCAAACTAGATACACGCACCCTTAAAGGGCTTGAGGGTGGTGGTAAGGTGGTAGTCTGTGAGGGGGGATTTTTATCCTTTTTCCCTAAAATTTCAAACATACTTTGTCTTTCTTAATGCTCAGAACTCATGCTTCACCTACAGAACACAGCAGGAATGGAAAATTTTGAAAAAAAATTGATTTAGTGGGCCTACTCTTCAAGGGTACTGGATACATTTTTTTTCAATTTTTTTTATTTTAATTTAAGGTAAAAAATCCTAATGCATTTAAAATGAGTAGAACTGCTATCGTGATGGAGTGGTACTTGGGGTTAGGAAAATTCTACAACACATTTCGAAAAATTTAATAATCGTTCGGTGGGTATTAAATTGGGTTTTCCCCGTGAGGCAACAGCAGATCAGTAATATTCCCACCATGAGTAGAACACCCACGAATTTTTGTCTCTGGAACCTCAAGAAGCCCGACTTGACTGAAACTTTAGTGAAATAATGCATCTCATCCCCGTTATGCTTCTGGGAAATTTTAAAAGATGATTTCTTAGGGTGTTCCCTTTGGGAAAAAGTATACACAAGAATAAAACAAATTTTGCTCTTTAGTGCCAAAATATTTTTGTTTCCAGGGTTTTTAATCGGCAATTCCAAAAAATATATCAAAAGGTTCTATTAAGTTAAAAGTAAGATGATGGAAAAAAAAATGATCCTAAATTTTACAAAAATTACTCAAAGTAATGGTAAAGTTTTTTTTACAATCCCCGTTGAATAAGCTAAACACCTTCAGAAAAATATTGAGGCAGAAAAGAATAAGCGATTCCCAACGTTTTTGAAGTCTTTTAAAAACCGTTCGCTACCCATTTTTTTGGAAAATCGGATCTAAGTAGATTGCCACATTGGTGATTTTTTTGATTCAATATTATTACTTCTATTCTCTTTATCATTTATTAATAAAATTTACCTCTATTTTTTTAAAAAATTAAATGCCCTTTAAATAAACACATAATAGCAGAAAAAAACGTTTAATTTTGTAACTAAAATTGGAAAATAATTTATTACAATACATTAGATAATTGGTAACGATTTC
>NC_051414.1:17884795-17885448 GCF_015228065.2 Penaeus monodon
GATTTTCAAAAAAAAATTCAAAGATAGGGGATGAATTTTGAAAAAATTCAAATTTTCAAAAAAATTAGCGAAGCTTTGGGTTGACTTTTAAAAAATTTTTTGTCCTTGGGTACATACTGCAGATGATAGATAAAATAGAAATTTACCCAAAAAACACGCTAGCTCCAAAACCCCCTGCTTTGCTCCAATTGGAAATTATTCGTTTTAAAATTTTCCCTTGAAAGTGACATGACAAAGCCCAGATAAATGATGTGAGGATAGCAAGGGGCAACTTGTAAACACAGGGGGGGGGGGTAGACAAAGAAACCAGAATCCCCATTAAAAATTTTTCCCGATATCGATAAGAGATCAACTGAAACCCCAACCCCAGCGAAATTCAAAAAGACTAATAACAAGGGCTTTAGTAGTTTAAAAACTTTTTAGGGCCCGGGGAGGGGGCCCGCCATGATAAGGGTTAGCAGGAACAGTGTGTTTTGCCCCGGCCGGGGGGGTTGGGATCATAAAGGGACTATTGCCCATCCTGCTTTCCGTTTTCAGACTCCCTCCCCTTCATGTCCTATCTAAAAAAGGCACAGGTCCAAAAAAGATTAGCTGTTCAACTAGTACTAAATTATTAGGAATTAATTTTTACGCCCCACCCCTTATATTCTCTA
>NC_051414.1:17885519-17885735 GCF_015228065.2 Penaeus monodon
CCCAGCGATAATGATGACAGCTTTCCCCCCTCTCTTCAGCAGGGAAACTCTTCATGAAGGGAAATTTTTTCATTTCCAAAATTCGTTTCTAGCATTACAAAATGTGAAAAGGGGTTTTGTCAGATGTACTAATTTGTTTCTCCTCATCGTTTCCCCCACAATTTTTTTTATGTAAACATGTTTGTGTTTACTCGAAATACAATCCCAGGTCTTTAA
>NC_051414.1:17886302-17886688 GCF_015228065.2 Penaeus monodon
CTTGTTATTTATAATAAAAAAACGTGATATATCATATATAAAAATATTTTGTATTTTGTGGGTAGAAAGATAGTGATTCCTTCTGTGTCTTAGATCTGGATAAAAGTCTGCGGGTGCTTTTTTAGAAACACATCTGTCAGGTTCTCTCTTGAATTTTCCCCTTCTTTTTCCTTAATAAAATAGGGTCATAAAGGTCTTAGATTTGCCATTTAGTTTAGTATCAAAAAAGTCTAAACCTTGTGAGCCAAGAAGAAAATAGTCGACCCGTTTTTAGGCTTTTTAAAAGGGGAAAACTAACAGGCACCGAAAACATTAAAGGGAAGATGTGAATCTTCAATCTAAAAAAAATACTTTTGGGGAAAATGCTTCCCCCCCCCCAAAGAAAA
>NC_051414.1:17886788-17888431 GCF_015228065.2 Penaeus monodon
CAAAAAAACTTTCCCCATTTGCTAAAAAAAGGTCAAAGGGAAGATGGCTAAAAATTGCATTCTTGAGGAAAAACATGAATGTTGAAGGCGAGTTATTGATTTCCCAACAAAAATCAAAACCCTGCCTGAATCTTCTAAGCACCAGAGCAGTATGTCATTTAGCTCAATAGAAAAAGATGAAGGCATGCTAAATTTTACATTGGGTTGCCAAACAGCTCGTTATTTTCTTGGTTTCTTGCTCTATTTAAGGAACAAGTAAAATATAATCTTCAAAACTTCAAATTGGGAAGATCATTTCTGCTGACCCCTTATGAAATAAAACTGGGGCTTTTTAACAAGGATTTAGCATACCGTTTTCACATTTCTGAACAAGTGGTGTCAAGAATTTTTAGGCGGTGGTTTTCCTGAAAATTCAAGGAATGTGAAATTTTTATTGTGTGGCCAGAACGTGAAACAAAAGGAAAAAATCTGTTTGCATGTTTAGAAAAAAATGTCAAAATTGTACTTGTATAATTGATTGTACAGAATCTTCATAAAAAGGGCCTTTTTGACGTAATGCCAGAGCCCAGACATGGTCTAACTAAAAATGCAAACAAAATAAAATATTAATTGGAATAACATCAGCTGGTGCAGTATCTTTCCTGTCCCCTGCTGGGGAAGTAAAACATCTGATAAAGAGATTACGCTAGAAAGTGGATTCTTGGGGGACAAGTTGCAGTATGGGGACTGTATCATGGCAAAACAGGGTTTCACAATTGAGACTGAACTGGCAACCCGGGAAAGCAGCTCTAAAAATACCGAAATTTAAAAAGGGGCCCAAAACGCAAATGCCCGCAATAGATTTGAATTTTTCCAAGGGAGATTGGGACAGTACGCATTCATTTTAGAGAGAGTAATTGGACGTCTCGCAAATTTTCTTATTTGCAATCAAAAATTTCTATTTCACAGGTTGATTTGTTAGAATGATGTAATGGTTATTATATCAGTAATAATAAATCTTAACAGTGTAGTAACTTAGCCTTATCTGCTAAGGGAATCACCCCTCCCCCTCACCACCACACTCTGATTTTGAAAAAACAAAGAGATACTTTCCCCTTTTGTAAGGGCTAGTACCTAAATACCTTGGCAGGAAATAGGGTAAAAGATCAGTGAAATTTGTTAATGAAACTGAAAGTATTTTTTTATTTTTTGTCCAGCTTCTTTTGCATTCTTTGCAGTACCAGGCTTTTTTTTGGTGCTCTTGTGACTCCAAACAACTGTAGTGAACCTTTTTATTTTTCAGTGTTTTACCGTCACTGTGGTTTAATACTTTGAGCTGGAAAACATTGTATGGAATACGGAATGAAAAATAAAACAAGATGTACTTTCAGCGTGGATCAGCTGGTCAAATAGTTTTTGTTTTCCGGTCCCTTTCTTGTTAGGCCCACCACGCCCCCGCAACAAGTTGCCTGCCAGTTCATGCGCAGTAGTGGAAAACGAAACATGTGACGTCACCTGGAATCCATCTATAAAAGATAGTGCCCTATAAGTCATATTTTATGTTCTGTTATCTATCTTTATTTACTTTTTAGATGTGACAGACGACTTTATCTATGAAACGGCGGGGAGTGGCCACGTGACTTATAAAAAGTGGGATGGATCTT
>NC_051414.1:17888851-17889064 GCF_015228065.2 Penaeus monodon
CCTTTTTTCTTTTTACAAATAAACCGATAGTAAAATATTTTTCTAAATTAATAAGCATCCTACCAATTATTCGTTTAAATGAATTCCCCCGTAATGAAAGAAGAAAAAATAATTTTGCTTATTTATGTGTATGTATATATTTACACATACTATTTTTTCCTGTCGACTACATGTTATGATATTTTGCGCGGGGAAGGGGGTTTAAAATGGGGT
>NC_051414.1:17889183-17889473 GCF_015228065.2 Penaeus monodon
GTTCTAAAAGAAAAACAGGGCATATTTCCTTTCAATGAATCAGTGTTTGGATGTGACGAAAAGAAAAAAAGCCATTTTTAAATTTAAAAAAATTTTGGAAGATAAATTATGAAAATTTTGATTTTGGGGACAAAACACAAGTATCCCGATGCCTTTTTTATTACAATCACATATTTTGGGAAAAGGGATGTACTTTGAAAAACAGAAAAAATAAAGACTGACTAAATGACAAAAAAAATTTAAAGCCAGATTAACTGCCCGTGTTTTTAGGGCAGTTAAAAGATTTTCAA
>NC_051414.1:17889595-17889707 GCF_015228065.2 Penaeus monodon
GTGAGCGATCCTAAGGATAACAAAAGCGAAAACTTTGGAGATTTTTAACATATAAACGAATTACAATAATGTTCGTTTCTCATCACAAGATTCCATAAAACGCCCCCCCCCC
>NC_051414.1:17891941-17892564 GCF_015228065.2 Penaeus monodon
ACCATGCTAATAATTATAACAGTAAGTATAATATTAAATTTTATCATTAGCCTTCACTACTAATAACATATAATATTGCAGTTTCTGTCATTTTTCGGACCTTGTTCAATTTCAAAGAGCTAGTTTTATGGTGTATCTAGTGTACTCTTCTTCCCAAACCTCTCTCTCACTCTCTCACACACCCACTGCAAATTAAACATATAGATATATACCTATATTTTTGTGCTCTAGCAAAATAAGTGCATTTATAATAATTTTCAAAAGCATAAATGGAGACTGAGGTCAATATACAAATATCTTTGCTTTTCTACATACCTAAAGACCTCATAATATTTTATTTTATTCTTGCGAAGCATTAGTGAGCATCAGGTTCCCAAAGGAGGTCCCTAATTACCATAAAACTCGTGGAAGATTGATTAACCGTATATTAGTCCCACAGGGATGCCTGAGATACCTTGATATTGGCAAATTTTGTTTGTAAAAGCGCTTTGCATGTGTTCTGCAATGAGGCCTATCTATTAAGCAGCTTAACTGCATAAATCACACACTAAAAATAGACGCACTGAGGAAATCCCTTGTATATATATCCCATCATTGCAATAGTAAAAGAACGGTGGCAAGAT
>NC_051414.1:17892756-17893276 GCF_015228065.2 Penaeus monodon
TCAAGTTAAACCGTGTTTTACACTTTAGGCCCTGACAATATAAGGCTCAAGGAGCAACTCTCGTCCCTGGATAGCGCATCCCCCATTACCCTTCAAAAAGGGGAAGAAAGACAATTTAGGTTCTCCCAAAAATCTTAAACTTTTATCTACTTACCTTTAGGGCCCCTATGGGTATCTGAGGGCTTAGCGTGAAACGGGACTCCCAATGCCTCCAAAATTTTTGGGGTCCACACCAATTCCTCCCTTTTCCCATGGTCCCATCTTTTTTATACAGAGGCTTCCTTCCTGAGGTGTACCCGGGGCCGTGACCATGCTCCTGCCCCTTTGAATGACTAGGGAGTCATCCCATTCTCACACTGTCGCTGCCCTCTAAACCATATCTCTTGGTTGCCGCCAAAAGATCTCAGCTGGACGACGGACTACCCCAAAGGAGCAAATCCCCCAAGCACTTCTCCCGAGCCGATTCCTCGCTGCAACTCCCCCACACCGTCCAAACGGATGCACTTTTCCATAAACAGTC
>NC_051414.1:17893702-17893898 GCF_015228065.2 Penaeus monodon
AAACACTTTCAAACCGAAAATTCATGGGGATGCTCAGGCCTGAATGTTGGTTCATACTTGTCAGTCTCTGGCTGAAACCGCTACTTTTTACCATTTGTTTTAAACAGTCCCTGATTTACGTAAAAAATTTTGTGCATTTCCTGAAAAAACATATATTTGATGATTTGTATGTATTTTTTAATAAATATTTATTTTA
>NC_051414.1:17894002-17894099 GCF_015228065.2 Penaeus monodon
AAAAAGGCTAGCGTACTCTGTACATGGCTGCAGGGAAAAACCACGTAAGGGGTAAACCGCTACCACGCTTCGCTTGTCTAAGGGGAAACCCGGTTGG
>NC_051414.1:17900344-17900483 GCF_015228065.2 Penaeus monodon
TGTTGTTTGTTTGTTTTTGGTGGGGATTGTTTGCTTAGGCACGTTAAAGACCAGAGCTGCCTGCAATGGACGTAAAAGGAGAATTAAGTGAGCATCTAAAACAAACAATATTTGAAAAGTTAAGTTTCAAGCAAAACGT
>NC_051414.1:17900672-17900854 GCF_015228065.2 Penaeus monodon
TGATAAAAAATAATTATTAATGATGTAAAAGAGCAAACCTGAAAATAAGAAATTAAGAGTAAAGGAAAAATCAAATCAAGTACAAAGATCTCACATAGTTTTCCTAGGAATCTAAATAAGTACCACATACCAGCATGAACACTGAGGCCAGTGCAGCTTTTGCTTCATTGTCCACCGGTGGT
>NC_051414.1:17900889-17901905 GCF_015228065.2 Penaeus monodon
AGTCGGTATCCATTTCTTTACGCAATTACAAACACAGGGCTAATGATCTCCGGAATGGAGGGCCTGAATGCAACGGTCAGTATTTCCGTAAAACAATAATAAGAAATCCTATAATGAATAAGATGAGATAAAATCAAGCACCAGTAAGGCCTAAGAAAGTCCCAAAATGAATAATGATAGGTGGGATAAACTAACAAAAAAAGTTGGGATCGTGATGTCAGATCCGGGAGGTGAAATGCAAAACGGATACGTCTCTTTTCTTTGAAAATAAAAAAAAAATAGATGCCCATCCACACTCGAGCAAAGTATATCATCCGCAAGTCAATGCAGTAACTAAAGCTGTACCTATTCTTTTTATAAGGGTGCCTGTGGGAATCGGTAAAGTAAGTACAAAAACAGACCGCGCATAAAAAAAATGCAGGTTGAAAAAAAAAAGAGTTTGGAAGTGTCTGCCTTGTGGCAGGATGCGGGTAGGATGGGGGAATAGGAACTGGATAACGGAACTTAGGGCGAAGACGAGAGGATGCAATGATATAAGACGGGAAACCTAATCCCAAAAGCAAAAGGAAGAGAGAAACGCAAAGAACGAAAAGAGAAGAAAGAGCGAACTGGAAGAGGACCGAGTGGAATCAGAGTAAGAAACAGCAGATAGATAGACTCCATCTAGACACGTTTGAGCCTTGCATGTGTCATGTATTTTGTCCGTCTTTTTCCTACATTTCCTTTATTTCCCGAATAATTCCGAGCTCGACGTGTTCATATCCGTTAGAACACAGGTGGGACAAATCCGTTATCTGTTTTCCCGATGGTGTGACAATGGAGATAAATACAGTTTTAGCGACTAACTTTTTTTCTCTCCTTCTTCTTGCTGACCTTTTTTATTTTTTCTTCCATTCATTTAGGACAAGTTAATATTCTCAGTCTTCATACTCTTCCCCTTTTCCCCTTTGTCCTTTTTGTTCCACTCTCTCTCCTTCCTTCCCCTATTGGATCACATCTAAACACATCATATTTAT
>NC_051414.1:17902214-17902298 GCF_015228065.2 Penaeus monodon
AAACATCACTCATACTAAATACACACCGAAAGTAAAGATATATGTCCTATCTATAATATATCTGCGTGGCTATATTTACAGACA
>NC_051414.1:17902362-17904018 GCF_015228065.2 Penaeus monodon
TAATATGACCTTTACACAATATATATATTTAGGAGTACACACAACACATGTGAAATAATTATTGGTGCCATTAAATCAAACTAAATAATCACACAGCATGTTATTCTTGATTCTTACTGATTAACACATCAATAGGGAAGAAACTGATCAGAATCACTATTAATAAATACAAGTGAATGTCAAAATGGTTGCAAGTGATATCAAAAATTGAGTTTTTTGTAAATAGGAATAATTTTCTGGAGAGGTGCGAGATGACGTACCGTATAATGGAGGAAAGTTATGGTGGTTCAGTGAGCACGGGCTTACCTATATATATGTTCTGACGCAGGAAAGAGCAAGCAAATGTTGAGTGAGTTGTGCTCAAACGCTTCGCACTGTAATGTATCATGTGAAGATTATGATACATGTATCGTGTGAAGATAGTGATACATGGATTTCATAAGTAGGAAAAAAAACATGCATGCGGTCTGATCTGTTATTGGAGTGCATTAAGGAAAATAGAATCACGCTGCTGTTATAAGCATTGGTCAAACTGCACCTGAACTAGAGCAAATGCCCTTTTTCATAAGCTTGAGTTTATATCTTCATGGGTAAAGAACGACGCCGATGGAAACTAAAGGCATATTAGCCTTTTAGTCCATATATACACAATACTCACAGGTGTGCATATGCAAACGAAAAACAGCAGATCATACACATACTGATTAGGGGAAGACAACGACTGTGCATAATCACTTCAAATATTTTTTCACGTCAGTTAGAAAATCAGCTGTGAAATTATGTTATGTTGTCCTATGATTTCTTCATATAATATCTTTTTGCAATATTTTTTTCATCGATTTCCATAATCTATCATCCGATAATACAATTATTAACAACGATAACATTATAACATCTTTTTTACTTTTTGGTCCGCGGGCTGTTCCTTCTGTGCCAGTTATCATGTCCATCTTTTTCGGTACTTCTTTACAAAAACTTTCCGATATCAAGAAACCAAATGCTGAAGCTGTGGATTATAAATTATATATACAACATCCAATAATGTTTTGTTTTAGTTACAGTTAAGGGACTGACCTTAGATCTGTTACATATATTATTTTCTAAACCCAAGTTTTGACCGAGGTATGGGTAGGTATAACTACATTTGTCACAACTGTTACAGGACGAGTTACCGATGAATGATAGTAGCACTTTTTGTAACATTTGTACTTAAGGTAAAACAGAGACAAGCATTTAAGCTGGGACACAAACCGATAGACATACATTTAAACTAATATACATATAAGTATTTAACATAGCAAACCGACATAAATCGTTTACTTTTCCTGTAAAGTGTTTGGTCTTACCAGCTTCTTTCCTTTGAACTTTTCTTATAAAAGACCTCCCCAAATTCGCATGGAATATTTCAGATGTTGTTATTTATACAATTGAGGAAAAAAAAAAAAATAAACAAAGGAAAGGGAATGGCATGATTTATCTACCGAACTATACATTTAATTTTACATGTAAAATTCAATAGAGATTTTAGGCAAAATGCAAAGTGAATAGCACTATCTACACTGGCCAGACAACGTGTATTGCCTAAGCACCTCCGAGCAAAATATAAATAATACGGCCTGCAGTTCCATGCAGCCAATATGGTTGTAACAGAATTGT
>NC_051414.1:17904048-17904666 GCF_015228065.2 Penaeus monodon
TCATATCGAAATGAGCAAATGTTTCTATAGTAAAAATTGTTGCTACATAGGAGTAAGACACCAGAATACGCTATTTCCGTCAGGTGATTCAGTCTATATAGAGCGTTTATTGAAAAGTGAAGTGTGCAGCCTAAAGAGGTAATGTAGCGGATTTCGTGGTGATAAATGACAGAACCGGCAGTTGAAGTCAGGCATTTTACCTCAATAACGGGCGCGGACATTTCGATGTTTTGCTACACATATGACGTAACTCCACCTGCACTTGCCCGGAGATATGCTTGCCAGCGAAAGCACTGCCCCTCGTGTTGGGCGGTGCCTAATTGTGTCTCTAGGGTTAATATTAACTGAAAAAGTTATTTATTCATGCATTTTACTAACAACTTAAACATCTAGGTGTAAATGCTTACTGGTAAACAAACTGAGTTTGCTCTGGTGTTGTTATTAATTGCTATTTTATCGTTTGGATGCAAACGGAGTGGGAAAGGTCTTTTCTGGGTCCTTGGTCACAGACTCGGGTATGCGACTATTGTACAGCCAGTGATATCTGAATTAAGGCAGGAATCATCGATGACAGCATACTTTTGGCGCCGATTGGTTTCAGATCTAATTTGGATATAG
>NC_051414.1:17905027-17905354 GCF_015228065.2 Penaeus monodon
GCACCCAAAGGAGAAGCGCGTGTAGAATGCAAATCTCTTTGGTTAGATCATTCCTCAAGTCGACCCGACAGGCTCCAAAGAGTTTTACATTAAAAATAGTTTTCGCTAATCTTGTTTTGCGTGATCTCTTGCTTTCCCATAAATCCATCTCCTTGTGTAATCTATGAAGGCATAAAAACTTAAATTTTCAATAAGTTTCTTTCAAAATCTTTCTCGTTTCTCGTTTAAGTAAATTTGGGGGGGTGGGTTTTTCATGTAGTTAAAACTATCTGAGAAGTAATAGGTATTTCTAATTTTCATTTGTTTGTTCTGTGTTATACCAGAGCA
>NC_051414.1:17905719-17906171 GCF_015228065.2 Penaeus monodon
CTCCAGCATTTATGCTTGCTTTTGGACGAGAACTCGAATAAGGTAAAATGTTCATTGATTGCGCTAGCTAGATTGTGCACCCTCTTCCCGCACTCCCCCCTCCTCCCGCACCCCTTTCCTCCCGCTCGCTCTCCTTTCCCTCTCATTCTCCCGTCCCCCAAACCATGATCCAACACGACCCAGCATAACGTCCAAACACCTCAGACCTACGAATTCTCAACATAAACTTCCACAGCATTATATCCAAAAAAGACCCAACTCCTCCATACTATTGACACATAGAACCCGGGCACATAATAGGCACATCGAAATGGCTGACATCAGACATAGACTCTCCAGAAATCTTCCCTCCCCTTTATAGTATGACAGTGATGCATAGAGACTTAAGGACATAAGGAGAGGTGGCGGTGATCTCGGTGCCACCAAACCTGGGGCCGGATTTACTAAGGCAT
>NC_051414.1:17906339-17906552 GCF_015228065.2 Penaeus monodon
ATTTCTCTCTAGAAAAACAAATTATACTAAATATTCAATGACAAAGGTTATCAATATGTAAGCACACCTCTTAATACCCTAATATAATATTATTATGGAAACAAGAGATTAACTTACTGATGAATAATGTGAAAAATAACCTTAACAAATTTGTTATAGTGTATCATCATCTTTATAAAATTATAATGAAATACCTTTGAGTGAATAACAAAT
>NC_051414.1:17907566-17907827 GCF_015228065.2 Penaeus monodon
TACGAGAGAGTTAGTAAATCCGGCCCCTGGCTTAGTTGTTAAACATAGGCCAGGCCTTGACACAGACTGAGATCACCTGGATCCAACTAATATTTCTAACTGTAAATCACTCTTGCTCGCCGCTTTCTTTACAGACCTTCCAACACAGAATACTCACAGAAACTTCACACATCTCTCACTCGCATCACTCCAGACAAACACATTTGGATCGTACGTGATTCCAACCTCCCTAACATTGACTGGACATAAATAAAAAAATCT
>NC_051414.1:17909269-17909372 GCF_015228065.2 Penaeus monodon
ATACATCATAGATCTTAACAATAAAGCAATAAAGGCAGGCCATTTCTTTTTAACTATATACAAATGAACACAAGGAGAATAAAGTCTAGAAATAGGTTAGCAA
>NC_051414.1:17909394-17909560 GCF_015228065.2 Penaeus monodon
ACCATTGTTTTCGTAAAATGTTGGTTTTCATTCTCACTATGGAAGAGAGAGCTCGTACCCTGGTAATGCAATTTACAATAATGATATATATATAAATTTTTTTTTTTTATTGGCTACATATGAGTATGTTTATTTAATTTAAGTCAATTTTCTAAAAAAATATAGC
>NC_051414.1:17909651-17909773 GCF_015228065.2 Penaeus monodon
CATGTGTGTTTGAAAGAAAAAGTTTTCAAATATTTCCAATGACTATCAAAAACAAAAATATTCTCAGTTCATGGTTTGTTTCTTTGATCTCTAGTTACAGAATCATTAAAAAAAAATAGTGC
>NC_051414.1:17909823-17909943 GCF_015228065.2 Penaeus monodon
ACTATAGCTATAAGGGCGGAGTTTAAACGATGATGTAAAATAGCACCACATTGCCAAAGCCCTGAACCTTCTCCCATGTCACAGAAAAACATCCGAGTTGGCACTTTCTTTGCTCTACTA
>NC_051414.1:17912650-17912720 GCF_015228065.2 Penaeus monodon
ATTTTATCAGCCTGGTGGATGTGGATACTACCGATACTCTTCAGGGCCGATGTATCTACATGGGATTTAT
>NC_051414.1:17913005-17913275 GCF_015228065.2 Penaeus monodon
CTTTATCCACTGGAAGTTTTATGGTAACGGATGTCAGTTATTTGTCAACTCTTTCTATTATGAATGTTTCAGTCGTTTCGCCTTCACTTTAGCTCTGTGAAGAAATAAGAAAATGATATTAAAATTGTCACTAAGTGAGGCAGTGTTAAGAACAAGTATCAAGAATCAATTGCAAGAGATATTAAAACATATTTGATCACCATTTCAGTCGCAAACGGTACATACTAAATACTTACATATGTGAAGTGTTTTCCCACCCGAATGAACAAA
>NC_051414.1:17913478-17913600 GCF_015228065.2 Penaeus monodon
TCAGAGAAAATGAACTAACTGGGAGGAGAATTAAAATAAGACAAAGACAAAAAGAAAGTAGGAAACAAGACAAGGGAAAGGGCAATGGACGGTAGATGAAAAGGAATAAAGAAAAGAAAAGG
>NC_051414.1:17916467-17916538 GCF_015228065.2 Penaeus monodon
TTGTACTGATATGGATTTGTTGGCACATTTGCAAAATTTCTCAAAGAAATGTTTGTAATTCATGTGCTCTT
>NC_051414.1:17917229-17917378 GCF_015228065.2 Penaeus monodon
GTTATATGTGTGTGGTATTTTTGTTTGGTTGGATTTTGTTAGGCACGTTAAAGAACAGAGCTGCCTGAAAGTGGATCGGGTAAAAGGAGAAGTAAATGAGAAATCTAAAACAAACAAATATTTGAAAAGTTAAGTTCACAGCAAAACGT
>NC_051414.1:17917789-17918306 GCF_015228065.2 Penaeus monodon
CGCAATTACAAACACAGGGCTAATGATCTACGGATGGAGGCTGAATGCAACGGTCAGTATTTCAGTAAAACATAAATAAGAAATCCTATAATGAAATAAGATGATTATAAAATCAAAGCACCAGTAAGGCCATAAGAAAGTCAAAAGAAATAATGATAATGATGGGATAAAAGACAAAAAGTGATGTGATGCGATCCGAGGAGTGAAATGCAAAACGGATACGTCTCTTTGAAATAAAAAAAATAGATGCCATCCACACTCGAGCAAAGTATATCATCCGCAAGTAAAATGCAGATAACTAAAGCTGTACCTATTCTTTTTATAAAGGGTGCCTGTGGGAATCGGTAAAGTAAAGTACAAAAACAGACCAGCATAAAAAAATGCAGGTTGAAAAAAAAAGATGTTTGGAAGTGGTCTGCTTGTGCAGGATGCGAGGTAGGATGGGGATGGAACTGGATACGGAAATATAGGAGCGAAGACGAGAGGATGCAATGAATAGAAGACGGGAAACTAATCA
>NC_051414.1:17918367-17918696 GCF_015228065.2 Penaeus monodon
GAGGACGAGGTGGAATAAGAGGAGAAAACAGCAGGATAGATAGACTCCATATAGACACGTATGAGCCCGTGCATGTGCATGTATGTTGTCGTCTTTTCCTACATTTCCTTTATTCCCGAATAAATTCCGAGGCTCGACGTGTTCATATCCGTTAGAACAAAGGGGGGACATCGTTATCTGTTCCCGAGGGTGTGACAATGGAGATAAAGTTGAGCGACTAACTTTTTTCTCCTTCGTCTTGCTGACCTTTTTTATTTTTTCTTCCATTCATTTAGACAAGTATATTCTCAGCTTCATACTCTCCCCTTTTCCCCTTTGTCTTTTTGTTC
>NC_051414.1:17919224-17920787 GCF_015228065.2 Penaeus monodon
AAATCACACAGCAATGTTATTCTTGATTCTTACTGATTAACACATCAATAGGGAAGAAACGTGATCAGAATCACTATTAATAAATACAATGAATGTCAAAATGGTTAGCAAGTGAGATCAAAATTGAGTTTTTGTAAATAGGAATAATTTTCTGGAGAGGTGCGAGATGCGTAACGTTATAATGGAGGAAAGTTATGGTGGTTCAGCACGGGCTACCTATAATATGTTCTGACGCAGGAAAGGCAAGCAAAATGTTGAGTTGAGTTGAGCTCAAACGCTTTCGCACTGTAATGTATCATGTGAAGATAATGATACATGTATCGTGTGAAGATAGTGATACATGGTATTTCATAAGTAGGAAAAAATGCATGCGTTCTGATCTAGTTATTTGTGAGTGATAAAGGGAAATAGAATCACGATGCATGTATACATTGGTCAAACTGCACCTGAAATATTAGCAAAATGCCCTTTTCATAAGCTTGAGTTTATATATGCATGGTAAGAAACACGCCGATGGAAACTAAAGGCAATAGAATTTTAGTCATATAAACACAATACTCACAGGTGTGCATATGCAAACATAAAAACAGCAGATCATACACATACTGATTAGAGGGAAGACAACGACTGTGCATAATCACGTTCAAATATTTTCACAGTCATTTAGAAAATCAGCTGTGAAATTATGTTATGTTCCTATGATTTCTTCTATAATATCTTTTGCAATATTTTTTTCATCGATTTCCATATCTATCATCAGATAATACAATTATTAAAAACTGATAACATTATGACAATCTTTTTACTTTTTGGTCCGCGGCTGTTCCTTTCTGTGCCAGTTATCATGTCCATCTTTTCGGTGAACTTCTTTACAAAAACTTTCGACATATCAAGAAACCAAATGCTGAAGCTGTGGATTATAAATTATATATACAACATCCAATAATGTTTTGTTTTAGTTACAGTTAAGGGACTGACCTTAGATCTGTTACATATATTATTTTCTAAACCCAAGTTTTGACCGAGGTATGGGTAGGTATAACTACATTTGTCACAACTGTTACAGGACGAGTTACCGATGAATGATAGTATACACTTTTTGTAACATTTGTACTTAAGGTAAACAGACAAGCATTTAAGCTGGGACCACAAAACCGATAGAATACATTTAAAATATATACATATAATTATTTAACAGAGGCAAACACGACATTAAATCGTTACTTCATGTAAAGTGTTTGGTCTTACCAGCTTCTTTCCTTTGAACTTTTCTTATAAAAGACCTCCCCAAATTCGCATGGAATATTTCAGATGTTGTTATTTATACAATTGAGGAAAAAAAAAAAAATAAACAAAGGAAAGGAATGCATGTTTTACCGAAACAACATATTTTACAGTGTAAATTCAATAGAGATCTTTATGCAAAATCGCAAAGGAATAGCATTCTATCATGCACAGACAACGTGTATTGCACTAAGCACCTCGATAGCAAATATCATGAATACTTTTGGCTGCCAGTTTCATGCATGCCAATATGGTTGTAACAGACCCACCCATTGTCCT
>NC_051414.1:17920836-17920999 GCF_015228065.2 Penaeus monodon
GTTTCTATAGTAAAAAATTGTGCTACTAGAGTAAACACAGAATACCCTATTCGTCAGGTATCAGATCATAATAGCACTTATTGACACAGTGAGTGTCAGCTAAAGAGGAATGATACGATATCGCTGGTCGACAATGACAGAACCACAGTGAAAACAGCAATTT
>NC_051414.1:17921064-17921261 GCF_015228065.2 Penaeus monodon
ATATGCTTGCACACGCGAAAGCACGCACACATCCGCCTAACCGCTAGGGTTAAAATCTAACTAAAACACAGTCATTACATGCAACTAACACAACTAAAACATCATGACAAGCACTGGTAAAACACAAACACCATAATCAGCATTTTACTTATCAAACGGACGGGAACATCTTCGGCCTTGTACACAGACCTAACTAC
>NC_051414.1:17921651-17921973 GCF_015228065.2 Penaeus monodon
AAAGGGAGAGCGCGTGTAGAATGCATAATCTCTTTGTAGATCATTCCTCAAGTCGACCCGACAGGCTCCAAAGAGTTTTCATGAAAAAATAGTTTCTCTAATCTTTTAGTTTGCGTGATCTCTTGCTTTCCCATAAATCCATCTCCTTGTGTATATCTATAGCATGAAAACTTTAACATTTCAATAGTTCTTTCAAAATCCTTTCTCGTTTTCTCGTTAAGTAAATTTTTTTTTGTTTTTTTCAATGTATTTAAAACTATCTGAGAATAATAGGTATTCTAATTTTCATTTGTTTGTCTGTGTTATACCAGAGCACTAGTTC
>NC_051414.1:17922420-17922717 GCF_015228065.2 Penaeus monodon
CGTCCCCCAAACCATGATCCAACACGACCCAGCATAACGTCCAAACACTCAGACCTACGAATTCTCAACATAAACTTCCACAGCATTATATCCAAAAAAGACCCAACTCCTCCATATATGACACATAGAACCCGGGCACATAATAGGCACATCGAATGGCTGACATCAGACATAGACTCTCCAGAAATCTTCCCTCCCCTTTATATTATGACAGTGATGCATAGAGACTTAAGGACATAAGGAGAGGTGGCGGTGATCTCGGTGCCACCAAACCTGGGGCCGGATTTACTAAGGCAT
>NC_051414.1:17922886-17923099 GCF_015228065.2 Penaeus monodon
ATTTCTCTCTAGAAAAACAAATTATACTAAATATTCAATGAACAAAGGTTGCCAATATGTAAGCACACCTCTTAATACCCTCATATATATTATTATGGAAACAAGAGATTAACTTACTGATGAATAATGTGAAAAATAACCTTAACAAATTTGTTATAGTGTATCATCATCTTTATAAAATTATAATGAAATACCTTTGAGTGAATAACAAAT
>NC_051414.1:17924131-17924388 GCF_015228065.2 Penaeus monodon
TACGAGAGAGTTAGTAAATCCGGCCCTGGCTTAGTTGTTAAACATAGGCCAGGCTTGACACAGACTGAGATCACCTGGATCCAACTAATATTTCTAACTGTAAATCACTCTTGCTCGCCGCTTCTTTACAGACCTTCCAACACAGAATACTCACAGAAACTTCACACATCTCTCACTCGCATCACTCCAGACAAACACATTTGGATCGTACGTGATTCCAACCTCCCTAACATGACTGGACATAAATAAAAAAATCT
>NC_051414.1:17924810-17925050 GCF_015228065.2 Penaeus monodon
TTTTTAAATTAAAAAAAAAGTATTTAATATAATATTAAAATTAATTTTATTTAAAAAATTTTAATAAAAATTTTATTATATTATATTTTAAAATTTATAATTATGTTTTATATAAAAAAGATAATGATAATAATATATTTTAAAATATTTTAAATTCTTTAAAATTTTTAACTTTTAGAGATATAAATTATTTTTATATTTTAAAATTTTATAATATATTTATATTTTTAAAATTTAAAA
>NC_051414.1:17926742-17927993 GCF_015228065.2 Penaeus monodon
AGAGGAACACCTAAGGAAGCAATGCTTTGCAGAATTCTTCGAAGGAAAAAATGAATTGGAGATTTTGAGGTATATACGTGTCACCAAGGCAACATCTGAGTATATTTTGAAACACATGTCAAGTGCAGTGCCTTTGGTGGGCGGACTTTATATTGGGCCTAAGATATCTCTTTTCCTGACCTTGTGATATGTTGGTAACATTATTACATATAGAGAACTGTCTGAGATGTTTTGTTTCTCAGTCTTTGATTTTATTCAGAAAGTTATAGACATCCTGTGTTATCTAGGGCCAAAAGTAAGTAAAGTATGTGAATTTAAAATAATTTTCATGAATTAGTAGGTTTTCTAGTGTTGTTGCGGCAGTTGACGGATGTCACGTTAATATTAAAGCACATATTTATGCAATCATAAATAAAATACAATAATTGATTTCACAAAACTCCTAAGATATACCCTCGCAAAGTTCTGCCTCAAAGTAAGTTCCATATCATTTATCGAGACTGGAAATTTAACTGCCACACAACACCCGAAAAAAAAAAAAACAATAAGAATATATCAAGGACAAGATATGTAGTAGAAAATACATTTGGATACCTGAACGAAATGTTTAGACGTCTGAAGTTTGCAGATGCAGATACAGAATAATTACAGCCTGCTGTATTCTGCATAACATTTCTATGTCTTTCCCTGAGGAATTAGGCAAGAGGGAAGTTGATTTACTTCCAATTAAAGATTCACATGCTCAAGAAGTGCCTCAATACAATAAAAATGGCATTATCAAGAGTAATACAATTGCAGAGAAACTTATTAATAAGCTAGAGTTGTGTAATGTTTTAGATTATGTTACAAAAATGTATTATTCACTTTTGATCTCCAATTTACTGTATACCAATAAGACAAACATGATTTATTTCTGTAAAGATAGGTACATTTCATTTTTTATAGGCTCTGAAGGAGTAGTTTTTGTTTTTACCTTTCAATATAAAATGTAAGAATTTAGTTTGCATTTAATATAATAACGATTGCATAGCACTTGCTCCTTTTTATTTCTTGTATTTTGTTAAATATATCCAGTCTTTAGTATGTAACTGCTAAACATTTTTTATCTACCTGAACTTTCTTCTATAATACAAGCATAATAAACATACTAAACATGCTATGTTTATTTGGATGTATCATATACACAACTTGGACATATTGATGTACTGGATAATGGTGATAATATATAGGAGAAAAAATGTTTAATGAAAG
>NC_051414.1:17928299-17930476 GCF_015228065.2 Penaeus monodon
AACACCTTCTCTAAAGAAACAGAAACAAATGCAACTAATGAAATATACTTTTTATTTTCTTAACAAAAACACAAATAAACATAACGCATATTTTTATGTAACATATAGCTAAACTTAAAACTAAGACTAACAGTTTCTCACTAAAGGTTAATATTCAGGACTGAAAAATCAAATGTTCCAGTTGGTTTCGAGTTCCATGTGAGTATTAATCTTATATATTAATTACTAAAGTAATAACAGTAAAATTAGCCATACTAATATGATATATAAGGTAGAATGGATAAAACCTTGATTTAAACAGAACGAAAGTTGAAGACAATAAACATGGAGCATCAAAAAATCAAGAAAATGGTGTTCCTTTAAAAAAGTACATTTATTAAAATAACCTTAGCTACAACTTGCACAAGACATTAGTATTCAACAGACTAGAAATTTAAACAGACATATTATTTCGGAGAAAAAATGAATAAAAAAATAGGGCATGTGTATTAAAGCATCTACTTCTTGACAATTTCACTCATTTATTTCAAATGTTTTCCTTTTACTGATGTTCCTCGTGGTTTCTGGCTATTATTTCTGTCAAGAATTTACCTTTCCATTCTTGATTTCTTTTCTTTTCTTTTCTTAGTAGGGCATCAGCCTCTTCTGACCTTGATTGTGGTTGCAGCCTCCTTCGCCATGTCCTTGGAGGCTGCTGAATTGTTGCAGCTGGCTAAGGTAGTACTGGTGACGGACCTGAGTATGTTACATGTACCGAAATTGGTGTAATTAACGTTAGCTCTGGCGACAATTTCTGTGTGCGGGAAGATCCTAAAGTTACTGCTGATACTGTTTTTTTGCTGAAAGGCTGGTTTGTTACTGAGTACCTTGGTCTGTTTGTATTTCCATCCCAAAAGGCCTAATAAGATGATGTCAAACAAATCATGAAATGCTGTTTTTGCATTGAATGTTTTATGTTTATATTTGATGAAAGTTAATCATAGATTTTTCTATTTAACTGTAACTTGCTTATATGTTAAGTATATATGTGTTCTGTAACTAATAATAAAAACTTCTAAGTTGCTCCTGGCGACCATCTTCCCCTTCTCTTCATCCCAGAGGTACAGGCATGACTGAAGACAGGGCATTAAAAAATTAATAATCTCAAAATTGATAATTACAAGTATCATCATATTTAAAGGTAGCAAGTTCATACATCTACTTTTTGTAAACATTTCTCCAAGAAAATCTGTTTCAGATACGATTTGTTCAGAATCTCGAGTTAACGGGCCGTCTATTAAAATTTCTGTTAATTCTTGTAATGTGATGGTCAGTGATGTAGTGATGGTCCTGCTCTCTGCTGTCGGTGTGAAATTCCTGGTCTCTGGATTTCTGGGCGTGTGAGAAGGGGTTTTAGAAAACTTAAAGGTGGACGTGAGATGTATCTTGTCTTTTTATTGGTGAAAATCTGTAGTATATTCAAACATTTATGCTCAGTGTTGCTCTTCATACAAACTGCTGCATGTGTGGAGTAGCGTTTGGAACGAATGATACACTCACACCTGTAAAAAGGCAAGTGTAAAATATAACATAGTTATCTATTTAACACTCATCTTTCATGCCCCTACATACATAATATAGAATACAATATTAAGGATATCACCTACAGATTTGCAGTCCAGCAAAAAATTTACTTGGATAAATGGACCTTGTAATTTGAATTATGACACTGCATGGATAATTATTTTTCTGACAACTGATGTTTGGTTTTCATAGATTGGGTGGAGAAGAGGCGATTGAGAAAAGTCTGTTTTTCTTCATTATGCATGTATATAAAAACTTGTAAGCAGTCACTTATGATGCAGTTTGATCTTCACATAATATTTATGACGCACAAGTAGGCCATCTGATGAGGGAAATGTTTATTTAAAGAAATATTCTAATATTTCTTTATTACAAGGTTATATCTGTAGTAGTAAAATTGGTAACGAAACTGCTTTAAGAACTGGAAAACCTATTGTTTTACAATGACACGCAAGTATAGAAATGACATTCATAACGCTCTTCGCAGCAATGAATGTCTTGGACGAGGAAAACATGTCTCTTTTTCAGGGTGCTGTCGTGGTCCTAAAAATTCACTTGCAAAAGTCAGTTAAATAGAAAAAATACTAATGAATTATTTCGGTTTTGGTTTTATC
>NC_051414.1:17930576-17930778 GCF_015228065.2 Penaeus monodon
CAATCATACCTAAGTCGGTTTGTAATTTCTATAAGCCTTACCATGCATATCTATAATATGAAATTGAAACCAATTTTGTCAGATTTATGCTTTTTACCATTTATAATCCTAGAATTATAAAGAGGATGCCGAAAGAAGTTTGCGAAAATGAGAAATAACCATCAAGGTTACTTTGCAAAGGTATCAGTTACATATATTAATT
>NC_051414.1:17930809-17931663 GCF_015228065.2 Penaeus monodon
CATCCATGAATTTTATTAAATCGATAGCAGAAAACTATTAAGGCATATTAAGTTGAATATGTATGCATGGATATATATAGCTATTTGATCTATCTCATCTAATCTCAGCTATTTATCTATCTCTATGTGTATGCAGTTAAACGACAGCATACGAGATGAACTGATAAAGAATAATGAAAATAGAAACATTACCAAAAAGTAAACAAGGAGACTTGATCTGCATTGAGCTGAATGTTGTGGGGGAACTCAACAGACCTTTCAAACTACCGATGTAACTTGAGGTATGTTTTATCCACAGACTCAGAACCTAAAGGACTATTAGCCAAACCAAGCATTATCAAGCTACCTCCAAAGGAAGCTTGCTACATTTTCATGACGTCGCAATAGTGAACAAACCGTCAACATGGCCCCGACGGAAATGAGTGATTTCAACGAAACTGTTTTATTGAATTATTGATTTTGTTACCACTAGATGATATTTTAAACTACCAAGCTGCCATCATATATTTGTTGACCAGAAGTATTAACTGGATAATAATCATTTATTATGGGCATCCAAGGGATCTTCGAAGAGCATTTTGAACTGCATTTGTTATTTTCATTCTCAGCTCGCAGTTTGTGACTTATTATCCTTTTAAACAGTTACCTAAAATGTGCTGACAATTTTTCTCGTTATTCATAACCTGTGCTTCATAATATGGAAATGATTTTTTTAAGTCTTACTTCCTTTATCTTCATTCTACGCAAAACCAAGGCGATGGAAGATATCCTCGTCACTAAATTCACTATCATTTCTCAGTCTGTTTTCTTCCACGATTACTCTTATCACTCACTATGAAGGGGAATGAGTTAGT
>NC_051414.1:17933587-17933699 GCF_015228065.2 Penaeus monodon
ACCTGACAGTGACCGAACTGTGTGGAAGGAACCAAAACTATCAAGCTGATATAGTTATGATATAATACATTTATGATTTATATGTTAACGAATGAATGGTATAAAACTCACT
>NC_051414.1:17933841-17934665 GCF_015228065.2 Penaeus monodon
GTTAACGAATCTTTAAGGTGACGTCGATCGCTAAATATTTAACACAAATTGAACTTTAACAACCACCTTCAGTGTCTCAGCTTGAAATCAATTAATGATAATTTTCAATCCTTTCTCATATCCTTTGCGGGGCGTTTTAACAATCTTAGCCAACCCATTTTTTAAAACCCCCATTCACGTGTGCCACCACCTCTCGGCAAACCCGTTCCTTTTGGTCTGCATAACAGGAAAACCGGAGAGCTTCTGATTAGCATATGTTTTAGGTGCTCTTGTCCCTCTTTCTCTGTCTATTTATTCATCTTTTTATCTCTACCTATCCATACCTATCAATTTTTTGTCTTCTAAATCTATTATTCCCAAGGCATAACTTTGTAGTAGGATGATTTATCTGCGACGGGGGAATCTCCGCAGCCCACAGAAAAATATTCCCACAGACCTACTAAGAGTAATGATAGCAAATTACATCATGAAGGAATACTTAAAGCAATAATACCATAAACAAATTTTGAGTTGAGAGTATAAACCAACTGCAAGCAACACGCATTTATATACATGCACATATTTATGCACACAATGGCAGACTCAAAGAAAAGTAAAACGTTTCTGTACAAAAAGGGAGCACAAAATGATTTAACTTTTAGTTTTTCTGAACCCAAAACTTTCCCTTTCCCTTACATGCGAAACCAACACACTACGAATAGCCCTTGCCAATACCTTTGTGTGACTAACACTGGACTCTACGCTGGAAGTTCGGGAAATGATTTTCTTTCGTTCCGTTCTCTCTCATTCTCGAGTACCAAACAAATAACCATCACACACTTCAC
>NC_051414.1:17935717-17936111 GCF_015228065.2 Penaeus monodon
ACTCGAGAATGAGCATGAGAACGGCAACGGAAATGAAAGTCATTCCGGAATTCCAGCGAATTCCATTTTTAGTCCAAAAAGGTATTGCAAGGCTTTTCGTGTGTGTTGGTTTCGCATAGTAATGGGAAGGAAGTATTGGTTCGAGAGAACTAAAAGTTAAATCATTTTGTGCTCCCTTTTTGTACAGAAACGTTTACTTTTCTTTGAGTCTGCCATTGTGTGCATAAATATGTGCATGTATATAAATGCGTGTTGCTTGCAGTTGGTTTATACCCCCAACTAAAAATTTTTTTAGGGTATTTTTGCTTTAATTATCCTTTCAGAGAAATTTTTCTATCATTACTCTTAGTAGGTCTGTGGGAATATTTTTCTGTGGGCTGCGGACTGATTCCTC
>NC_051414.1:17936249-17936513 GCF_015228065.2 Penaeus monodon
GAGCACCTAAAACATATGCTAATCAGAAGCTCTCCGGTTTTCCTGTTATGCAGACCAAAGGAATCGGCTTTTTGCGCGGACACTGGGGCCCACGACGTGAATGGGTTTGAATAATGGTCTGGGGCAAAGTTGTTAACATCGTCCCTGCAATGGGATATGAGAAATGGATATGACAGTTTATCATTAATTGATTTCAAGCTGAGACACTGAAGGTGGTTGTTAAAGTTCAATTTGTTTTAAAATATTTAGCGATCGACGTCACCT
>NC_051414.1:17936672-17936777 GCF_015228065.2 Penaeus monodon
GGAGTTTTATCCCTTTCATTCTTTTAACATATAATCTAAATGTATTATATCAAACTATTCGTTTGTATTTTTTGGTTCCTTCCACACAGTTCGGTCCTGTCAGGT
>NC_051414.1:17939265-17940841 GCF_015228065.2 Penaeus monodon
TTTTCCTTTTAAAATTGCATATTTTTTCCCTTAAAAGTCAGCACCCAGGCCTAAGACAACAACTCTTCCCCTTCTAGTGGTGATAAAGTAATCGTGGAAGAAAAACAGACTGAAAAATATAGTGAATTTTGTGCGAGGATATCTTTCCCGCCTTGGTTTTGCGTAGAAAGAAGATAAAAGGAATAAGACTTAAAAAAAATCATTTCCATATTATGAAAAAGGGTTTGAATAACGAGAAAAATTGTCAGCACATTTTTGGGAACTGTTTAAAGGATAAAAGTACAAAATGCAGCTGGGAAAGAAAATAACAAATGCATTCAAATGCTCTTCGAAGATCCCTTTGGGGTGCCCATAATAAAAGATTATTTTCCAGTTAATATTCTGGTCAAAAATATATGATGGCAGCTTGGTAGTTTAAAATATCACTGTGGTAACAAAAAACAAAAATTCAAAAACATTTTTGGAAATCACTCATTTTTCCTTGGGGGCCCTGTTGAGGGTTTTTTCACTATTTCGACGTTGAAAAAGTAGCAAGCTTCCTTTGGGGGAGCTTGATAAGCTTGGTTTGGGTAATCCTTAGTTCTAGTCTGTGGGTAAAAAAATACCTCAAATTACTCGGTAGTTTTGAAGGTCTGTTTATTCCCCCCCCAAATTCCTCAAAGCAGATCAAATTTTTCCCTTTTTTACTTTTGGTAATGTTTCTTTTTCATTTTCTTTTATATTTATTCGTATCTGCGTTACTGCTACACATAGAGAAGATAATCTGAATTAAAGAGATAATCAAAACTATATATTCCATGCATACATATTCAAAATTTAAAATCCTTTTAAAATTTTTTTTGCTTCGATTTAATAAAAAATTTATGGGTGTCTCTCCTTTTCTCCTTCTTCTCTTCTAATTAAATTGTAAATGTACCTTTGCAAAGTAAACCCGTGGGGTTATTTTTCTTTTTGCAACTTCTTTTGGCATCCTCTTTTTAAATTCTAGGATTTTAAATTGGGGAAAAAACAAAATCTACAAATTGGTTTCAATTTCATATTATAGATAATGACATGATAAGGGCTTTATAGGAAATTTACAAAACCAGACTTAGGGTTATGATTTTTATCAAAAGTTTCACCAAATTGGGTTTTTTAATTATCTCCTCACCACTTCCACATTTTTTATAGCATACGAACTTGAACCCCAATGTTGGTTCTAAAAATTGTAATAGTAATGGATGTTATGTGTTAGTTTGCTTTCTATATACAGATAAATGTAACCCACTGTCAACCCGATGGCTCATTGTCCAGAAAAGTTTGCTCCTGACATTTCTTCCTTTTTTTCCTCTACAGTAAATTGAATTCCGTTTACATTATATTAGCCTTGAGCAGTAAACTCTGGGGACGATGGTGATTTATACCATGAACAGGACATAATGTAGCCAAGTATAACGCCTGACAATTTTTCAATAAGTATGGTTTGTGCTGTTGGCGAGTTTTAGACCATTCATTCGTTAACATATAAATCATAAATATATTACTTTAAACTATAGCAGTTTGAAAGTTTTGGTTCATCCCACACAATTCAGTCACT
>NC_051414.1:17941075-17941160 GCF_015228065.2 Penaeus monodon
TAGGAGACACATAATCTTCTACAGTAAAGTGAATTTTCCCGTGGATGGCGTTAAGCTGCATCATCATTTGATCAAGGTTTACATA
>NC_051414.1:17941310-17941412 GCF_015228065.2 Penaeus monodon
AAAAAAAAAAATAATGCTAACAAAAAATACGTTCTTGAGTTCACTTACCATAACACTTGCCTCCTTCCCCTCCAAATGATGCTAACAGAAGCAAAGAATGAC
>NC_051414.1:17943709-17943793 GCF_015228065.2 Penaeus monodon
ACTGAATTCGTTGCTTTAGAGGAAAAAGAGGCTTAACATTAGCAGAAGAGATATTGTGGAGAATAGGGCGAAAGTCATGTGGAG
>NC_051414.1:17945217-17945629 GCF_015228065.2 Penaeus monodon
GAGGTCTTTCATTCCTTTCTAAGGCTTGAATTAAGGGGCTGTACAGATTATCATTACGTTGCGCTAGCCGGATCTCGTCCTCCGTGGGGGGGTCCATGGGAGGTACGGCTGGAGCAGCCAAGACCGGGGAGGTAACAGAATGAATGGGATCGGAACGGCGACCGTTAACATGTGCAGGCCGGATCTCGTCGTCCGAAGGATCCTCAGTAGGCGTGGCAGTATTTACCAAGATCGGTGCAAGGTCAGAGAATTTCACCTTGCGGGAGGCAAAGGTGGGCGAGGAGCTAGATTCAAGCAGGTTGTGAGCGTCAGAGAGGGGAGCGCGTGATAGCGCGTCGGCAACGACATTTTGCTTCCCTCGTAAATAAACAATGGTGACGTCAAACTCTGCTAGTATTTCAATTGTGAGGGC
>NC_051414.1:17950565-17951008 GCF_015228065.2 Penaeus monodon
CAAAAGAGAAACTGTTCTTTCTCTATTCAGACACAGAAAAGTCCGCTTTTTATTTTCAATTATCCTTACTTCACTGTTTCCCTAGCAAGAATACAGCAGTGCTTTACACTTGATTCACTATTACTTGTTCGTGTTTATACCCTGCCTTCCTCTCTCCTTCTCTTTTCCTCCTTCCTTTCGCCGGGTTTGTATCGCAGCTAATCCTCTCTCCGCCGTCTCATCCCACGAATTCCGGCAAAACACACGAGAGCTATGTAAATAACGACAGCATTAACCGTAAAATTACGATGCTCGTTTCTTAACTTGGCAAATAGTATCATTTACCAGATGAATAGTTTCTATGAAAGTGTCCACGCAAGAAAGCCCGATGTTTGCATGCAAGTGTGTTTATGCAGCGTTTTAAATGTACATTCATTAAAATCTAGCCTTTGATTGTTGGATAT
>NC_051414.1:17951684-17952489 GCF_015228065.2 Penaeus monodon
GTGCCATCAGTGCTATTATTCTTCAGATGAATGTCATTTAATCTCTTGCTCTTACTCCCACTATGTCTCTTACAAACACTTTTATAATATCTGTGATAATGTACTTATATCTAAAAGGTAGTAATATATTAACATATAACAATACACAGATTGTTTTTTAGATTTATAAGTGCAGATAATCTGATTAATGAATAAACACGATGTCAAATCATGTACTTGATACATGCGATCGTGTCATAATACTTTATAATATAACGTTAATAGAATGTAAATATAGGTGACGTTTCTACTATGATATTTGATATTTTGATATTCGACATTTTCCTACTAGGCCATATGTAGGAGAGAATAGAGATCAGTGGAGCTTATCGTTACAGTGATTAATGGCCACATATCGTATTCTGTGGACCACAGGAATCATCTTCAAGTTGACCCAACAGTCCTAGCAAGTTTCTTCAAAGAATACCCATCGCAGGAAAGGAAAAGCTGGCATATTACACTAACTATGGAGTGCTAGCCTTCTCCTTTATTATTCTAATGAGCTGGACTTTTAAAACTTAATTTTTTTTTTTCATCAATATTTGCTTTTATTAAAAGATTATAGAGTACTACAGAGTCTAATGTAATGTTATTCTTTCCTTAGACTGAATAGAATATAGTGTACATCACTTATTAGAAAATAAACTTTCTCTGACAGTGTGTCCGAAAAACTTGTTTCCAAGCCTGGATTTAACAATAACTACTGTCTGTTGTTTTACAAAAGCAGCTTTAGAATCTAACTAGTGGAGCATTAGATACCCGCTCT
>NC_051414.1:17952695-17953306 GCF_015228065.2 Penaeus monodon
TTTTTTTTTTTTTTTGGGGGGGGAAGGGGGGGGCTAATTACATTGAGATAATTATATACACAAAATGCAGATTATGAAATGCTGGTGTAAGGAGCCTGAATTAAAATGCTGAATCTTCTGTGTATCAAACGTTCGAAGTATTTATCACCATAAGTCAAGTTCAGCATACTTTTTCACATACAGCTAAACATTTTGAAAGAGAAAGAAATCAAGACTCACCCCCACAGAAATACATTTAAGTGATCATTAATCATGATAGCATTCATAAGATGACAAAGAAGGATGTGAGAGAAGAGGGAGATATGAAAGAAATTGATAATGAAGCAGAATAAGAGGAAGAGGGTGTTTTGTAAATCAATCGTCATTTTCGAATATATTAAAACAAACCAAACGTGAAAGAAAGACTTAAAAGCAATTGAACTGAAGTTAGTTCCATACAGTTTCGGAGACAACTGCGTGTCAAGGTACAAGCATTTCAGTACAAAACACCATGCCATTAACTTCCAGCACTGCAGTCCACCTTCAAAGACCAGATGCAGATCGCCCGTACAGGGGATTCAACGCCCCCGGAGAGCTGCAGAGCGGAGCTGGAAACGATGTGTGTATCTGTA
>NC_051414.1:17953521-17954402 GCF_015228065.2 Penaeus monodon
TCGGATAAATGTATTTTTTGTGTAGGCCGATTGTAACGGTAATTCAAGCTGACGTTCATTCGTTTTATATACAAAAATTAGGTTCATTCTTAATAAACACATTTATTCAAATTCACTTGTCAAATAAAACTTGGTTAATATGTACATCCTGTAACTGCAATAACATTACCAAAAGCAACGTTTTACCAATAGAAATGTCAATAGAAGGAAATGTAGATTGATAATAGCTAAAGTAATATCAGTAACAATAGAAGTAACAATGGAAGAAGAATCCCTGCAAAAGTAACATTTCCTCATGAACTCTCTCATGATTATGATGCCAGTTACGGGGACAAAAACAGAAATTAAATGTAACATTCTAAGCTAGAATTTAATAGTCAACAATCTTTTTTATTCCTTTTGCCGTTCATCCTTTTAGTATGAACACATTGTTGAAAAACTATTTTGGATTTTCCTCCTTAAACTTACCAACTTAGTTATCTTGACCTTGAACTGCATATTCTATACCTTTTCTCCAGGCCTTTCTATGTTATATTGATATATGTTCGTGATGTGCTTTACCTACTTGCGAAACTGTGATATCTTTTATGTAATTTACGCAAATTAACATACTTTATGTTCAGATTGTTATGTATATTAATTCATTTATTTATATGTGCAAATACTATAATAACATATCATTTGCATTCATTCTAGCTCCCACAATGCTTGCGCTAATTCTAAACCTTTTTTTGTAATTTAAACTTCAGTATACAGTTAACACACTTTATTATTATCTAATGTCTGTTCTTATCTTCTTTCCATGACGAGCATGGAATGCTGCATAAATGCACATACCGTATTCCAGAACTAGTGAATTGGAGTTGCCCATTTGATAAAGA
>NC_051414.1:17956664-17956828 GCF_015228065.2 Penaeus monodon
GCAGCTTCTCTGCAAAGGTTCGGGCCCCGTGCGAGTGCACACCTACAATATGCAAATAAAAGTAAGCACATGCATATACATGAATGCAGATTTTTTCTGTGTAATATTTTTCAGCACTTTGGTTATACAACTTTATCTATATCTTACTTTATCATAGTCCCTTA
>NC_051414.1:17958815-17959243 GCF_015228065.2 Penaeus monodon
CAAAAGAGAAACTGTTCTTTCTCTATTCAGACACAGAAAAGTCCGCTTTTTATTTTCAATTATCCTTACTTCACTGTTTCCCTAGCAAGAATACAGCAGTGCTTTACACTTGATTCACTATTACTTGTTCGTGTTTATACCCTGCCTTCCTCTCTCCTTCTCTTTTCCTCCTTCCTTTCGCCGGGTTTGTATCGCAGCTAATCCTCTCTCCGCCGTCTCATCCCACGAAATTCCGGCAAAACACACGAGAGCTATGTAAATAACGACAGCATTAACCGTAAAATTTCGATGCTCGTTTCTTAACTTGGCAAATAGTATCATTTACCAGATGAATAGTTTCTATGAAAGTGTCCACGCAAGAAAGCCCGATGTTTGCATGCAAGTGTGTTTATGCAGCGTTTTAAATGTACATTCATTAAAATCTAGCC
>NC_051414.1:17959929-17960735 GCF_015228065.2 Penaeus monodon
GTGCCATCAGTGCTATTATTCTTCAGATGAATGTCATTTAATCTCTTGCTCTTACTCCCACTATGTCTCTTACAAACACTTTTATAATATCTGTGATAATGTACTTATATCTAAAAGGTAGTAATATATTAACATATAACAATACACAGATTGTTTTTTAGATTTATAAGTGCAGATAATCTGATTAATGAATAAACACGATGTCAAATCATGTACTTGATACATGCGATCGTGTCATAATACTTTATAATATAACGTTAATAGAATGTAAATATAGGTGACGTTTCTACTATGATATTTGATATTTTGATATTCGACATTTTCCTACTAGGCCATATGTAGGAGAGAATAGAGATCAGTGGAGCTTATCGTTACAGTGATTAATGGCCACATATCGTATTCTGTGGACCACAGGAATCATCTTCAAGTTGACCCAACAGTCCTAGCAAGTTTCTTCAAAGAATACCCATCGCAGGAAAGGAAAAGCTGGCATATTACACTAACTATGGAGTGCTAGCCTTCTCCTTTATTATTCTAATGAGCTGGACTTTTAAAACTTAATTTTTTTTTTCATCAATATTTGCTTTTCTTAAAAGATTATAGAGTACTACAGAGTCTAATGTAATGTTATTCTTTCCTTAGACTGAATAGAATATAGTGTACATCACTTATTAGAAAATAAACTTTTCTCTGACAGTGTGTCCGAAAAACTTGTTTCCCAAGCCTGGATTTAACAATAACTACTGTCTGTTGTTTTACAAAAGCAGCTTTAGAATCTAACTAGTGGAGCATTAGATACCCGCTCT
>NC_051414.1:17960908-17961525 GCF_015228065.2 Penaeus monodon
TTTTTTTTTTTTTTTTGGGGGGGGAAGGGGGGGGCTAATTACATTGAGATAATTATATACACAAAATGCAGATTATGAAATGCTGGTGTAAGGAGCCTGAATTAAAATGCTGAATCTTCTGTGTATCAAACGTTCGAAGTATTTATCACCATAAGTCAAGTTCAGCATACTTTTTCACATACAGCTAAACATTTTGAAAGAGAAAGAAATCAAGACTCACCCCCACAGAAATACATTTAAGTGATCATTAATCATGATAGCATTCATAAGATGACAAAGAAGGATGTGAGAGAAGAGGGAGATATGAAAGAAATTGATAATGAAGCAGAATAAGAGGAAGAGGGTGTTTTGTAAATCAATCGTCATTTTCGAATATATTAAAACAAACCAAAACGTGAAAGTAAAGACTTAAAAGCAATTGAACTGAAGTTAGTTCCATACAGTTTCGGAGACAACTGCGTGTCAAGGGTACAAGCAATTTCAGTACAAAAACACCATGCCATTAAACTTCCAGCACTGCAGTCCACCTTCAAAGACCAGATGCAGATCGCCCGTACAGGGGATTCAACGCCCCCGGGAGAGCTGCAGAGCGGAGCTGGAAACGATGTGTGTATCTG
>NC_051414.1:17961751-17962632 GCF_015228065.2 Penaeus monodon
TCGGATAAATGTATTTTTTGTGTAGGCCGATTGTAACGGTAATTCAAGCTGACGTTCATTCGTTTTATATACAAAAATTAGGTTCATTCTTAATAAACACATTTATTCAAATTCACTTGTCAAATAAAACTTGGTTAATATGTACATCCTGTAACTGCAATAACATTACCAAAAGCAACGTTTTACCAATAGAAATGTCAATAGAAGGAAATGTAGATTGATAATAGCTAAAGTAATATCAGTAACAATAGAAGTAACAATGGAAGAAGAATCCCTGCAAAAGTAACATTTCCTCATGAACTCTCTCATGATTATGATGCCAGTTACGGGGACAAAAACAGAAATTAAATGTAACATTCTAAGCTAGAATTTAATAGTTAACAATCTTTTTTATTCCTTTTGCCGTTCATCCTTTTAGTATGAACACATTGTTGAAAAACTATTTTGGATTTTCCTCCTTAAACTTACCAACTTAGTTATCTTGACCTTGAACTGCATATTCTATACCTTTTCTCCAGGCCTTTCTATGTTATATTGATATATGTTCGTGATGTGCTTTACCTACTTGCGAAACTGTGATATCTTTTATGTAATTTACGCAAATTAACATACTTTATGTTCAGATTGTTATGTATATTAATTCATTTATTTATATGTGCAAATACTATAATAACATATCATTTGCATTCATTCTAGCTCCCACAATGCTTGCGCTAATTCTAAACCTTTTTTTGTAATTTAAACTTCAGTATACAGTTAACACACTTTATTATTATCTAATGTCTGTTCTTATCTTCTTTCCATGACGAGCATGGAATGCTGCATAAATGCACATACCGTATTCCAGAACTAGTGAATTGGAGTTGCCCATTTGATAAAGA
>NC_051414.1:17964816-17964971 GCF_015228065.2 Penaeus monodon
TCAACGTTGGAATTGATAAAATACAAATAGAAGTGCAGCTTCTCTGCAAAGGTTCGGGCCCCGTGCGAGTGCACACCTACAATATGCAAATAAAAGTAAGCACATGCATATACATGAATGCAGATTTTTTCTGTGTAATATTTTTCAGCACTTTG
>NC_051414.1:17965835-17966296 GCF_015228065.2 Penaeus monodon
GGCCCCTTCTGTTGACAATTTCCTATATTAATTTCCCCAAAAATTTTTTTAGCCAACAAGATATCTATTTCCCAAAAACCCTCTCGGGAAACGTTCCTTAAAAAAACGTTTGATACCACAAATTTCGGGAAGTATGTATTCATTTGGGTATTTGGTCCAATAACACCGACTTAGAAATACAGCTTTTCGTATATTTTCCATAAAATTAAAATAAACATCAAGAAAAGCAGATTAACTTAAGCCCATGTCAACAAGCTTTGGTCAAGTCACATCTGCGTTTGAATTAGAAGATACATTGAAAGAGGAATTAAGTCCCAACTCACATTCAACAGCAACCGGTGTTTACCTGCGTAAATTAAAAGGAAATTATTGCAATAGACGTATTCGGATTTACAGGTGACAAGTCAGCATAAATGCATTCATAGATACGTGATAAACACACACACACAGACTCTCTCTCC
>NC_051414.1:17968641-17969167 GCF_015228065.2 Penaeus monodon
GAGGGGGGATAATGTTCATATGATATTATATTCATTATTCTTATGATTTTCCAGATTTATATGAACGATTACACCCGTGATCTTTTTGTTCTCTGTTCGGCTGATTGTCATAAGTAGGGTTCAGGAAACGAATTTTACGGTTTATATTTATTTCGAATATTACATCCACGCACGTGATGTGCGGACTCCAAAATCTGTCACGAGGCAGTGAACAAAAAAACACACACTACTGTCACGAGGCAGTGAACACAAAAACTCACACTACTGTCACGAGGCAGTGAACACAAAAACACACACTACTGTCACGAGGCAGTGAACACAAACACACACACTACTGTCACGAGGCAGTGAACACAAAAACACACACTACTGTCACGAGGCAGTGAACACAAAAACACACACTACTGTCACGAGGCAGTGAAAAAAACGCACACTACTGTCACGAGGCAGTGAACACACGCACACTATTACGTCCGGCAATCACTACGCAACGCTGCGCATTTTCGGCACATAGTTCGCGCTCGTA
>NC_051414.1:17969250-17969737 GCF_015228065.2 Penaeus monodon
ACTCTGTACGTATCACACTCGCCTACGCCTGTTTTTCTGCTCCCGTCCACACACCCCGGGCCTCTCTGCCGGTGTTCTGTGATGAATATGGTCCCTAAAAGCAAGAAATGATTGCACATAATTTTTGCAATCGACTTATCTATTATTCACCACTTTCGTTCACTTTAAGTCAACTGAACTTATTCACGTTAAAGTATTACGAATAATGCGCTTACCGAGGGTTTGTGGGAGAAGGGTATTTAGCCAATACTTCGTATTTTCAGTCAAGCACGAGGCAGACTCATAGTCTTCTCTGTTTGGCTGTCAGAGTAGCAAGACCTTTTCCTTGTCTGCTCCCATTCATTATGTTTGTTCCTCGTAAAGCGACATTATTACCCGACAGTCTTTCACGGGTGATTTCCTTTCGTGTTTATTCGTTACGGTGTGTCTCACCACTGATTACATTTACAAAATGTATAACTAATATAAAATAAAACATTCATCCACT
>NC_051414.1:17971014-17971313 GCF_015228065.2 Penaeus monodon
CGATATCGGTTGTGATTACTGATGCCTTAGTCACTGTTACCCAATATTTGCAACCGCTGCAACTGCAAGGTATATGGAACACCCGGTCTGTCAATCCGCACTATTTTGAGCAAAGAGGGTTAGCTTTATAATCAGTAAAATGAACAACACTTCTGTGTAGACTACAGGAATGGCACGGACTGCTATGTGAAATAATCTGCAATAACTTATAGGCCAATGAACACGCATCGCATAGTTCTAGTAAAAAAACAGCCGTAGCTCAAGTGTTTCATCTTGCCAGAATATGTGCTGCACAGTTG
>NC_051414.1:17971744-17972976 GCF_015228065.2 Penaeus monodon
TAATGGGGACAGAGTTGTTGGCCTTTGCCAACAACCGTACCGTTTACGGCGATCGTTTGACCTTTTCCTCTTAAATCTCATATTGCCGGTACGTGTCTACTAGTAATTTGCTAAATTGTTCCACTACTTCAGACGCATGTCGACGAGAATTACTGTTTATTTTACCTAGTAATAATAAGTTATTCATACACTTCTTAATGTAAATAACAGCACCAAGCTATTAAATATGCCAAAAGCATTTATCTTATTATTAAGATTCTGGATTGTTTGTCAAGACTGTAGAGAATATCATTACGGTTATTTGTATACACGGGCCTATTATTTCCGTTAAAAAAATCAGCAATTTTTTTTTATACATATCTAGTTAGCTTGCTAAATGGGCAAGAGGCCGCAATCAAACCTCCTCGATTTAAACTTACAGTTTTTAACTGTTTGACAGTTTTGGTGGCCGACTTCAGCCTTCTAAAAATCTAAATTCTGTATGAGATCCCTCGCACTATCAGTACAGGCATACCGAAACAAATTACAAATATTTCGTGCGACTTTGGTGAGGTTTGAAATTTTGAGTGTCCATTATTTCGAAATACCTGAAACCACCAAAATCGGGTGCGGAAATACCAAAATTTTGGTTGCGGCAACAGTAGCTTGCAAATTCTCGCAAAGTTGCAAATACTAAGTGTGACCACGGCTACAACGGTAATGGAAATCAGATAAAGATACTGATGATAATAAGGATTATTATTAATAAGAACTAAAAGAAAAACGATTGATAATTGCACAAATGAATCATTATCTATATGATAGTAGCGAAGATTTCTAATTTAAGAAAAAAATGAAAAGAAAGAAAATACATAAATCATATATACATCAATTATAGCATATAGATAGGGATAACGTGTTCTTACTGAATAAGAAAAAAAGAAAAAGCTGCTATCGGATATCTCAACCTAGAGGCCGGATGCAAGGTTTCCCTTCGATACTTCACATTTTCTCAACAGTCTTACTTGCGTTCTATTTTTTTCCTCCAGCTCAACTGCACATTTGCGAGTGCATGAAATCTATACTTAGATCTTTACACACATTATCATGTTATCATAATCACTAATATCGGCATTTTAATCGTTGTCGTGATTCCACGAGAGATTGATTCTACGAGAGTGTGGTGAATGGTGAGCTCAGGGTGAGAGGCAGAGAACCAAGACGTCCTGATTATGTTTACGTTTTTAGCATGT
>NC_051414.1:17973525-17974005 GCF_015228065.2 Penaeus monodon
GTGCGAATGAGCGTATGAGAGCTGTTCATTGTGAAAGATTTGAAATACTGAATTTCTTGTAAATAAAGGTGTTAACTAAAGTAATATAACAAAAGGGACATAGTGAAGGACATAATTAGGCATATTAGTCTTCGCTATCAGACACTACCGCCTCGACGCCATTTGCCTCTGAGAGCAAGATTCAACCTCGTTCCCTTCCCTGCGTAAATATATGACTTACCTTTGTTATGATTTGTAGACTGATAGGCTATCTCTTGGAAAAATGAGTCAGTGCTGTTCCTCATTCTGTCGTAGGAGGGTGAGATAGGTAGGGAAAGCATACCGAAGGACCTCGTTTCTTTTACTAGTTTTATAATTTATGGAATAACTACTTCTTTTTTTGATAATCCCTCCTTCACATTTAAACATTTCCTGTAGTCGCTTGATTAGTAGTAGTGCATGCCATTGAAATTAGCTAAAGTTCATTGATCTTTCATTGAT
>NC_051414.1:17976431-17976629 GCF_015228065.2 Penaeus monodon
TTTGCAGAAACTTGATAGGTTCTTCTTCCATTATTCTCACTCTTTCACTCTCAGTCTGGTGGCCTTGCGTGAATGACCCCACTAATGAGTGTAGGATGTCAGTGCTCTGGTTCTTGTTAATGGATAATAATATTTTAGGCTTTAAATTCCATGGCATTGCTTACATATAGAAGACCTTTTATAACGAGATTGCTAAGC
>NC_051414.1:17976650-17976860 GCF_015228065.2 Penaeus monodon
TGATGACCGTGATACACAGCGGTATAGAATGAAACCAAAACCATAAGGCAGGCACCAGTTGTAAGATTTTGATTATGATCCCAAAATACTCCATAGTATTTTAAGAGGAATATGTAGTTGTAACCGCCGTGAGTCATCATTTTAACGACTTTGGAAAGCATACATAAAACAGATAAGCATGCCTACTTGACCATAATGTGGACGCCATTC
>NC_051414.1:17977294-17977517 GCF_015228065.2 Penaeus monodon
CAGGAGGAATTACCCACGCGTGAACCACAGCCCCAGGAAAGCCCGAAAAAGTCACGCTTTGTGACAAATGCTGCTTTAGGCAAATCATTTCAGGCTCAGATCATTGTTAGAGAGAGTCTGAATGACTACCTGAGGCGGAAGTTATATCTGCTTTCTCTATGATTCAGCATGTCACCTCATACACGAGAGGATCCTTGTCTATGACTTAGAGTTTTGGAGGGCT
>NC_051414.1:17979434-17979933 GCF_015228065.2 Penaeus monodon
TTTTTTCTTTTGTTTGTTTGATTTATAAAGTACAGAAAGTTGGTACATAAATATCAGCACATAAAAGGGTTACACTATTTATCAGAATCTCTTTTAGTTTTGCCTCAAGATAATCAAATGCACTTTCCTCCTCTTGTGATACAATCCCATACATTTGCGTATAGGAATTTATGGTTTTGCGTTCCACAGTTTGTGCTGTTTCAACTGAAAAGGACATCTCTTCTCCAAGATAAGGCGATGATGTCAATTAGTAAAAAATAATAACTTGGGAAAGATAAAATAAATTTCCGTCACTGCTCACCTGTATTAAAATTAAAGGTGAATGAAAATAAGACTGTGCTACATGGTTATTGTTAATGCTGAAATAAATGCGAATTACTTTGGTACATGAGAGCTTTACATTTAATGCCATAACTGGCAAAACAGATTTTGAAAATTGAAAAACTTTGAAGCTTTTGACAAATGTATGTATTGTTTCAAGTTAATTTTTTTTCCCAAT
>NC_051414.1:17980306-17980514 GCF_015228065.2 Penaeus monodon
GGTACAAAAAAGATTAATATGAAAGATATATCACTAGAACACTCATTAAATTGTCAGAAGGGAGTCATATTAGTTATTTCATATTACAGTTGATTTTTGAACGGGTGAAAGATTGATATACCCCATGCTATAGCAACACTTAAAATCACATTTGCTCCATTTACAGAATGCTAAAATGTTTAAGATTCATAAAATAACCAATAATATA
>NC_051414.1:17980690-17980781 GCF_015228065.2 Penaeus monodon
CGTTTTCATTTACTATTGTATACAAAAACCATTTTACGGTTAAAAGAGAAGACATGAATTAGGCCAGGCTTAAATGTATCCCGCACTGCAA
>NC_051414.1:17980839-17981460 GCF_015228065.2 Penaeus monodon
GGAATTTATATTGCCTAACGATGGTCTTTTTCGGATTCAATGTCCATATTGTTTATATAGATGATATGAAGGGTGTCAAAGGATGAGAATCAACCAAATATGAATGGGAATTTTTTTATGGATGAATATGTATGAGTTGTAAGCTAATCCGTGAGTGTAGGAGTATGAGCGCCCGCGCGCGGGATGTGTATAAAATTTGCGAGCATCACGTTCATCCCTGTAATATTTTCTAATATTCTAATCGTTGGCGAAAACTAAAGGCATCAACAAAAACACCGCCCTAACTCAGGCAAATTCTGGCAATCAGATCAGCTGTGAGCCCCGTAATCTGTGGACAATTAAGAGGCAGTTTACACGCAGAAGGGCAGTGCTTGAGCTCCCTGACCCGTCTAATGGAGATATATCGCGCAAACTTTCCTGCGTGATACAAGGCGGAAATGAGGAGGTCGATGAAAAGGTCGTTATGTAGGGGATGGCTGGTCTGGAGGCCGTCGTTGCGAGGAAACGATTGTTCTCCTCGTAGGAGCGCACCGCTGTTACGGTTCGAGCAGATGACTTTATGAGGGAAAGGATAATTTTTATGAACGATTTGGAAAGCTATATCCTAATTGGATTATGATT
>NC_051414.1:17982101-17982779 GCF_015228065.2 Penaeus monodon
TTTTATACACAGCCTAAATGAAGATAATTTTTTTTTTTTTATATATAGTGAAATTGCAATCAACACCTCAATGGATGAAAATATAATTACGTTAAAGGAATTACAGCATAAATATGATGTATGGCTATATCAGTAATGTTAATCTTATCTTTGAAATCACCTCAAATGCAAGGATGTTTTGTGTATGTTAAGGTAAAAAAAAAAAAAAATCCAGTGTTAGTTAGGCGGCTAACGAAACGTAGAAAGAAAACAGCTATATCTGTTTGACGTTGCGTCAAATAGTGGAATACGAAACTTGTGTATAAGATCGAACGAGTTTTAAAGTCGTCATGGTAATTACCGAGCATTTTATTACTTTCATAAAAGAAAGTTTATTTGCAATAATATTTTCTTTATTGATGTTGAAGGTGATGATAAGGATGACAAAATTTATTACATATAATTTCGTATACTGCTTGTGTTATAAATGATATAGAAATATACAATAAAAAGCTGTAGACGATGCTCTTTGTCATATTTTATTACCTCCTTACTTATCACCTGGCTATCTGCGGACTTTTGAAAAAGCAGCATAAAATTTTCCATGCCTAAATACTGGTTTAGGAAGGTAATGTATACATCCCTTGCAGTCATATGATGATAGCGGAATTTGCGGACGAACGAACGAAACACAAACAG
>NC_051414.1:17983127-17983693 GCF_015228065.2 Penaeus monodon
ACTGTCGTGAACGTATTTTTTATTCTCATATATATGAATTATTCAAATAAAATAAAATTAACTTCTTTGGTTTATTTATGTACTATTCTTCAAACTATGAATTTGGGTTCTTTTTAAAGTAAACTATTTTTGGGGAGATAATGAGAGGTGGACAAGCACTAAATACAAATATTCAAATCCAGTTTATTATATATTAGTCAAGAGAAAAAAGAAATGCAAAATGAGTTGGGTATAAATTAATTCCCGCTTATGGAAATTGGGCATCAGCATTAAACAGCTAAGGAAAAATGATAATACTAGCGTAATAATTTTCCAATACAGCTTGCTCCAAACAAAACACCTATGATTTATTATTTGGGAAAGGTATCAGTGGATCGTCCTCAATTTAAATTAACGTGATATCAACATACTATAAAGCATTATTCATAACAACAACATGAAATACACTGCACTGAGGCCTGGAAAGCGGCGAGTGTCAGAACTGAAGTTCCCTCTCTGCCGACCCGAGTATCTACTTATACAGCAAAGTATTTATAGAATTTGTATCAGCTGTGTTCTCTCTGTCT
>NC_051414.1:17983818-17983953 GCF_015228065.2 Penaeus monodon
AACATTTACTGTAATAATTCTGCACTTATCGTGAAATTCATGCCTCGCGAAAAGTGGAAGAAATGAAGAAATGTATAAAATTTACTGCTGATTATCATTATTTCTCAGTAAATAATTATCAAGAACATTTTCGGT
>NC_051414.1:17985792-17985881 GCF_015228065.2 Penaeus monodon
CTGTTTCAAGTTTGCTGCACATAAGTGCTCGGTAAAGCTTCCAACCCAGGTGGGGTACACATGATTTTTGCTTCCGTGGGGAACGTGTT
>NC_051414.1:17987004-17987294 GCF_015228065.2 Penaeus monodon
TACCTCGAATAATTTCAGGGGCCGGTTTACAAAAACTCATGGAAACGCTGACTTATATGTCAGCATATATCTTTTTCCTAGTTAGATACAGGTGTACACTCGTTTTCCCATTTAACAATGTGATATGACGATTAAAGCGGTTGGAAAATGTGCTGTATCCCTGGCATAACTGCCAGGGGCATCATCCCCACTCCCCAAGCCAGAAAGGTCTGGCTTCCCCCACACCCGCGAATGACCACAATTTTCACCTATTTTTATTAGTTACACCTATAGGGATCTGGTTAGAGCTA
>NC_051414.1:17987345-17987418 GCF_015228065.2 Penaeus monodon
TATTTTTTTTTTTTTTTGCTCGACTCCATTTAAAATATTTAGGGTTTTGAAATGTATGATACTTTTAGTATTT
>NC_051414.1:17987795-17987895 GCF_015228065.2 Penaeus monodon
TCCATAAACTCTCTGACCTCGCTGCTGTGCATCCACTCAAACGGCTCAGCAGTTTCTGATAGTCTGTGTGTTGCAGCGTCATGCAAAGTCCCGCTAGATG
>NC_051414.1:17987976-17988070 GCF_015228065.2 Penaeus monodon
ATAAATAACTAAGAAGAAAATAACTCACGGTAGGAGGACGTGGCAACTAACTACTTGCGAAGCCCCATTCTCAAATTCAGCCAGCTGTAAGGGG
>NC_051414.1:17988575-17988645 GCF_015228065.2 Penaeus monodon
CACATGCATATATACATATACACATATAGGAGTTGGGTAGACAGATATAGATATTACACATAACTATTTG
>NC_051414.1:17988691-17988802 GCF_015228065.2 Penaeus monodon
ATTCAAGTATTTTTTTTTTTTTTTAGAAACATCACTCAAAAGCTTTTCATTATAACTTTATAAAGAGATGAGGATACAGTACATCAGATATGGAGAAAGAATCCATTTATA
>NC_051414.1:17992141-17992428 GCF_015228065.2 Penaeus monodon
ATAAAAAATAATGATTATGACAGTATAAAGAACATCCAAAACAGTCATAATAATAACAGTAACAACGAAATTATTAATGGCTTTCCCCACATTGCCTATAAAAGAACCGCCAACGAAAGTTAACGGCGAGGCCCGAGCGTTTCCCCGAGACTTTGTCAGGGGAAACTAATTAAGATTAATTTCAGTCATGTCCGCTTAGACTGAAACTTTTATTTCCTCCACTCCGTTTTTGTCGTTTGTTTTTTTTCTATCGCAGAAACTCATAAACTTCATTCCGCTACTTGGGA
>NC_051414.1:17992456-17993182 GCF_015228065.2 Penaeus monodon
AATGATTCGGCAACATTCTGTGTATGTTGAGGGAAATAAAGTTTCTCTTTTCCCTCTCTCTATCTGTCTTTCTGTGGTAGATGCTTATTCATTCATCACTATCAATGTGATACGCGTATCCTTTAAATTTCTGCACTAATTTTTGTTAGTGCTATGCAAGTTATCATACAAATTTTGTATTTCATTAAAAAAAATCTCTGCAACAAGGATGTTTAGATTACTTTATGTTTTATATTATAGTTCGAAGTGCTGAACATGGACATGAACAATATATGAGCCCCAACAGCTTTTTTCTTTGAAGCAAGATTAATGGATAGGTGAGAGTCTCTGCGATCCATTGAAGCCGATAAAAAGATTGCCACAGACTCCAGTGAAAGAAAAGGAGTTAGATTGTTTCTGAAACATAAGAATCGGGTTAGATTTTATCTATTTTAAGTAGTGAAGTTCCTATTTCAACTTCTCCCATATAAAATATACAAAACTGCAGCCGTAGTTAGTATAACTGATCAATCAGTATTTACTTTAATAGAATACACCAAATTCTTAGAGAGAGAGAGAAAAAAAGAACAGAATGGAAACTTCAACGTCCCCATGTTTACAAACTGGAGCACTTGCTTCACGGCACAATGGCTGCCATGTACTGTGTACTGTTTCTTTTTGAGGTGCATTGGGAGGAAACCTGGTGAAAAGTGATGCAGAATGAAGAGGAAAAAGAAAGAAAAAGAA
>NC_051414.1:17993481-17993717 GCF_015228065.2 Penaeus monodon
CGCGCCCGCGCGCCCGCAGCAAGAGCATCGGAGTGCAGCTTTTATTCTGCTTTGCAGAAGACAGGTCAGAACGATCTACTTGACATTCATTAAAGATTTTTTCTCCAGGATGCAGCTAAAAGGTTTTTGCTAAGCAGGATATATTTTCATTCTTTCCGTTGTCGTTGCGTGCAATTGACTGCTCCTGAATATGGATGATTCCAATTCTTAACTTTCAAACTTCACTATTTTTGTCC
>NC_051414.1:17993898-17995575 GCF_015228065.2 Penaeus monodon
GACCTCTATGAAAGCTCTTTTCGTCTACTGTACGCACTATCTTTAACTTCTTCCGTCTTTTTTTCGCATACCTTTCTCGCTCATTTCCTCGTACCTCGTTTGATTGGAACTTATTTCCAATCTAATGACTGACTCACCATTGGCTGCGTCTCCGTCTAAATTTCTAATGATTTATTTTTTGCTATAATAAAATAAAAATTTTCTTCATTTCCATTTTCGGTTAAAATCCACTGAGTTGTTTATTGTATATTTCTCCCATAAATTTCGTTTCTAATCGTGTTTGATTGTGGAGTGTAGGCACTATGGCGACACCTACCTAACTTTAATTATGACTACGTAGGTAGGTATATAGTGTGTTTTGAAAACTTCCGCGCTAAAGCCTTAAGTGCTTAGGGCCTCTAAAGGGCTTAATCCGGCCCTGCTCTTTCCCCTTGTAATCTACGTTCCTCTCTTCTTTACTTCTCTTGCCTCGTGCTGAACTCTCCATACTTTACTACTTTCTCCTTCACTTACCTCGCTTACTCTTTTTCGTTTCATCCCCATATTTTAATTATTGATGTAAAGTTCTTTTTTTTTATTATTATACTAACCCTTTCATATCTACATATCTACTCCTTTTCTCACACCTTACTAGCCTACCAGCCCCCTAGACACCCTCGACACCTGGTTCCCAATCCTAATCCCGAGTCCATGCATAATCTAGTGGGCGACATTGAACTTGTTGGAAATGATTACCACCCACACAGACCACATATTATTTTCCTTCCTATCCATAATTTATACAAAATATTTACTGGGAAAACGTAATATTGTCGTGTATTTGTCGAACCTCCCCTTTGTTTCGAACAGTTCAAACATGAGAGTGGCGAATAAGTCAGTTGACAGGGTTTTCTTTTTCGGGATTTGATTAAATTCTTTCAAGTTTTAAAGATCTTTGAACTGTGGGTGGGTCTAAGTATTCATTGCGTATAAAAGATTCTTAATTAATTTTCACAATACTGGATCCTCCATGTAAACTAACTTTGATACTCCATTTACTGTGAAGAGTTGCTTCCTGCATTTTAAAGTACAGGAAGCACGAGTGTGCGAACAATAGTTAGGGTTTCACTCTGCTTCGAAACATTAGGTTCCAAGGCGAGGTGTCGACAAGGTTAACTGGCGAACTGCCCTAACTATCATCACCTCACTTAGCTCCGATTTCCGTACTACCTCAGTACTACCTCTAAATTGTTCGTTTTGTAAACATTTTAACTTTTGTTAGTGTCCTGCTTAATTAAGATGGCAAATGGATAAATGGAAAAATATAACTTGTTTACAACTTTTTATGAGTGTTTATGACAGTCTTCCTCAACCAGTATTCCCTACTTTATGTCTTTTGCCGAAAGTTTTACTATACGGATCGTCCCCAGACAACTTGATGCTTTACGAGGTTACCTATGTAGATTATGCTGATTTCACCTTGTTTAAATTTCCAAAACATATAGGAATGTGGATAATATGCGAAGGGAACTTAATAGCCCTTTTAACATTTGTTTACTTCCAAATTTGCATTACTATATATTCATTTATGGCAGCTTTATTGCAAGTAAAATATTAGAAAGATAAAATTAAGTGTTCTAGACTTGGATAATAGTTGGGCAATAAAACTTATATGAAATGATAAAGTGCCAATATTTT
>NC_051414.1:17995658-17995729 GCF_015228065.2 Penaeus monodon
TAATACGCGGTAATTTCGATATGTTGACGGCCGTAATGCGCGTATATATGCTTCATCCCCCTCTCTCTCTA
>NC_051414.1:17995882-17996043 GCF_015228065.2 Penaeus monodon
GGAAATCGTCGTATTTGTTCATCAACTAGACCTGAGCAAAATGTTAGTACTACATCTTAAGTGATGCTTTCATGTCATCATAAAATCAAGAAAAGACATGTGCAATAGTCCTATCCCAAAACGCTACAATTCGAAAGTGGGTGAAGACATGTCAGAGAACA
>NC_051414.1:17999903-18000184 GCF_015228065.2 Penaeus monodon
GAGCGGTGGGGGGGGAGGTCAAGGAAGGTAAAGAGACAGATATCGTGAATCACAGTTTTCGCCGTGACCACGACGATGAAATGTTGTCTTATACTCGCTCTCTCTCTAACTCTACCGCAGGCATGCAAAAAAAAAGTTTGAAGAAGGTCTCGACAGACACTGCAAGAAGATGGTTTATCTCCCGCGGGTGAGGATGCCCTGTATTCGTCCCGAGGCTCCGCACCTGTGCAGAAAACGAGCCCAGGAAGGAAAACGCGGCTACATCTCCCTCCTTGTTACTG
>NC_051414.1:18000225-18000630 GCF_015228065.2 Penaeus monodon
ACTTTAAATCGTTATTTGTATCCTTACACAAGAACGCAAGAACTACAGAAATAATGTATTATGAATGAGCGAAGAAATGAGAGTAAGGAGGAATCTATTATTTGATCTTTTTATTTCAATATTTATTTTAGTTCTTTTTATTTCTTTTGTACAGTTATTTTGCTATTTTTAGTTCAGTTTAGTTCTTTAGGTCCTGGTAAAGGGCAGTCGTTCGTTGACGAACTCCGTAATGGACCTAAGACAGATAAGTGGTTGTGAGAAAATTATGAATTAGGTTGCAGGAGATACTGTCAATTCAGTCAAGCATAGTGATTAACCGACCGGTGCCTCTCTCATTTTTTACTTTGTGTTTTATGTTCTTGCATTCATGTGTTTTATTTTTTAGTGTTTTACATATGTTCTTGT
>NC_051414.1:18000721-18000889 GCF_015228065.2 Penaeus monodon
CTTAATGTTCATTTTGCATGTTTACCTTTACTGTAATAAATGGAAAGTACGATAAGCGTTTTTACAATATACCCTCGCTGTATTGAGACCCCAGGGGCTGTAAGGCGGAGTGCAATGCAGATTCAGTTTTCAGAACAGGGAGCAGTGCCACACATCGCGGAACCAGAC
>NC_051414.1:18001132-18001455 GCF_015228065.2 Penaeus monodon
AAACAGCGCCGATTGCTACACAGGCCGACGGTTGGAGAGAGAGGGAATGAGGAGGGAGGAGAATGGTCCTATCATTAAAAGAATATGTAATGCCGGAATATCTATGTACATCAAAATTTCTAATGCATCAGTAATGGACGTTATTCTAGACTAAGACAGACTTTACATTAGATGAATGTTCCTGACGTTGAAAACTCATCCAAGTTCTGAGTAAATCCCACAGTTTGCACTGTTTCTCGGTTTTAATAGTTATCGCTCTGTTAACACAAAATTTGAAACTGTCGGACGAAATATGAAAGAACTGACGACAGCGTGGTTTATGT
>NC_051414.1:18001719-18002706 GCF_015228065.2 Penaeus monodon
ATTTTAGGATTTTGAAACACTCCTGCCACAAGCTGATATAAATCGAGGGGCTGGACGGTGGTCAGAGGCGCCTCAGTGTGCCGACTGCTTGTAAAATATGACGCACCACTAGACCGCGCATAGTCAATCATACTAAGCTAGTTTGACGTGTATCGACCGGGACATATAGGCCAGTCACCAGCGATATCCCGATATTCAGAATTTCAAATTTCAGTCTTGACTTGGATATCGGAAGAGTAGGATTATTTCTCTTAATGCTAGTAAGCATGGCTCAGGAGGCGGCACGGCGCCCTTAGAATTGGAGCCCAGAATGAAAACCTCTTTGGCAAGCGTAGGAGGGTTTATGGTAGCGGCGTCTAGGGAGTCCTTAATCTTCTTATTGGTATTGGTTATGAAATGAAAAGACGAGAGGTCCAAGTTATGTTCTTTTTTGTGTATGTGTTTTATGTATATTTAAGTTCTTTTAATACAGAAATTAATATTAGAAGCGTTTAAAACATACAAACATTCTGAAGCATAGATGAAACGTACATAAGCGTTTTATATAAATATAAAAATATAGAACAAAAAAACTCAATATCATTCGTGTGCCGGATATATCACAAGTATCATTTATTTGCTCTCATTACCTTGCACTCCATTGCAGTTTCTTTTCATTCAAACGCATTTTTCTTACTGATCATAAATAAGTTTTAGCTTCCCCCTGAGGCTGAATATCGGAAAAATCGTTCTGATCCAATGAAATATTTCGTTAAGTTTATCGAAATAACGAGAAAAAATATCCTATAAACTTTTGACGTTCACAGTCCTATTAGCAAAAGTTTCGGGGATAAAAATGCACGGAAATGAAAGAAAGAAGACGAGGAGCAGCAGCAGCCGAGGCACGCAAACATTTTGTGGAATGAGGTAAATCTATACGAAAATTGCTTTCGGTGGTGCTTGCAGTTTCTCAGCATTACAAATCGCTTCCATCCTGAGTCTGCGGCC
>NC_051414.1:18002834-18003640 GCF_015228065.2 Penaeus monodon
CAACAGGGTTTATATAAAATTCACGTTTTGCAATAACTATTTACTTCTCCATGCAGTTATATTACTTAATAACTCTGTTTTTAATATCTGTTAACAAAGGGTAAAAACAACATGGAAATACAATTTTCTACTCTTTCCTTATTGATTGTTTTTTCGATTTCGAAACATTATTAAGTTATTAAGCGTGTGAATCAAACACTGTAAGCAATCATAAAACTTTTTGAAAATTATGCAGTAAGGTGAGTAAAAATTTCATAAGATAAAAAGCTTTGTCCTAATTATTGTGGTGGTTTCATATTCTAAAAAAAAATCTCTTTCGTGTACGTATTGTGTGTCACGGTATGAATTGCTGAGAATATGATTTAAAATTCCAGAAGAAAATAATGTCCTAAGATTAATCCAATAAATCAAACACAGGTTAGTACTTCAAAGATGCTTATTTATACAGTCTAAGAAAAAAATTATATGGATAAAAAAAGTCATCTGTTTCAATTAACCGAAGTGCAGCTGGGTCTATTTGCAGCTTACCTCATATCACGACGCAGAGTGAGCTAGTCATATGATTCTTAACTATCTCATTTGTACAATTAATCTTTCGTCCTAGGGAGGGCCTTAATTTATAATTCTGGTTTAATTACCCCTATTATCTTTGCAATGGTCGTAATAACGCCCTCGGGCCACAAATTCCCTTCTGAGCCAATCAAACGGCTCAGCGACGTCCTCCTCCCCGTAATTAAGGACGCAGGAAACCCCAGTCTGTCGTCTCCGCTTTTCTCTCATACTATAATGAGTATAACCAGTCTGAA
>NC_051414.1:18004690-18004812 GCF_015228065.2 Penaeus monodon
CACGAGAGGCTTTGGCAATAACAGGTATCATTGTTGGCTAAAATGTTTTTTGGGGGATTATAATCTAGATCTGTGCAACAGAAGGAACACCTCTGCATGCGTATGAAAATATTCTGCGAAAA
>NC_051414.1:18005604-18006111 GCF_015228065.2 Penaeus monodon
TTTCCGCAGAATATTTTCATACGAATGCAAAAGGCTCCTTCTGTTGCACAGATTTCCTATATTATAATTTCCCCAAAAAATATTTTAGCCAACAATGATATCTGATATTGCCAAAACCTCTCGCGAGAAACGTTCCTTCAAAAAACGTTTGATACACCACAAATTTCGGGAAAGCTATGTATTCATTTGGCGTATTCTTGCGTCCAATAACACCGCACTTAGAAAATACAGCTTTTCGTATATTTTCCATAAAAAAATTAAAATAAACATCAAGAAAAGCAGATTAAACTTAAGCCACATGTCAACAAGCTTTGGTCAAGTCACATCTGCGTTTGAATTAGAAGATACATTGAAAGAGGAATTAAGTCCCAACTCACATTCAACAGCAACCGGTGTTTACCTGCGTAAATTAAAAGGAAATTATTGCAATAGACGATATTCGGATTTACAGGTGACAAGTCAGCATAAATGCATTCATAGATACGTGATAAACACACACACACAGAA
>NC_051414.1:18008549-18009078 GCF_015228065.2 Penaeus monodon
GAGGGGGGATAATGTTCATATGAAAATTATATTCATTATTCTTACTGATTTTCCAGATTTATATGAACGATTACACCCGTGATCTTTTTGTTCTCTGTTCGGCTGATTGTCATAAGTAGGGTTCAGGAAACTAATTTTACGGTTTATATTTATTTCGAATATTACATCCACGCACGTGATGTGCGGACTCCAAAATCTGTCACGAGGCAGTGAACACAAAAACACACACTACTGTCACGAGGCAGTGAACACAAAAACACACACTACTGTCACGAGGCAGTGAACACAAACACACACACTACTGTCACGAGGCAGTGAACACAAACACACACACTACTGTCACGAGGCAGTGAACACAAACACACACTACTGTCACGAGGCAGTGAACACAAACACACACACTACTGTCACGAGGCAGTGAACACAAACACACACACTACTGTCACGAGGCAGTGAAAACACGCACACTATTACGTCCGGCAATCACTACGCAACGCTGCGCATTTTCGGCACATAGTTCGCGCTCGTA
>NC_051414.1:18009161-18009653 GCF_015228065.2 Penaeus monodon
ACTCTGTACGTATCACACTCGCCTACGCCTGTGTTCTGCTCCCGTCCACACACCCCGGGCCTCTCTGCCGGTGTTCTGTGATGAATATGGTCCCTAAAAGCAAGAAATGATTGCACATAATTTTTGCAATCGACTTATCTATTATTCACCACTTTCGTTCACTTTAAGTCAACTGAACTTATTCACGTTAAAGTATTACGAATAATGCGCTTACCAAGGGTTTGTGGGAGAAGGGTATTTAGCCAATACTTCGTATTTTCAGTCAAGCACGAGGGCAGACTCATAGTCTTCTCTGTTTGGCTGTCAGAGTAGCAAGACCTTTTCCTTGTCTTGCTCCCATTCATTATTGTTTGTTCCTCGGTAAAGCGACATTATTACCCGCACAGTCTTTCACGGGTGATTTCCTTTCGTGTTTATTTCGTTACGGTGTGTCCTCACCACTGATTACATTTACAAAATGTATAACTAATATAAAATAAAACATTCATCCAC
>NC_051414.1:18010898-18011197 GCF_015228065.2 Penaeus monodon
CGATATCGGTTGTGATTACTGATGCCTTAGTCACTGTTACCCAATATTTGCAACCGCTGCAACTGCAAGGTATATGGAACACCCGGTCTGTCAATCCGCACTATTTTGAGCAAAGAGGGTTAGCTTTATAATCAGTAAAATGAACAACACTTCTGTGTAGACTACAGGAATGGCACGGACTGCTATGTGAAATAATCTGCAATAACTTATAGGCCAATGAACACGCATCGCATAGTTCTAGTAAAAAAACAGCCGTAGCTCAAGTGTTTCATCTTGCCAGAATATGTGCTGCACAGTTG
>NC_051414.1:18011641-18012853 GCF_015228065.2 Penaeus monodon
GCCTTTGCCAACAACCGTACCGTTTACGGCGATCGTTTGACCTTTTCCTCTTAAATCTCATATTGCCGGTACGTGTCTACTAGTAATTTGCTAAATTGTTCCACTACTTCAGACGCATGTCGACGAGAATTACTGTTTATTTTACCTAGTAATAATAAGTTATTCATACACTTCTTAATGTAAATAACAGCACCAAGCTATTAAATATGCCAAAAGCATTTATCTTATTATTAAGATTCTGGATTGTTTGTCAAGACTGTAGAGAATATCATTACGGTTATTTGTATACACGGGCCTATTATTTCCGTTAAAAAAATCAGCAATTTTTTTTTATACATATCTAGTTAGCTTGCTAAATGGGCAAGAGGCCGCAATCAAACCTCCTCGATTTAAACTTACAGTTTTTAACTGTTTGACAGTTTTGGTGGCCGACTTCAGCCTTCTAAAAATCTAAATTCTGTATGAGATCCCTCGCACTATCAGTACAGGCATACCGAAACAAATTACAAATATTTCGTGCGACTTTGGTGAGGTTTGAAATTTTGAGTGTCCATTATTTCGAAATACCTGAAACCACCAAAATCGGGTGCGGAAATACCAAAATTTTGGTTGCGGCAACAGTAGCTTGCAAATTCTCGCAAAGTTGCAAATACTAAGTGTGACCACGGCTTCAACGGTAATGGAAATCAGATAAAGATACTGATGATAATAAGGATTATTATTAATAAGAACTAAAAGAAAAACGATTGATAATTGCACAAATGAATCATTATCTATATGATAGTAGCGAAGATTTCTAATTTAAGAAAAAAATGAAAAGAAAGAAAATACTTAAATCATATATACATCAATTATAGCATATAGATAGGGATAACGTGTTCTTACTGAATAAGAAAAAAAGAAAAAGCTGCTATCGGATATCTCAACCTAGAGGCCGGATGCAAGGTTTCCCTTCGATACTTCACATTTTCTCAACAGTCTTACTTGCGTTCTATTTTTTTCCTCCAGCTCAACTGCACATTTGCGAGTGCATGAAATCTATACTTAGATCTTTACACACATTATCATGTTATCATAATCACTAATATCGGCATTTTAATCGTTGTCGTGATTCCACGAGAGATTGATTCTACGAGAGTGTGGTGAATGGTGAGCTCAGGGTGAGAGGCAGAGAACCAAGACGTCCTGATTATGTTTACGTTTTTAGCATGT
>NC_051414.1:18013402-18013882 GCF_015228065.2 Penaeus monodon
GTGCGAATGAGCGTATGAGAGCTGTTCATTGTGAAAGATTTGAAATACTGAATTTCTTGTAAATAAAGGTGTTAACTAAAGTAATATAACAAAAGGGACATAGTGAAGGACATAATTAGGCATATTAGTCTTCGCTATCAGACACTACCGCCTCGACGCCATTTGCCTCTGAGAGCAAGATTCAACCTCGTTCCCTTCCCTGCGTAAATATATGACTTACCTTTGTTATGATTTGTAGACTGATAGGCTATCTCTTGGAAAAATGAGTCAGTGCTGTTCCTCATTCTGTCGTAGGAGGGTGAGATAGGTAGGGAAAGCATACCGAAGGACCTCGTTTCTTTTACTAGTTTTATAATTTATGGAATAACTACTTCTTTTTTTGATAATCCCTCCTTCACATTTAAACATTTCCTGTAGTCGCTTGATTAGTAGTAGTGCATGCCATTGAAATTAGCTAAAGTTCATTGATCTTTCATTGAT
>NC_051414.1:18016669-18016867 GCF_015228065.2 Penaeus monodon
TTTGCAGAAACTTGATAGGTTCTTCTTCCATTATTCTCACTCTTTCACTCTCAGTCTGGTGGCCTTGCGTGAATGACCCCACTAATGAGTGTAGGATGTCAGTGCTCTGGTTCTTGTTAATGGATAATAATATTTTAGGCTTTAAAATCCATGGCATTGCTTACATATAGAAGACCTTTTATAACGAGATTGCTAAGC
>NC_051414.1:18016885-18017095 GCF_015228065.2 Penaeus monodon
TGATGACCGTGATACACAGCGGTATAGAATGAAACCAAAACCATAAGGCAGGCACCAGTTGTAAGATTTTGATTATGATCCCAAAATACTCCATAGTATTTTAAGAGGAATATGTAGTTGTAACCGCCGTGAGTCATCATTTTAACGACTTTGGAAAGCATACATAAAACAGATAAGCATGCCTACTTGACCATAATGTGGACGCCATTC
>NC_051414.1:18017529-18017754 GCF_015228065.2 Penaeus monodon
CAGGAGGAATTACCCACGCGTGAACCACAGCCCCAGGAAAGCCCGAAAAAGTCACGCTTTGTGACAAATGCTGCTTTAGGCAAATCATTTCAGGCTCAGATCATTGTTAGAGAGAGTCTGAATGACTACCTGAGGCGGAAGTTATATCTGCTTTCTCTATGATTCAGCATGTCACCTCATACACGAGAGGATCCTTGTCTATGACTTAGAGTTTTGGAGGGCTTG
>NC_051414.1:18019346-18019945 GCF_015228065.2 Penaeus monodon
GGTCTTTTTCGGATTCAATGTCCATATTGTTTATATAGATGATATGAAGGGTGTCAAAGGATGAGAATCAACCAAATATGAATGGGAATTTTTTTATGGATGAATATGTATGAGTTGTAAGCTAATCCGTGAGTGTAGGAGTATGAGCGCCCGCGCGCGGGATGTGTATAAAATTTGCGAGCATCACGTTCATCCCTGTAATATTTTCTAATATTCTAATCGTTGGCGAAAACTAAAGGCATCAACAAAAACACCGCCCTAACTCAGGCAAATTCTGGCAATCAGATCAGCTGTGAGCCCCGTAATCTGTGGACAATTAAGAGGCAGTTTACACGCAGAAGGGCAGTGCTTGAGCTCCCTGACCCGTCTAATGGAGATATATCGCGCAAACTTTCCTGCGTGATACAAGGCGGAAATGAGGAGGTCGATGAAAAGGTCGTTATGTAGGGGATGGCTGGTCTGGAGGCCGTCGTTGCGAGGAAACGATTGTTCTCCTCGTAGGAGCGCACCGCTGTTACGGTTCGAGCAGATGACTTTATGAGGGAAAGGATAATTTTTATGAACGATTTGGAAAGCTATATCCTAATTGGATTATGATT
>NC_051414.1:18020604-18021282 GCF_015228065.2 Penaeus monodon
TTTTATACACAGCCTAAATGAAGATAATTTTTTTTTTTTTATATATAGTGAAATTGCAATCAACACCTCAATGGATGAAAATATAATTACGTTAAAGGAATTACAGCATAAATATGATGTATGGCTATATCAGTAATGTTAATCTTATCTTTGAAATCACCTCAAATGCAAGGATGTTTTGTGTATGTTAAGGTAAAAAAAAAAAAAAATCCAGTGTTAGTTAGGCGGCTAACGAAACGTAGAAAGAAAACAGCTATATCTGTTTGACGTTGCGTCAAATAGTGGAATACGAAACTTGTGTATAAGATCGAACGAGTTTTAAAGTCGTCATGGTAATTACCGAGCATTTTATTACTTTCATAAAAGAAAGTTTATTTGCAATAATATTTTCTTTATTGATGTTGAAGGTGATGATAAGGATGACAAAATTTATTACATATAATTTCGTATACTGCTTGTGTTATAAATGATATAGAAATATACAATAAAAAGCTGTAGACGATGCTCTTTGTCATATTTTATTACCTCCTTACTTATCACCTGGCTATCTGCGGACTTTTGAAAAAGCAGCATAAAATTTTCCATGCCTAAATACTGGTTTAGGAAGGTAATGTATACATCCCTTGCAGTCATATGATGATAGCGGAATTTGCGGACGAACGAACGAAACACAAACAG
>NC_051414.1:18021626-18022191 GCF_015228065.2 Penaeus monodon
ACTGTCGTGAACGTATTTTTTATTCTCATATATATGAATTATTCAAATAAAATAAAATTAACTTCTTTGGTTTATTTATGTACTATTCTTCAAACTATGAATTTGGGTTCTTTTTAAAGTAAACTATTTTTGGGGAGATAATGAGAGGTGGACAAGCACTAAATACAAATATTCAAATCCAGTTTATTATATATTAGTCAAGAGAAAAAAGAAATGCAAAATGAGTTGGGTATAAATTAATTCCCGCTTATGGAAATTGGGCATCAGCATTAAACAGCTAAGGAAAAATGATAATACTAGCGTAATAATTTTCCAATACAGCTTGCTCCAAACAAAACACTATGATTTATTATTTGGGAAAGGTATCAGTGGATCGTCCTCAATTTAAATTAACGTGATATCAACATACTATAAAGCATTATTCATAACAACAACATGAAATACACTGCACTGAGGCCTGGAAAGCGGCGAGTGTCAGAACTGAAGTTCCCTCTCTGCCGACCCGAGTATCTACTTATACAGCAAAGTATTTATAGAATTTGTATCAGCTGTGTTCTCTCTGTCT
>NC_051414.1:18022317-18022452 GCF_015228065.2 Penaeus monodon
AACATTTACTGTAATAATTCTGCACTTATCGTGAAATTCATGCCTCGCGAAAAGTGGAAGAAATGAAGAAATGTATAAAATTTACTGCTGATTATCATTATTTCTCAGTAAATAATTATCAAGAACATTTTCGGT
>NC_051414.1:18024286-18024375 GCF_015228065.2 Penaeus monodon
CTGTTTCAAGTTTGCTGCACATAAGTGCTCGGTAAAGCTTCCAACCCAGGTGGGGTACACATGATTTTTGCTTCCGTGGGGAACGTGTT
>NC_051414.1:18025497-18025787 GCF_015228065.2 Penaeus monodon
TACCTCGAATAATTTCAGGGGCCGGTTTACAAAAACTCATGGAAACGCTGACTTATATGTCAGCATATATCTTTTTCCTAGTTAGATACAGGTGTACACTCGTTTTCCCATTTAACAATGTGATATGACGATTAAAGCGGTTGGAAAATGTGCTGTATCCCTGGCATAACTGCCAGGGGCATCATCCCCACTCCCCAAGCCAGAAAGGTCTGGCTTCCCCCACACCCGCGAATGACCACAATTTTCACCTATTTTTATTAGTTACACCTATAGGGATCTGGTTAGAGCTA
>NC_051414.1:18025838-18025910 GCF_015228065.2 Penaeus monodon
TATTTTTTTTTTTTTTGCTCGACTCCATTTAAAATATTTAGGGTTTTGAAATGTATGATACTTTTAGTATTT
>NC_051414.1:18026287-18026387 GCF_015228065.2 Penaeus monodon
TCCATAAACTCTCTGACCTCGCTGCTGTGCATCCACTCAAACGGCTCAGCAGTTTCTGATAGTCTGTGTGTTGCAGCGTCATGCAAAGTCCCGCTAGATG
>NC_051414.1:18026468-18026562 GCF_015228065.2 Penaeus monodon
ATAAATAACTAAGAAGAAAATAACTCACGGTAGGAGGACGTGGCAACTAACTACTTGCGAAGCCCCATTCTCAAATTCAGCCAGCTGTAAGGGG
>NC_051414.1:18027053-18027123 GCF_015228065.2 Penaeus monodon
CACATGCATATATACATATACACATATAGGAGTTGGGTAGACAGATATAGATATTACACATAACTATTTG
>NC_051414.1:18027169-18027280 GCF_015228065.2 Penaeus monodon
ATTCAAGTATTTTTTTTTTTTTTTAGAAACATCACTCAAAAGCTTTTCATTATAACTTTATAAAGAGATGAGGATACAGTACATCAGATATGGAGAAAGAATCCATTTATA
>NC_051414.1:18028487-18029447 GCF_015228065.2 Penaeus monodon
GGATTGGGGGAAAAGGGAGGGGAAAACGGAGTTGGGGGGAATTGGAAAAGAGGGAGTTAAAGGGAGAGGCGTTAGATCAAATAGGGGAAGGGGAGTATGTATGGGGGGAAAAATGTTTGAAACCCAATTTTTTGGGTTTGTTGCGGACAAAATCCAGAGAATGGAAAAGGAAAAAGGATTGGAAATATCAAGAAGGGGCGTCAAGGAAGGGGGGGAAGAACCCCGAGAAGGGCAATTTTGAAAACGGAAATCACGTGGGGCTTCCGGGGGGAAAAGGAAAGGTAATGGGGAAAAAAAAGAGGAAAAAATGGGGTTTAGGAGGGAAAGAAAAGGGGTGGGGTTTTTGGGAGGGGAGTTTAAAAGGAAAAACGGTTTGGGTGAACTTTAAAAAAGGGTGGATCCCGCCCCAAAAATTTGAAGTAATGGGGAAAAAAGGAAAAAAAGGAATTTGGGGGGTGCATGAAAAAGCAGAGGGATTCTTTGGTCCCTTTTTAAAAAGTTTTCCCCGAGTTTCTGAAGGAAAATTAACGAAATTAAAGGGCTGACAAAAAAGGTTTTTGTGAAGGGAAAAGAAAAAGGGTAGAGTTGGGGGAACAAAGGAAGAGGGGGTGTGGGATGATGGGGTAGATGGGGAGTTTTAAAAGTTGATTTCATGGCGGAAAAGGTTTAAAATGGAAAGGGTAGGCTCGAAAAAAATGGGAGAGAATGAAGTATCGGTTAAGAATGGAAAAGGAATTTGACGGAGGAGGGGATAGTTTGGGAAAAAGGGGAAAGGGGAGGAAAAATGATTTTCATTTACAAATTTTCCCGCCCCGTCCTTAGCAAATTTTTTTAGGGGCAAAAATTTTTTAATTGAATTATTAAAAAAAATAAGTTTTTTAGTATTAAAAAAAAACATTTTAGTAACAAACAAAGTATTAAACATTAGGGGGTTTAAAAGTTACAAAATATATGGAAATT
>NC_051414.1:18029936-18030194 GCF_015228065.2 Penaeus monodon
TTTGTGGAACGGAAAATGAGCCCTGTTTTTAAAATTTGCTGCACATAAGGGTCGGAAAGCTTCCCCAGGGGGGGTAAAAATTTATTTTGGTTAAAGGGGGGAAAGTGTTTTAAAAGATAACCGGGGAAAGGGGGTCGAGTAGAAAAAAAGGGGAAAATAAACTTGTCGGGGAGAAAAAAACACGGGGACGAACCCCTTTGCCCAAAAAATTAAATTGAGGGGGAGTACCCCAAATCAACCCAAATTTCCCCCCCCCCC
>NC_051414.1:18030591-18031507 GCF_015228065.2 Penaeus monodon
TTTTCTTTGTACCTCCCAAAAAATTTTTTGGGGGCCCGGGTTTCAAATAAAGTAAATTTTGATGAGAAGCATCAAAAAATTTTTAAATAGTGACAGTTTAAAAAACCCCTTTTCAATGATAAGCTCGGAAGGGAAAAGCCCCAAATTTTCCCATCCCTAGGGTCTTGTAGGGGGTTTATTTCCCAAAAGAATGGCTTTCCCTTTTCCCCCAAGCGAAACAGTTTGGGTTTTATTTCCCCAAACCCCGGCGTGGAAAACGACTTTACCTTTAGGTGTACCATACTAATCAAACCCATTTTAGTTTTCCGAATACCTAATCAGCAAGGAAAGTTTCCCTTTTTAAAAAGGGCGGGCAATTAAATTTGGGGAGGGAAAATTTTACTACCCTCCCTATGGGGGGATGGTGATCATTGCCCCCTTCCCAAAACTTACAATGCACTTCAAATTAAAGATAAAGGGGGAATTTCAAAACAGTTTTCCCCATCACAAAATGTTATTTAGGGGATACTTTATATTACCCGAAAGATTCCTTGGTTTGGAATTTAGGACTTTTTTCTGGTTGGGAAACCTGGGAAACCTTGGATTTTATTTTTGCTTTCCCCCCCTTTTGGGACCTCGGGTTTAAATTTAGGGGGGCCCGGGTTTTAAAAAAAACATGGAAAAGCTGGGCTTAATGTCAGCATATTCTTTTTTCCCGTTAGATACAGGTGGACAACCCTTTTCCCATTTTAAAAATGTGATTTGACGATTAAAGCGGGGTTTGGAAAAAGTGCTGTACCCTGGATAAATGCCCGGGGGGATTTATCCCCCCCCCAAACCCGAAAAAGGTTTGGCTTCCCCCCCCACCCGGGGAATGACCCCAAATTTTTTTCAACCCATTTTTTTTAGTTACACCAAAGGGGTTCTGGGTTTGAGA
>NC_051414.1:18031566-18031820 GCF_015228065.2 Penaeus monodon
GCCGAATCCATTTAAAATTTAGGGTTTTTTCATGTTTTACTTTTGTATTTGTTACCCCACCCGGTTTGGGGAAAGCTGGAAATTAAAAGGAGGATTTCCACTAGCCTTAATGGCAGAGGCAATAATCCCTTGGGGTTTTTTTAAAAAAAAATTTCTTTGGGGAACGAATGCCCAAATTTCGAGTTGATCTTGGGGAAAATCTTTTTCCTTTATTCAAGGGGTGATATCTGGGGATTTGGGGATTTTGGGAAAAG
>NC_051414.1:18031975-18032263 GCF_015228065.2 Penaeus monodon
GACATCCATAAACCTTGACCCGCTGCCCGTGCATCCCTCAAACGGCTCAGCCGTTTATGTAGTCTGTGTGTTGCGCGTAAAGCAAAGTCCCCCTAGATGGTTTCCAGCAGAAGAAGGGGGTCCCTATCCCCGCAGTTAAAGGGTTATTTGATAAAATAAAATAATAAAAATAAAGAAAAAAAATAAAAAAAAGAAGGGAAAATAAATACGGTTTGGGGGGAAGGGCAATAATACTTTCAAGCCCCTTCTCAAAAATTTAGCCCGCTGTAAGGGGGGGTTTCCCACTCC
>NC_051414.1:18032754-18032959 GCF_015228065.2 Penaeus monodon
TTCACCCTGCAATATACATATACCATATAGGGTTTGGGGAGACAGATATAGATATTACACATAATTTTGTCTGTGTCTCTATTTTTTCCCCTTTTCACTTTTGCTTAAACCATTCAAAATTTTTTTTTTTTTGAAACTCACTCAAAACTTTCCTTTAACCCTTTTTAAAAAAGTGAGGATAGTACACAGTAGGGGAAAGAACCAT
>NC_051414.1:18033138-18033261 GCF_015228065.2 Penaeus monodon
TTTCCTTATGGGGGCCCCCCCATTTTTCACGCGTGCGTTGGGTTTAGCAGGCCAATTTTTAGCGGCCTTTACCGGGTTAGGCATAAAGGAGAGTGGACTTTGGGTGGGGGCCAAAACGCGGGT
>NC_051414.1:18033520-18033750 GCF_015228065.2 Penaeus monodon
TGATGATATTGTTAATTTAAAATAGCCTAATGACCCAAAACGATAATGTAATAATGATAAAAAACCAAAAAACCCAAAAACAAAAAATAATAAACAACCAAAAACCCAAAAAAAACAAAACAATAATAATAAAAATGATAAAAACAATTTAAAAGCAACGACAAAAAAAAAAAAAAATTTTAAAAAAAAAAAGGAAAAAATTTTAAAAGGGGAAATAATTTAAAATTTAA
>NC_051414.1:18036108-18036222 GCF_015228065.2 Penaeus monodon
AATTGAAGTTTTTTGCTGGGACCCGTGAATGTTTTAAAAGTTCGAGTAAGAGTGATTGTGATTTATGGCTGATGATGATGAAAATTGATGGGGATGAGATATACATTTTTCTTG
>NC_051414.1:18036321-18036591 GCF_015228065.2 Penaeus monodon
ATGGGTTTGCCCGTAAAAGAAATCAAAACCCTCATAATAATAACAGAACAACGAATTATTTGGCTTTCCCAACATGGCCCAAAAAGAACCCCCGAAATTTTAAAGGCGGGCCCCGGGGGATTTTCCCCCAGGGCTTTTCAGGGGAAAAATAATTAAGATTAAAATTTTAGTCAGGGGTTAGACGGGAAAATTTTTTTCCTCACTCCCTTTTTTTGTTTGTTTTTTTTTCTATCGCGAAAACCCCCCAAAATTTATTCCCCCTACTTGGGG
>NC_051414.1:18036618-18037305 GCF_015228065.2 Penaeus monodon
GAAGATTCGGCAAAATTCGTTTTATGTTGAGGAAATAAAAAAATTTTCTTTTCCCTTTTCTATTGCTTTCTGGGTAGTGCTTATTTATACACTATAAGGGATACGGTATCCCCCAAATTCGCACTAATTTTTTTTAGTGCTATTTAAAATTTTCATTAAAAATTTTTTTTTCTTAAAAAAAAAACCTGCCAAAAAGGATTTAGATTCCCTTTTGTTTTTTTTTAGTTCGACGTGCTGACCCGGACAGAACAAATATGAGCCCCCCAGGGTTTTTTTGTAAAACAAGGGTTTAAGGGTGGTGAGAGGTTTTTGCGAAACCCTTGAAAACCCATAAAAAGATTTCCACAGATCCCGGGGAAAGAAAAAAGGAGTTAGTTTTTTCGGAAAAAATAAGAATCGGGGTTGATTTTATCATTTTTAAATGGGAAATTTTCCCATTTCCCAAATTTTCCCCTTAAAATTCAAAACCCCAGCCGTTTGTTGTATTAAAGGGTCAATGTAATTTTCTTTAAAGAAACCCCCAAAATTTTTAGAGAGAGAGGAAAAAAAAAACAAGGGAAAGGAAAAAATTAAGTCCCCCGGTTTTCAAATGGAAACACTTGCTTCACGGCACAAAAGGTTTCATTAGGGGTACGGTTTTTTTTTTGAGGTGATTGGGGGAAAACCTGGGAAAATTTAAGCAGAATG
>NC_051414.1:18037331-18037527 GCF_015228065.2 Penaeus monodon
CCAATATATTTGTTTTTACGGGGTACAAAAAACACAATATGTTTTAAAATATATAAAAGATTAAAATATATACTTTAAAATATTATAATAATTTAAAATGAAATATCTGACATATATATGTATGTGTGTACGCACGCCACAGTGGATATATTTAAAATTTACATAACACAACAAAAAGGGGGGGTTGTTTTGGGGA
>NC_051414.1:18037683-18037970 GCF_015228065.2 Penaeus monodon
CGCCCCCCGCCCCGCAGAAAAGCATCGGAATTTGGTTTTTTCTTTCTTTTCAGAAGAAGGTCAGAAGTTTTATTTACTTTATTAAAAATTTTTTCTCCAGGATGCAGCTAAAAGGTTTTTTTAAGCAGGAATTTTTTTCATTCTTTCCGTTTGTCGTTGGGGGCAAGGGGCCCCTGAAAAGGGAGGGTTCCAATTCTTTAAATTTCAAACTTTACTTTTTTTTCCCAAAAACCCTGTTTTCGTGGTGACCCTTAGGAATGTTGTATATGTAAGAAATTTTACATCCC
>NC_051414.1:18038082-18038180 GCF_015228065.2 Penaeus monodon
ACCTTTATGAAAACCTTTTTTGTTTTACTGTAGCACTTTTGAAAATTTTCCCTCTTTTTCGCCTACCTTTTTTCGCTCCTTTTCCCCGCCCCTTTTTT
>NC_051414.1:18038251-18039656 GCF_015228065.2 Penaeus monodon
TCTTTTAACCCCGTTTGGGGTTGGGGTTTTAAAATTTCCCGGGTAAAGCTTAATTTGGGGTGGGGTTTCCGGCCCCCTTTTCCCTTGAAATTTTTTTTTTCTTACTTCTTTTTTCCATTTTGGGGAAAATTCCCCAGGATTTAATTTTTCCCATAAACCTTTGTTATTTTGTTCCTTCCCCATAATTTTTAATTTTTGATGTAAAAACTTTTTTTTTTGAAAACTTCCCCCAAACCCCTTAAATTATTCCTTTTTAAAGGGGTTAACCGGGCCCCCCCCTTGAACCCCGGGTTTCCTCCTTCCCTTTTCTTTCTTGTCGGGTTTTTACATTAACCCCTTTTAAATGATCCAACCCCAAAAAGATTTAATTTTTTTTTTATTTTATACCAAAGTTTCAAAACTAATATTTTTTTTCCCCAAACCTCCCCCCTTTTTTTCCCCAACCGGGTTCCCCCCAAAACCCAGTCCGAAAAATCGGGGGGGCTTCTTTTGGGTTTTATTTAAAACCCAATTTTAAAATTTTTTTACCCCTTTTCTAAAAAAATTTTTGGGAAAAAAGAATTTCTAAATTTGTTTAAAAATCCCCGGGTTTTCCCTTAAACTAATGGGAAAAACCCCTTACAGGGTTTTTTTTTCCCGGGATTTTTTAAATTTTCAGGAAAACCCCCCAAAAGGGGGGGGTGCAAAATTAGGGTTAAAAAAATTTTTTAATTTTTCAAATAGGTTCCAAAAACAATTTTTTACCAATTTAATGGGAATTTTTCCTCATTTTAAATCAAAAGCCCGATTTCCCAACCCTAGTTATTTTCCCCTTAAAATTGGGTTCCGGGGTAAAAATTTTTAAATTTTTTTAAGGGGGTAAAATTTTCATCCCCCTTGGATTTTTAAAAAAAACCCCAAATTGTTTTTTCAAATTTTTAATTTTGGAAATTTCCTCAAAAACCAAAGGTTAAAATTAAAAAAAAATGTTCCCTTTTTTTGGGGGGGCCCCCCCGGGCCCCGGGGGTTTTTGGGAAAAATTTTTCGATACGGATGTCCCCCCAAAAAACCTTTATGCCTTTTCGAGGGTTTCCTATGTAGATTTGCTGATTTCCCCCTTTTTTAAATTTCCAAAAAAATATTGGGGTGTGGATAATATGGGGAAGGGGAAATTAATAGCCCTTTTTAAAAATTTTTTTAAATTCCCCAAAAAGCTTTCTATATATTTTATTATGGCAGCTTTAGGGAAGTTAAAAAATAGAAAGGGTTTAAAAATTAAAGGTTTAGACTTGGAAAAAGGGTTTGGGGAATAAAATTATATGAAAAGGAAAAAAAGTGCCCCTATTTTTTTCGAAAGGCAACTTTTACTTTATATTTTTCCCAAAGGCGGGCCCCAGCACGTTACGCGGTAATTTTTGTATGTTTA
>NC_051414.1:18044922-18045168 GCF_015228065.2 Penaeus monodon
ACCCATTAAATCTTGAATGGTCCTTGGCATTTTTCCCTTTTTTAACATTGGGAATCAATTACTAGTTTTAGTATCTTGGAATACTTGCTTGCAAGAACACTGAATGAAAAAAGTTGCAAAACCTTCAAACATTTTTTTTCCAAAAATCCCTTGGTTTTCCTTACAAAAATAAACTATTTTTACTTTTTTGAAAGGGTTCTTTCAATTTCGTTTTGAAGAGAGAAGCTTTTTTTTAAAAAACTTTTC
>NC_051414.1:18049094-18049320 GCF_015228065.2 Penaeus monodon
AGCGGGGGTTCCTGAAGATTTGGAGACTGTGAGGTCCAATGTAGGGGTTCACCTATTTTGGGAATTAATTTTGATGGCTTTTCTTCTTTCTTTTTCCTTCTCACTATTAAATCTTGAATGGTCCTTGGCATTTTCCCTTTTTTTACATGGGAATCAATTACTAGTTTTAGTATCTTGGATATACTTGCTGCAAGAACACTGAATGAACAAGTTGCATAAAACCTTC
>NC_051414.1:18050090-18050186 GCF_015228065.2 Penaeus monodon
TAGTCAAGGCGTGAGACACCTGAAAGACGGCGGAAGCCCAAAAAACGTCCCAAAATGTGAAACGCCCGAAAATTATATACTCCGGGCGTTTTCCCC
>NC_051414.1:18055633-18055700 GCF_015228065.2 Penaeus monodon
CTCTACCATGTTTCATGAATTCCTTGATGTAGATTATCTTTATTTATGAGAGTAATTGTATATGGTG
>NC_051414.1:18056171-18056300 GCF_015228065.2 Penaeus monodon
AACCGGTGATTCTCAGAGTTCATATCATTTCGTCATCTTTGTTAATTTCCAATTAGATTTTTTCTTTTCTTCTTGTGACATTTACCTATGTGTGTTTTGTTTTATTGTATTTCATAGCCATCGTATGAA
>NC_051414.1:18056473-18056655 GCF_015228065.2 Penaeus monodon
AACCGTGTGATATCCAGAGTTCATTATCAGTTCGTCATCTTAGTGTTAATTTCCAAATATTAGATTTTTTTCTTTTCTTGTCTTGTGTACATTTACACGTATGATGTGTTTTGTTTTATTCGTATTTTTCATAGTACAAATACAGTAAATAAGTTTATGGTTCACTTAACATTTAGTACCCA
>NC_051414.1:18056684-18056885 GCF_015228065.2 Penaeus monodon
GATGACATTTTCTCCCCTCCTTTGACCTGTGTGTGAAATGCCTCATTCAACCATTTTCTTCTATTTTTTTCGTATTTAAGTTTATTTCTTTTTTCATTATTGTTTTTTTTCAAATAATTTGGAATTTTGATAACGAATTATCAATTCCTTTTCGTTATCGATTTTTTTTTATTGTACAATTTATTTATACTGATATACATT
>NC_051414.1:18058615-18058698 GCF_015228065.2 Penaeus monodon
TTGAAAATTCAATATAAAAAAAATTAATACTATTTACTTGCATTACATCTGAATAAATCTTACATACGGCCCTTGTCACACTA
>NC_051414.1:18059434-18059580 GCF_015228065.2 Penaeus monodon
TGTTATTACTCAAATAGTGTAAACAATTATGTGCAACTAAGAATGACACTTTAGGATTTGATATACACGAAACGGTGAGAGAGCATAATATTAGTGAATTGATTTTGGAGGTAACTCTGAGACGCATGACAAAGATTTTGGAATGT
>NC_051414.1:18060121-18060195 GCF_015228065.2 Penaeus monodon
CGGATATGAACTAAAGATTTACTCATTGAAAAGGCTAAAACTTTCTTGTCGATTGCTATCCTAAATGGCTGCTC
>NC_051414.1:18067343-18068248 GCF_015228065.2 Penaeus monodon
TCATTCTAAACATTAAAATTTTCGTAAAAAGGTTCTTAGATTCAAGTGTCAGGTCGTTATACAGTTTTTCCCTAAGCATATTTGTAGAATCTGCATTAAAAGGAATGTTTTTAAAATAAGGAGCAAGAAAGTGAGACGAAATAGGAATAATAATAATTAATAAAAAAGAAGATAAATAGAAAAAAAGGAACATTGGAAAACCGTCAGGGTAATAAAAAAAACAAGAAAGAAGTACTCTCTGCTTTGGCCCGACTACTGACCAGCCTTTCATCCTCCAGCTTTGAAGTTTGAAAGTTCAGTAAATATTTAGCTAATTTAAGGTGAGGCAGCCTCTTCGATTGTGGTAACCAGTCGGCGGGAGTTCTTCCAGTGTCAGTATTTATAGAGAAAATCGTACCGAGCTTTGAAGACTTCATTGAAACTTTTTATGTGATTTATGAGATAACTGAGAACAATATTTGTTTTTGACATTATGATATACTGTGAAATATCAAAGTAAGATGTCTAGACGTATAGCCATTACACTATATTAAAATTCACCATCATATTCCACAGGCCACACATTTCAATTCAAAAGCAATGGTTTCATGTCTAGACTTATTTCGTGATTTAGTATGTTCTGATATTTCTCTCGTGCTTTGATTTGCTCATATAACAGTAAATAAAGAGAGATAGAAAGGGATAAAGGTGAAATAACTGACAAAATAGATGGTCAGTTGCTCAACAGGCGAAAGCGTTGAGTTATTAACGAATGGGAAGTGACCCGCGCGATCTCAACCCAGAGCGGAGTTGGAGAAAAGGCTGTGCTGTTGTATGTCTGTCTAATCTTTGTACTTTATACTGTATAAGCACATATAAACGCAACGGGAGTATAAATATATAATGTAATACGACAAATATTGTTC
>NC_051414.1:18068292-18068586 GCF_015228065.2 Penaeus monodon
TTATATAGCAGAACAGTGAATGTGTTTGAATACATATATTCTCTGCTGCACATTGCAAGCACCCTGGTATGATAAAAAGAGGTATAACTTACTTATGCTCTACCCAATGTAATCATATGAGACCAACTAGATGGGGAGGCCTAAGTGTAGAGGCCATTACACCTGACTCGTGTTCACAGGATTGATGTAAGCCAGTGCCTTTGATGCACTGATTTCACCGATGTGGAAGCAGGGATGGCTGGATAATGAATATGTGGTTCCAATAACGTGAATATATTACGTACGTCCTCCTCC
>NC_051414.1:18070230-18070567 GCF_015228065.2 Penaeus monodon
GAGAGACAACGACTTTTCAGCAAAGCCCATCCAAAACAGGAAATTTGCATAGCTTTAATGTGGTGAGGGTTCTTGAAATGCAGATGTCATGTATTTCCATGCCAATGTTATATGACCGTCGTAGGAATCATCAGGAACCAGTGTTTGGTTTTATCGTAAGACATTATATCAATACACTTCGTATGTTTTATTACTTCATTTTATTACTTTATTGCTTCATAAGGGGAAAAACGTATGAATCCCGCTAGAATATGAAAACTCTTCCTTATTTAACTAGCGCATCCTCATGTGCAATTGATGACAGAGAAAGGCATATAAATATCTACCAACACCACAG
>NC_051414.1:18070623-18070828 GCF_015228065.2 Penaeus monodon
CATGCAAAACAGTGCGTTTCCCTCTTCTTTTTGTCATGATGATTCAATTGGTATTTCGTTGAGCCAAGTCTCTAAAGCTCACCGAAGTCCCAGAGCTCGTCGGCTATTAGACGCGAAGGCGGTCTCGTCTCTCCGGCGGTGAATATAAAGTGGGCGGGGAGGAGGCGCTCCTTTGGGAACCTTGCGACGTCGTCTGCTGATTTCT
>NC_051414.1:18071002-18072042 GCF_015228065.2 Penaeus monodon
CAGGAGAAATAGAGGAGAGCGAAGAATCCCCAACTCAATTTCACCCATGAATCATTCTAAAGTTTTCCTGAAAAAAACATGATATAAAATCTACGAATAAAACTTGAGCGCGCCGAAATTCATTCCTTTTATTGTATGATAGATGTGGGAGAGAAGAAATATTATTCTTTTGGGATTAAACATTTGATTTATGTATACACTATGAGCTCTTCGTCAAATCCTGAATTTTTACAGAATGAAGTTCCCTATTTTAGAGAGGCATGAATAGACAAAATAGAATAATACAAGGTATAAATGAAATACACGTTCTGCAATATTACAAAAAATATTTGCAACAACAGTAATGATAACGGTATTGAAAATAGTGATTAATAATGAAGATGATAAAATTATAACAATAGGATCATAATAATCATCTCCTTTATTCTAGTTGTAACTCTTAGCATGCTTTTTTTTGACCGGGGAAAATGCTACCTAATTACATCTTATCACAATCATCATTGCTTCTCTTTAAAATGAAAAGTTAATGATAAGGAGAGTTAAACAACTCCAAGCTAATGAGGGATGTGAAGACGGGAGATTCGAGATTAAGGTCGAGGCCATCGCAGCGACGTCGGTGGCCATCCACGAAGGGAAATGGGTCACGTGATTACGAGGGTGATGGAAAGGTATTTGAACGATTAAAAATCGTGTGAATTCCATGCATTGTAATGACCGAATTAATTTCACAGTACGATTAGTGGGAAGTTATGGAATGTCTCTTTATCGAACTCCTATTTGGTACCACAAAGTTCCAACTATGAGGACTATGCTTCAGAAAAGCTAAAATGTGATTGAAGACAACAGGACTAGATTTTTTTCCTTAATGAAAAAGAAGTTATAAGGATATAAGTCGCAAAAGGATGGAATTCATCAGTCTTTTTATATAACATAACTGGCATTACGGACAGGATTCGAACCTCTGCCTTAAAGTACCACCCAAAATGAACAATATCAGACCAACTTTGAAAGTCTTTTGATCTTGGGGGGGGGGGGGGTGA
>NC_051414.1:18073247-18073462 GCF_015228065.2 Penaeus monodon
TACCAAAGCTTCATATTGTTATGATGTAGTTTTGATTTAAATATTTCAGACCAATAAAGCGAAGATGCGAACATGAGAATCTCTGAGCAGTAATTTAAAATTGTGTCATACCCTAAATATGTACTGACCACGTAAATTGTTAAGCATCGTTCTTTTGTCTAGGTGTGTGAACTTACGAGCAAATGAACTCTTCCCTTCACAAATTAGCAATTGCT
>NC_051414.1:18073560-18074355 GCF_015228065.2 Penaeus monodon
CAAGCATATGGGAGGGCATGATACATCTCTCTTATTAACGTGAGAGGATTTGTAAAATTATATTACTCATTTCAAAATGTATCATGGTGTTTACTGGAATTTCATGATCTTGTTCTCACCGGTCCTACTCTGTTAGGCATACGGGCACACGACAGACCAAGCTGTGGTGAAGTAGTTACCGTAGTGGTCGTCAAGTAAATGTCGGGCCTGCTACACTTGTGCCCGTCAACCACCCTTTAAACATTGGTTTGGAACATTATTTGGCTACAGTGTTTGTCCGACGGGTACTGCTCGTTCGTCTGGATGGGGGCTTATTCTTAGACCCAACTCCCCCGTTCTCGATAGTAGCCCGTAAAACAACCCAATACATATTAGATCATGTATTACTGATGCTGGTGTATCTGGATATCTCTGTGTTATGTCTGTGCATATGCACTGTAACAGCATTTATGAATAAAAGTGGAATCCCATATTTAGTGAACTAATATTTCTCATGAAGTTTGCTCCAATCCATAAAAGAGAACGTAAACAAACACGGGTGTTGTCCGCCGAAAAGAGGTGTACCAGTGCAAGTAGACTGTACACTTACGATCCGCAATATCCGACCCGCATTCACCAAGTACAGGGACTTGCATGCCCTTCAGGAAGGGAATGGATGCTCACACTAACTACTAGAATCATCGCACGATATCACACGTAGGAACTCACCGTACGAACTCTGCAAGCTGTTGCCGACGTGTATGTGTATTCCCGCGTTTGGGGGGGGGGGGGGAGGTTCCCGCGTTCGTGAGTGTG
>NC_051414.1:18075430-18076223 GCF_015228065.2 Penaeus monodon
CGATCACTATTTTTTACGGATTGGATTTGCGGTCCATGTAGTTGAATGAACGAAACACCAGTTTCTACTCTTTGAAAGTTTTACGGACGGACTGTCGAAGGCTCACATCTTACATCTGTTTAATTGTACATTTCTTAAAACTCCATTTAGAATTTTCCAAACAACAAACATCCGTGTGGTAATATCTTATTTGTGCTTTTTAAATTACAGAAGTCTGCTCTCTTGGAGTCCCTTCATTAAAAGCAAATGAATAACTCGACTCTTTTGCTTAAGTTTAAATGCCTGACTCAGTGTGTCTTTGAACATCAACAGACGTTTACTGTAATCATGAATATGGTAATTGCCATTATTAATATCATTTTTATCAGTGTCGTGATCATTATTAAGATGATATTGGGAATAATCAAAATGTATGATACTGTATGTATGATAACTGTAATAAGTGTTTTCATAAATGTTATCTGAGAATACCTTATTTTGAATTATTTTCTGAGAATAATATTAAATGTATAATAGATTAGGGAAGGGGGGGGGGGGTGAGGGAAAGAGCACATGATCGGTAAGTGACAGGACAAGCAAACCATAGACTGGGCAGACAGACGAAAAAACACAAGGGAAACACCCAAGAAGATAAACTCACAAGTCAATAACTCTTTCATTCAATTGCACTGAGACCAATCCGTGCTTAGTTGACAAATGATGGCATGGCCTACCTCTTCCTTAGTGACACCTGGTGACGCCTAGTGACAGCGATCTTCCCTTCATAGAGATTTGTGATCGTGAATGTGCCAGT
>NC_051414.1:18083018-18083193 GCF_015228065.2 Penaeus monodon
CAGGGGTGTCAAACTTACAGCCCGCTGGCCAAATCAGGCCCGCGAACGGGTTTAATCCGGCCCGCGAGATGATTCAAATTTTCAATGAAAGAAACTGCTGTTTTGAATGTGTCCACTGGATGGCGCAATAGCAATTATGTTAACCCTTTCCCGCCTGGGAAAATGAAAAAAAATG
>NC_051414.1:18083566-18085866 GCF_015228065.2 Penaeus monodon
TTGTTTATACATTGTTTATACTGACAGGTGGCCTGGAGCTAGCTGCCATACGTCTTCTACTTTGAACATTACACGCTTTGGCACCCTCATTGCCCCAAAATGTCTCTGTCAAAAAAGAGAAAAGTGGACACAGAGTGCAGAGTTTTCCAAGAAAAATGGTCATCATCCTATTTATTCACAGAAGTGAATGGGAAACCTGTGTGTTTGGTATGTTCACAGCAGGTTTCAGTGCTGAAAGAATATAACCTTCGACGCCACAATGAGGCTCTTCATGCCGAAAAATACAAAAACTTGCAAGGGCAGCAGAGACTAGAGAAGGTAAATGAACTTTTGACGGCTCTGAAGAAGCAGCAGTCTGTGTTTTCTCATAGCCGAGAAAAAATTGATGCTGTAGTGAAAGCCAGCTACCTTATTGCTAATGAAATTGCACTGGCTTCAAAACCATATAGTGAGGGTGAATTTGTGAAGACATGCATGCTGAAGGCTGCAGAGACTGTGTGCACTGAAAAGCGTCAGGATTTTGCAAATATCAACCTGACAATAAACACAGTTGCAGACAGGATTTCTGATCTTGCGGAGGATTTGGACAGCCAATTGAAGCGCAAAGTAAAGTCATTTATTGCGTTTTCAGTTGCAGTCGCTGAAGGCACGGACATTACAGATGTTGCGTAACTGGCGATATTCATCCGCGGAGTTGATGACACTTTGACCGTCACCGAGGAGTTCGTGGAGTTGGTGCCAATGACGGACACCACAACCGCAGCTGATATTTTCATCGCTCTCGTCGGAACGCTGGACAGGGTTGGAGTGGACTGGTCTCACGATGTCAGCCTGGCTACAGATGGTGCACCTTCATTAAACAGGAGAAAAGCAGGTGTTGGGACAAAATTCAGAGTGAAGGTGCAGGCTACAAATGGAGGACATGATTTTTGGACTTTTCATTGTATTTTGCATCAGGAGGCATTGTGTTGCAAGTTATTGAAGATGAATAATGTCATGGAGGTGGTCGTCCGAACCGTAAATTTCATCCGATCCAGAGGCCTGAATCATCGTCAGTTTGACAGCCTTCTCAGAGAGAACACAACTATGGCCTGCCATACCACACCGAGGTAAGATGGTTAAGTCAAGGTGCTGTGCTGAGGCGCTTCTTTGATTTAAGAGGGGAAATCAAACAGTTCATGGAAAAAAAGGGCAAACCAGTATTAGAATTTAAGTCAACAGAATGGATGCAGGACCTTGCATTTATGGTGGATGTTACAGAACACCTGAATAACTTGAACAACATGCTGCAAGGGCGCAGCAAAGTTGCCACGCAGTACTATGACAGCATATGTGCGTTCAAATTGAAGCTGTCATTGTGGGAGACACAACTTGCGGGTGGTGATGCTGCTCACTTTCCTTGTCTGAAAGATGTGTGCGCGACCCAACATGCCGCAATTTTTTTTGCTCGCCATTCAGCGTGTATGCCTCTGATCTGCCCATCAACTTCCAACTAGAAATAATAGACTTGCAGTGTGACTCAGATTTGAAGGGCAAGTTGGCCGCAGGTGGCTTGGATACGTTTTACCAGCATCTCTTGCCAGGTTACCCCAACTTGACAGCCCTTGCTGAAAAGTGTTGTGCATGTTTGGAACCACATATCTTTGTGAGCAAGTATTCTCTGTAATGAACATCAACAAAACAAAGCTGCGCTCAAGGCTCACGCACAAGCAGTTGAATGACATTCTGAAACTGGCTGCCACTCAGGATGTTAAGCCTAATATTGATGCACTTGTGAAAGCTAAAAGATGCCAGGTTTCAGGAGTAAAATAAACAGTGGGTAATCCCACTTAAAATGCTGCATGAGAGACTTATGCACCCTGATAAAGTTCCGTGAAAAAATGTAAAAATGTCAGTCACTTCAGTTCATAAGTTTGGTTTGTTGAAATTGTTCATGTATTGCACAGCTTTTATAATTCTATCAATAAATAGTGTAGCCTACAAGGCAGGGAGTAACTCAACCCTCCTGAATAGTTTTTCCTCAGTTTGTATGGTGTGGTGAGTTGAAGTGTAACTTCCAATCACTGAGGAATATTTCTTAAAATTGCACCATTTTTTTCCTCAGAATTTTCAACTAATTTGAAGTGTTTTGTAAAGAGCATTATTTGTGATGTGTTCAGAATGTACCAAAGTAAAACAAAGGAAACACATCTGAAGTTGTCATTATTCTTAAGTTATGCCATGATTTTACCGGTCCGGCCTACTTAGGAATAGATTTTCCCCTATGTGGCCCCTGAGCTAAAATAAGTTTGACACTCCTG
>NC_051414.1:18089396-18089495 GCF_015228065.2 Penaeus monodon
CTGTTATTATTATAAAATCTTATGAATATTAATGCAGCCTTACAAACCTCATAATATTTAATTAGTTTTTAAGGTTTCTTTACAAACCTCCGCTCAAGG
>NC_051414.1:18089655-18091035 GCF_015228065.2 Penaeus monodon
TTACAGTAGTGTTACGCGCGAGTCCTACTCGTTTCGTGGCTATCTCCGACTCCGTTATTGGGCCTTAAGAACAAAGACAAATGGCAAGTGGGGCCATTAATCTCGGGCTCACCTGCAGCTGTTGCCGGATTCGCAACACCCGGATTTTTGGTCATGATACACATGATTTGTGAAGCATCTGCATGTGAAATCTGTTGACAGAATTAGTGGCCAGTATGCCGACGATTTTTAAGACTGGTATTTTTTTCGTGAGGCTTTGTATGTTGTACTGCTTTTCCATTCGAGATGATCTGCCCTTTGTCGTTTCCACAAGTTGTTTTCTTTGTTTCGTTTTTCTTTTCTTTGATGGAATATCAGACTTTGAGGCAACAGAGTATGATTTTGATTTTATTGATTTCCCTTTTTCAATTGTCATACGAAAAGAGGGGATTCAAAAGAATGGAAAAGTCATCTTAAAAGCCGATGATTGGTGTGGATAAAAACAGCGAACTGAATGCAGTATGTAATCAGTCTTTATTTGGATGATTTACAAACCTTCTCTGACTATGCAGTGTCCATCATGTAAACGGAGGATAATGATTTTTCCCGTGGTGCGCTATTTAGTGTTGGTATGTACATACATGCTAAATGAACATCAGCACTTGGGAAATAAAAAGACGCTCCGACTACGCTGTCAAATGCTTTCCAGCAATTATCTGAGCAAAAAGCTGGTGTGAGCTTTTCTTTGTTATTCCCAGCTGATTAGAATTCCAGGGAGACATGACCTGGGATTCGTTAACAGCCTTGTAGAAAGACTCGAATGTCAGTGCCTTATCTAAAAGTCAATTTATACTCATGTTGAATCGCACGGGGAACCCGACATAAAAACTGTGATATGAATTATGATCCCCACATTTTCACTTTCTTTGTTAGCACTACTCACGTAAACACATTAACAGACGTCCGTCGGGTAATAGAAGTTTAGTGTTTCTATACGAAAGGAATAGAGCACGTAGTCAACAAATTTATTATTCAACACTTCGTCTTCTACAACAGTTACAAATTTAGCAAATTGAAAGAAAGTATAAGCAAAGTCATATTCTATGGGACAGACTCTCATATTTCATTACCATACTAAGGAATAAAATGCAACACTACCATATTTCCCATTATTTATTTGAACCAAGATATCAGTTGGCTTGCGATGTCAGACGTCAGCTCTTTGCTCACTAACCGAAGTGCCACTTCATGTTACAGTATAATAATAATCGGGTACAATAGACGCTGTTGTGGCTTCTGGTTAGAGACTGCATAATTTAGGCAAGCAACCTTTCCCATACTTATTGTAATTGTAGAAGCAATCTAGATGTATTTTCACTTAATATTACAGTCACTGCGCTA
>NC_051414.1:18091410-18091592 GCF_015228065.2 Penaeus monodon
ACATTAATGGTCCATTAAATGTCACCTAATAATTTTAAACGTTATCACCAATGTCTGACTTCACTTTCCATATACAAAATTATTATTTTTACTTTGGTTTTGCCACCCACCCCGCCCCAAGAAAACCCAATTTGACGAAGTACGACTTCACGGCCGTAATAAGGCCTGTGAGACGATTTGAA
>NC_051414.1:18092242-18092425 GCF_015228065.2 Penaeus monodon
ATAAAGAAAAACGTGAGACGGGATTGAGATGCTCAGCCCCACTCCCTGGTATTTTCTGTTATTACCTTCGACGATCAAATGATCAATCCTTACGTTCTTCCACGATTTTCTATAATTCTATTCCTAATTAATTATTTACTGTATCCGGAATTATCTCCAAGTCTATTGCTGCAAACTTGGAGT
>NC_051414.1:18093140-18093947 GCF_015228065.2 Penaeus monodon
ACTGGCACATTCACGATCACAAATCTCTATGAAGGGAAGATCGCTGTCACTGGCGTCACCAGGTGTCACTAAGGAAGAGGTAGGAAATCCCATCATTTGTCAACTAAGCACGGATTGGTCTCAGTGAAATTTGAATGAAAGAGTTATTGACTTGTGAGTTTATCTTCTTGGGTGTTTCCCTTGTGTTTTTTTTCGTCTGTCTGCCCAGTCTATGGTTTGCTTGTCCTGTCACTTGCCGATCATGTGCTCTTTCCCTCACCCCCCCCCCTTCCCTAATCTATTATACATTTAATATTATTCTCAGAAAATAATTCAAAATAAGGTATTCTCAGATAACATTTATGAAAACACTTATTACAGTTATCATACATACAGTATCATACATTTTGATTATTCCCAATATCATCTTAATAATGATCACGACACTGATAAAAATGATATTAATAATGGCAATTACCATTTTCATGATTACAGTAAACGTCTGTTGATGTTCAAAGACACACTGAGTCAGGCATTTAAACTTAAGCAAAAGAGTCGAGTTATTCATTTGCTTTAATGAAGGGACTCCAAGAGAGCAGACTTCTGTAATTTAAAAAGCACAAATAAGATATTACCACCGGATGTTTGTTGTTTGGAAAATTCTAAATGGAGTTTAAGAAATGTACAATTAAACAGATGTAAGATGTGAGCCTTCGACAGTCCGTCCGTAAAATTTTCAAAGAGTAGAAACTGGTGTTTCGTTCATTCAACTACATGGACCGCAAATCCAATCCGTAAAAATAGTGATCGTGTACTTTCTATTCCTTA
>NC_051414.1:18094861-18095655 GCF_015228065.2 Penaeus monodon
CACACTCACGAACGCGGGAACCTCCCCCCCCCCCCCAAACGCGGGAATACACATACACGTCGGCAACAGCTTGCAGAGTTCGTACGGTGAGTTCCTACGTGTGATATCGTGCGATGATTCTAGTAGTTAGTGTGAGCATCCATTCCCTTCCTGAAGGGCATGCAAGTCCCTGTACTTGGTGAATGCGGGTCGGATATTGCGGATCGTAAGTGTACAGTCTACTTGCACTGGTACACCTCTTTTCGGCGGACAACACCCGTGTTTGTTTACGTTCTCTTTTATGGATTGGAGCAAACTTCATGAGAAATATTAGTTCACTAAATATGGGATTCCACTTTTATTCATAAATGCTGTTACAGTGCATATGCACAGACATAACACAGAGATATCCAGATACACCAGCATCAGTAATACATGATCTAATATGTATTGGGTTGTTTTACGGGCTACTATCGAGAACGGGGGAGTTGGGTCTAAGAATAAGCCCCCATCCAGACGAACGAGCAGTACCCGTCGGACAAACACTGTAGCCAAATAATGTTCCAAACCAATGTTTAAAGGGTGGTTGACGGGCACAAGTGTAGCAGGCCCGACATTTACTTGACGACCACTACGGTAACTACTTCACCACAGCTTGGTCTGTCGTGTGCCCGTATGCCTAACAGAGTAGGACCGGTGAGAACAAGATCATGAAATTCCAGTAAACACCATGATACATTTTGAAATGAGTAATATAATTTTACAAATCCTCTCACGTTAATAAGAGAGATGTATCATGCCCTCCCATATGCTTG
>NC_051414.1:18095754-18095969 GCF_015228065.2 Penaeus monodon
AGCAATTGCTAATTTGTGAAGGGAAGAGTTCATTTGCTCGTAAGTTCACACACCTAGACAAAAGAACGATGCTTAACAATTTACGTGGTCAGTACATATTTAGGGTATGACACAATTTTAAATTACTGCTCAGAGATTCTCATGTTCGCATCTTCGCTTTATTGGTCTGAAATATTTAAATCAAAACTACATCATAACAATATGAAGCTTTGGTA
>NC_051414.1:18097315-18097941 GCF_015228065.2 Penaeus monodon
TCACCCCCCCCCCCCCCCCAAGATCAAAAGACTTTCAAAGTTGGTCTGATATTGTTCATTTTGGGTGGTACTTTAAGGCAGAGGTTCGAATCCTGTCCGTAATGCCAGTTATGTTATATAAAAAGACTGATGAATTCCATCCTTTTGCGACTTATATCCTTATAACTTCTTTTTCATTAAGGAAAAAAATCTAGTCCTGTTGTCTTCAATCACATTTTAGCTTTTCTGAAGCATAGTCCTCATAGTTGGAACTTTGTGGTACCAAATAGGAGTTCGATAAAGAGACATTCCATAACTTCCCACTAATCGTACTGTGAAATTAATTCGGTCATTACAATGCATGGAATTCACACGATTTTTAATCGTTCAAATACCTTTCCATCACCCTCGTAATCACGTGACCCATTTCCCTTCGTGGATGGCCACCGACGTCGCTGCGATGGCCTCGACCTTAATCTCGAATCTCCCGTCTTCACATCCCTCATTAGCTTGGAGTTGTTTAACTCTCCTTATCATTAACTTTTCATTTTAAAGAGAAGCAATGATGATTGTGATAAGATGTAATTAGGTAGCATTTTCCCCGGTCAAAAAAAAGCATGCTAAGAGTTACAACTAGAATAAAGGAG
>NC_051414.1:18098045-18098357 GCF_015228065.2 Penaeus monodon
GCAGAACGTGTATTTCATTTATACCTTGTATTATTCTATTTTGTCTATTCATGCCTCTCTAAAATAGGGAACTTCATTCTGTAAAAATTCAGGATTTGACGAAGAGCTCATAGTGTATACATAAATCAAATGTTTAATCCCAAAAGAATAATATTTCTTCTCTCCCACATCTATCATACAATAAAAGGAATGAATTTCGGCGCGCTCAAGTTTTATTCGTAGATTTTATATCATGTTTTTTTCAGGAAAACTTTAGAATGATTCATGGGTGAAATTGAGTTGGGGATTCTTCGCTCTCCTCTATTTCTCCTG
>NC_051414.1:18098517-18098720 GCF_015228065.2 Penaeus monodon
AGAAATCAGCAGACGACGTCGCAAGGTTCCCAAAGGAGCGCCTCCTCCCCGCCCATTTATATTCACCGCCGGAGAGACGAGACCGCCTTCGCGTCTAATAGCCGACGAGCTCTGGGACTTCGGTGAGCTTTAGAGACTTGGCTCAACGAAATACCAATTGAATCATCATGACAAAAGAAGAGGGAAACGCACTGTTTTGCATG
>NC_051414.1:18098775-18099095 GCF_015228065.2 Penaeus monodon
CTGTGGTGTTGGTAGATATTTATATGCCTTTCTCTGTCATCAATTGCACATGAGGATGCGCTAGTTAAATAGGAAGAGTTTTCATATTCTAGCGGGATTCATACGTTTTTCCCCTTATGAAGCAATAAAGTAATAAAATGAAGTAATAAAACATACGAAGTGTATTGATATAATGTCTTACGATAAAACCAAACACTGGTTCCTGATGATTCCTACGACGGTCATATAACATGGCATGGAAATACATGACATCTGCATTTCAAGAACCTCACCACATTAAAGCTATGCAAATTTCCTGTTTTGGATGGGCTTTGCTGAAA
>NC_051414.1:18101403-18101914 GCF_015228065.2 Penaeus monodon
CTGCCATGCACTATTAGGTTTCCTTGCTCAATAATACTAAAGTACAATATAGCAAAGGAAAGGGCCATCTATAAGTCAGAGTAGAAAAGCAACTGTAAGGAAGTCTAGACTCCAAGTGCAGGCCGCTCAGAAGAGGTAAGGAAAAGGGTGGAGAGGCAAAAAAGAAAGAAAGAAAAATTGTTTATTTGGCTTGTCGGAATTATCAAAAGATTTTTTCCCCCTTATTTATTATGAACCTCTGCCCTGTACGCCAGGAAATTTTTAAAGTGTTGTTATAAATTTTTTTTTTTTTGTACAAGGGTTTATTGTCTAGTTGTTTAGAGAACCGTCCGATTTCATATTTAATGCTATTATTATTTAAAATCTTTTTGATTGTTCTGGTTTGCATTTATATATAGACGAGTGGAACTCGCACCTGTTGTTTTTACATGCACGTGTGCCCAGGAAAATATTTTTTGCAATTATTAAATGAGCTTTTTTATACTTTTGTGCTTTCAGTTTTCCTGCTTTA
>NC_051414.1:18103628-18104061 GCF_015228065.2 Penaeus monodon
TATTTTCCCTATATTATATAATTTTTTTTCCTTTAAATTTAAAAAAAAAAAACTATATATATTATTATATATTATATATATCCTATTTTATATATATAATATTAATATAAATACATAATATTATTTTACTTTTTACCTTAATTATTATATATATATTTATACTTATTATTTTATTATATTTATTACTAATATATAATATATATTATTTTAAAACCCATATCTTAATACTATATATTTATCCTATTATAACTTATTATCTATATACTATATAATATTTTATTATTAAAATTTATAATTCACTAAATTATTATCTATTATCTCATATTTTATCTCTAAAATATATATCTATATTTTATTCCTTTATATTTATATATCTATAATTATTTTTTAATCTATATATATAATTATTATATTATTTTAAAATATTATTTTG
>NC_051414.1:18104225-18104729 GCF_015228065.2 Penaeus monodon
GTAGCAGGAAAACTGAAAGCACAAAAGTATAAAAAAGCTCATTTAATAATTGCAAAAAATATTTTCCTGGGCACACGTGCATGTAAAAACAACAGGTGCGAGTTCCACTCGTCTATATATAAATGCAAACCAGAACAATCAAAAAGATTTTAAATAATAATAGCATTAAATATGAAATCGGACGGTTCTCTTTAAAAACTGCAATAAAGCCATTATCTAAAGAAAAAAACTTCATACACAAAACTTATATGTTTCCCGCGTTCATGGGCATGAGTTGTTCATAATAAACTACAGGGAAAATATATCTTTCTGATAGACTTCCGACAAGCTCACTAAACAAATTTTTTCTTTCTTTCTTTTTTGCCTCTCCACCCTTTTCCTTACCTCTTCTGAGCGGCCTGCACTTGGAGTCTAGACTTCCTTACAGTTGCTTTGCATATCTTCATGACTTATAGATGTCCTTGCCTTTTGCTATATTGCTACTTCAGTATCTATTGAGCAAGG
>NC_051414.1:18105229-18105295 GCF_015228065.2 Penaeus monodon
TTTTAAATCCTTTTTCCCACTCCGAGGCGGGGTCCAGTGTTCCTCGAACAGGGGTTGGGGAAAATG
>NC_051414.1:18105487-18105602 GCF_015228065.2 Penaeus monodon
AACTTAATTTTACTCAAGGTAAATATTTATGGAATACCTTTTTTCAATATTATATTTATATTAAAATTATTAATATTTAAAATAATATATTAAATATATTGATGTTAATTTTTAT
>NC_051414.1:18108800-18109176 GCF_015228065.2 Penaeus monodon
AGTGGCTGCCTTGTATTATATGGCCCATCAAGCCCCACAGGCGTACATTCATTTTCGAATGTGGAATGATGATTAGGAGTGAAAAGATGATATGTGAAACGTAACTAGGTTGAATGAGTAAGGCCCAAATATTAGGCCAAACAAAACGTAAAACAATATTTTCGCGAGTTTTACATGCAAATAAGTTAACGGTTAATTCTACTTCTATTTTGATTAGAGCTTCAAATGCCCAGACTGGGCACCCATTAATAAGTGTTGATGAATAGCTAAGTGGTTCAGAACAATGCCTGCATTGAGGTCAGCTTCTTTAACCTTTCAAGTTATTTACTAGTAAGATTTATTATTGGGTGGAATAATGATTTTTCTACTCATTTCG
>NC_051414.1:18109222-18109475 GCF_015228065.2 Penaeus monodon
GAAATTCTTTTTCCAATAGTCAATTTACGTTTCAAATTCATGAATGTTAACTCCACGTCAAATCAATAACATGATCAGTATTTAACTAATATAGTCGTTTAACATGAAAACTTGTGTGTAATTCCCTGATAAGTACTTTCCGGCGAGCATTAGCATGTTAATCTTCTTGACAAGAAGATAAAGTGGCAGAACTTAAGAAAACTTCTTTCGGCAGGGATTAAGGTCAAGCGCCTTCGAGTCTTTTCGGTCTCGT
>NC_051414.1:18110117-18110212 GCF_015228065.2 Penaeus monodon
CCGTCATTTTATCGAGATGACTATGTAAATCATAGCTGTTTGTAACTTTACATAAACAGTTATAATTACTTATAATACATCACATGGCAATATGT
>NC_051414.1:18110613-18110803 GCF_015228065.2 Penaeus monodon
ACGCCTCGCGTTTACTTTGATGCCGCCGCAGAGACATGGCGCTTTGATATTACACGACTCAACCCCCTGAAGGGTGACGTTAATTAAAAGCATGCAGTATGTATTTAAGATGAAAAGAATCAACGTTACTTTTGCGAATAAAGTATGTCGGGCATCAAATTAGTACCACCACATGTATTTTACTTAGTAA
>NC_051414.1:18113163-18113314 GCF_015228065.2 Penaeus monodon
AGACCAGAGACTGGCGCAATCAGGATTCAGTCCTGGGAAGTCTAATTGTACGTCATCATACTGGCTTAAGATCTGTTACTCAACAATCTAGGACTATCATTTCAGGTTATTACCTGGATCGACTCCACGAGAACGATACCACCCACTCCTC
>NC_051414.1:18113826-18114024 GCF_015228065.2 Penaeus monodon
GAGAGAGTTTATTATTCCGCCTTTTCTTATTTGCATTTTGTAGAAAAGACGGTTACCACTCCATTTTGTGCCTCTGTAGAAGGTTATTCTATTAGTTAGCTCCATTCTAAACGTTATTATCTGAATTTACATAATGCACGCGTGAATTATATCGTTTAAGTTATCTTCAACCAACAAGATTCATGAAGGGAAGCAATA
>NC_051414.1:18124243-18125043 GCF_015228065.2 Penaeus monodon
CGTGCGCGCGCGTGTGTGAAATGAAGGTAATACAAACAAATCGAAGTCCTGGCCTGTTTTTTTGGCCCTGTTCTTTCTTTTTTTTTATTACTCCTGTTAATTTTATTCGTAATTCAAATATTAGTATAAACTGTTCTGCTTTTTTGATGGATGTATCATCAACATGCGTGTGTATGTGTGTACGGGCGCGGGCGTGCGTGTGAGTTTATTCAGGAACTGGATCCAAAACAAGAGAAATGGAGAGTAAATAAAAGTTTAGCTTGCGGCGTTCTAGATAATCAACGTCTGTGGCTAGTGCGTTTGTTATCGGCGTTGTTTCGTAATTGGTTTTCGAACCGTAAACAAGTCTGGGAATTGCTTCCACGTTCTCATGTTGTGGAAACTTCCCATACATCCAGTGAATGGGGGTCTCCCACTTCGTTTGCAATGGAACAGGAAAATAGTTGACCGTCATTTAGTCTGAAAATTTATCATGAAAGATAGCTCGTATCAACATTTTCAAAATTTCGTGTGAAAAGCCGTAAGAGATGATATTTTAAACAAATATTTGCTATTTTCAATTAAAATGTTTTATACATTTACGTCATCTAACATGTCCTACTGTTCTCATTCATATTATTAAATCACAACATTAGAATATACATATTCAGAATTATAAGAAAATAATGCAAAGGCCTCCTAGATATTCTCGATGATCTTGTTCTTGCAACATGATGATGTCTCAATCGTGCATTTGCTTTATTACGTATGTCTATAGCTTGTGTAATTAAGCTTCTGTTGTCATACTGCGCCGTCATCCG
>NC_051414.1:18125178-18125824 GCF_015228065.2 Penaeus monodon
AAAATAATAGCCTTGTTTGAAATATAACTGATTCAACTTTGCCTTTCATTAGCTAGTGTTCAATAACTGCTCATCACTTGTGTTTATGCGTTCATCATATATTAGTGAAGATTAGGAAATTAGCAATGATGAGGATACTTAGTGTTATGCTTATTGAACCTGAGGTATTCAGGTATAAGCCATCACAATTCACAATTCATGATTATATAATTATCCCTGTGGGTATCGTTTACACATACCGTTACTGTTAATTGTACCACTAAAACAAACCATTGACCTACTAATCTCCGGAGAAGTATATTAAAGGAAGTTAGGCTCCCAAATCAGTGTGCTTTATGAGAAGGGGCAGATCAAAGGTAAGTTTGCAGAAGCACTCTGATTGAATGGATCAGTGTCACTATAGCACATCGTGTTCGGCATTTAGACTAAACAAGGGTAAGAGAGGGAAGGTCATAATTATATGCTCTGTTAAATGTTCATTGCTTTCAAAAGAGAAAGGTGAACTAAATAACCTCGGATTTACCTGAGTTTGGAACTTATTTTGGATATAGTGAAAGTTGCCCTTCCTCAGACCTTGTAATACTGTGTATATGGATCGTTCTTACAATGTCGATAATGCATTTACATGTGCAAGCACAATTGTGTT
>NC_051414.1:18127788-18128391 GCF_015228065.2 Penaeus monodon
TATATCAATGTATGTGTAGCTTTTACCTCAATTTTTTTCGAAAATGCTTCAATTTCATGAATGATAGAAAAAATCTGAATGTAACTTAAAATGAGAAGAAAATGTGTATCCAATTTAGCCACTTCGCCTCCTGAAGAAAATCGCGACCTATGATGACCTTATCCGTAGGGTAAAGAAATAAAACACTGTTTATTCTTCGGCTCTTCCGTTATTCATCCGTACCTCCTCGGGGTGTATGAACACGGTAAGCTTAACACGAGAACACTTTATATCAGTTTTTTTCAGCTTTGAGATATGTCTTTTATGTCTTTACAATATTAGAGGCAATACTGCGAGTTTTATCAGAAGAGTAGGTATCTCCACATGGATAATGGGTAAAAATACATTTATTTTGATGAAAAGGAATTGCAGTTCGTAAATCTGTTTTCACTGAATATAAACTGAAGTGCAGAAGCGGGAGGAGAGAGGCTGCTCCTGCAAAGAAAAAGCGCAGTGTTGCTCTGTTTTTTTCTGAAAGTTAAGAATCTACACATCTGATAAGATTAAAAAAAAGGAAATTGTAACCTTTAGCTATATGCCTATTTATATACATATGGAGAGACA
>NC_051414.1:18128466-18128685 GCF_015228065.2 Penaeus monodon
CAGAGAAGGTATATAGATAGAGGGAGGAATTCTTTTCAAACCCTCTGTACACGTCCAAGATTTTCTTTCCATATCTTCGTATTTAGGGAGTTATGGAGGTGTCTTTTGGATACCAAATTTTACAGAGAGAGAGTCTTTGACCTGATTTGAAATCACAGGAAAATATCGTTGTTGGTGTGTTGAACTTTTAGACTGGGAAATAATGAAACTAAAGAAACT
>NC_051414.1:18129985-18130131 GCF_015228065.2 Penaeus monodon
CAGTCGTTAAACAAAACCATCCTCAAGTCAATTTTCATTTCGTTTCTCTTTTACCATAGCAACTCCATTTTAGATTAAAAATAGATAATAAACTGCAGCTCTGAATTATGTTCTTATGGGGTCTACCCTTTAAAATAGCTGTCAGA
>NC_051414.1:18133208-18133475 GCF_015228065.2 Penaeus monodon
GGACTGTCCCTCAGTTTGGTGGGCGTAGTTGGATCTGGGGAGTTGACTTTGTCGAAAATGAGTTATACCCATTTTCACACTCATATACGAATGTAGAATTGCACGCGTGAATATAAACCTCCGGGAAAGAAAAACTCGGCAGTGATCGAGGTTCATGAATCAAAGGCAATCTTGTGTGGTGTCGGCAATTTTTACACGTACGTGTTTATCCCCTTGAAGGAAATGAACAGAAAATTAATTGAAACACTTCCAATCTATTCTCCTTTG
>NC_051414.1:18133553-18133765 GCF_015228065.2 Penaeus monodon
TAATCAGTTGACATTTTATCAAAATGAGATCGACGCAAGTTTTTTTTATCGGTCACAACTTCCACAAATTTAAAACCAATAGCTGTGGGATGCTAAAGCGAACAAAATATCCAGATTTGAAGAAAATCGATAAGACAATTTTGTTTTTATTAGTATTTTTAAAAATTTACCCCACTTCCCATTTTTACCTTACGCCCACAACTTTGAGGGAC
>NC_051414.1:18133860-18134107 GCF_015228065.2 Penaeus monodon
GATTAGAAGTGTAGGGGAAAACAAAAAAATAAAGACCTGCCAGTCTCAGCAAAGCGACAGCCAGAAGAGGTCGTAAGCAAGCGACATTCAGTAAAACTCTGGGTATAGAAAAGCTCTTAAAGAATGAGAGATAATGGAACAGTAGTAAATAAGGAGATAGAGTTAATCCTTTCACTGATACGCATCCTTCTCTGTGTGTACGCATTTCCTGCATTTTCTAAATAACATTTTCAGCAGTTTTGGAGAT
>NC_051414.1:18134181-18134266 GCF_015228065.2 Penaeus monodon
AAATACATACAGTCGCTAAAAAAAAGTTTTTTTCCTCGGGAGTAGTTGAAACCGAAACGATCACTAGGAGCTGATTCGGAAATGT
>NC_051414.1:18134653-18135365 GCF_015228065.2 Penaeus monodon
TGTTGTTTCACCAATAAACCTCGCGACAAACAAGAGCAGGGAACACCTGAGAATCGTCTAACAGCTTCTGTTGTCAAATCTTAGATTAATAATTTATTGAATTTGAATTAAGTGAATATATGAATGTGAAAACACACGCACACGAAGCTGTAATCGCATTGTTTGTTTTTTATGTGAGTTTTTCCAGTATGTTTTGAAATAAATTGACGTTGTTCCCTACAACAAGGGCTTTGTCCATACACAGCCATGTTCCAATCCAGTAAATGTGCTTATTTTTATAAATGAATTGTATTTGGGACGTTTAAGTACATCAGTATCTCTTGGTAGGGACGCCGAAAGAGGCCTGTATCAGATAGAGGGTTAGAGTGAATAAAACAAAAGTTTCGCTTCACTTCTCTGAGATGATTGAAGGAAGGCCCAAGTCAGGCGGAACTCAGTTCACTGTGGCCTCTGAACAACATGCAGAGTTTTTGGAAATTCGTAAGAGAAAAGCTAAAAACTAACAAATTCCAACGGGATACGCATTTCATTGCTATTTCAATAATGGTTAAGAAATCAGATTACCAACGAGCATCATAAATTGATGGTTGGAATTTGCTAGTTTCCGTCGGTTTATATCGACTGCAGTATTTTTCCATTCGCAAAATGTGAGCTATTCGAGCCACGGAGGCATGTATTCCTTTACTAGAAGTGTAAAATTTACGGAGTATTC
>NC_051414.1:18137767-18138004 GCF_015228065.2 Penaeus monodon
AAATTTTTTTAATATTAAAATAAATATATAAAAATTTTTTATATATATATATATATCTCTATATATAATTTATTTAAAAAAATTTTTTTTTTTTTTTTTTTTGTTTTTTATTAATATATTTTTATAAAATATAATATTTTAATATTTATATATAAATTTTATAAATTTTTTTTTAAAAATTTTTTTAAAAAAAATTTTTTTTTTTTTAAATTAATATATTATATTTTAAAAAATATA
>NC_051414.1:18138208-18138451 GCF_015228065.2 Penaeus monodon
GATAGATTAGAAGTGTAGGGAAAACAAAAAAATAAAGACCTGCCAGTCTCAGCAAAGCGGACAGCCAAAGAGGTCGTAAGCAAGCGACATTCAGTAAAACTCGGGGTATAGAAAAGCTCTTAAAGAATGAGAGATAATGGAACAGTAGTAAAAAAGGGAGATAGAGTTAACCCTTTCACTGATACGCATCCTTCTCTGTGTGTACGCATTTCCTGCATTTTCTAAAAAAACATTTTCAGCAGT
>NC_051414.1:18138535-18138620 GCF_015228065.2 Penaeus monodon
AAATACATACAGTCGCTAAAAAAAAGTTTTTTTCCTCGGGAGTAGTTGAAACCGAAACGATCACTAGGAGCTGATTCGGAAATGT
>NC_051414.1:18139002-18139708 GCF_015228065.2 Penaeus monodon
TGTTGTTTCACCAATAAACCTCGCGACAAACAAGAGCAGGGAACACCTGAGAATCGTCTAACAGCTTCTGTTGTCAAATCTTAGATTAATAATTTATTGAATTTGAATTAAGTGAATATATGAATGTGAAAACACACGCACACGAAGCTGTAATCGCATTGTTTGTTTTTTATGTGAGTTTTTCCAGTATGTTTTGAAATAAATTGACGTTGTTCCCTACAACAAGGGCTTTGTCCATACACAGCCATGTTCCAATCCAGTAAATGTGCTTATTTTTATAAATGAATTGTATTTGGGACGTTTAAGTACATCAGTATCTCTTGGTAGGGACGCCGAAAGAGGCCTGTATCAGATAGAGGGTTAGAGTGAATAAAACAAAAGTTTCGCTTCACTTCTCTGAGATGATTGAAGGAAGGCCCAAGTCAGGCGGAACTCAGTTCACTGTGGCCTCTGAACAACATGCAGAGTTTTTGGAAATTCGTAAGAGAAAAGCTAAAAACTAACAAATTCCAACGGGATACGCATTTCATTGCTATTTCAATAATGGTTAAGAAATCAGATTACCAACGAGCATCATAAATTGATGGTTGGAATTTGCTAGTTTCCGTCGGTTTATATCGACTGCAGTATTTTTCCATTCGCAAAATGTGAGCTATTCGAGCCACGGAGGCATGTATTCCTTTACTAGAAGTGTAAAATTTACGGA
>NC_051414.1:18154468-18154559 GCF_015228065.2 Penaeus monodon
TTTTGGGGTTTTTTGGTTTTGGGGGTTATTTTCAAAAAACACCCCCGCTTAACTAATCCCCCCCCCAAAACAAAAAAAACAAAAACCAAAA
>NC_051414.1:18154838-18155000 GCF_015228065.2 Penaeus monodon
AAATATAAAAAAAGGGTTTTATATATATAATAAAAAAAATTTAATATAATTTAAAAAAAAAAAAAATTTTTAAAAAAAAAAAATAATAAAATTATAAAAAAAAAAAAATAAATGTTATGATTTTGGGGTTTTGGGTTGGGGGGGGGTTGATGGGTTTTTTTT
>NC_051414.1:18155573-18155762 GCF_015228065.2 Penaeus monodon
TATTATAATATTTATATTAAAATAAAATTATTTATAATATAAATATATGGGATTATATATTATTATAATAAATTATATTATATATTATATATATATATAAAATATATTTTTAAATATATGAATCATTATAATATATTTAAAATATAAATTAAAATATATTTATTATTACATATAAAATATACATTACAG
>NC_051414.1:18155887-18156621 GCF_015228065.2 Penaeus monodon
CATTTTTTAAATTTAGGGGCTCAAGTTCAGGCGGATCAGCCGGGCTTTTTCCCGGGCGGAATTCCCCTTGCCTAACCTTTTGGGTTCCACCACCCCAATTGTGCCCCAAAACCCAAAAAAATGGGGAAAAACCAAAAATAAGGATCTCCTAAAAAAGGGGCAAACCCTTAAAAAGGGACAAACAGAAAAACAAAAACACGGGGAACCCCCTCGACATGAACCACCGAAAAAAGGGAAAAAATATAAAGGGGGTTTTTGTGTGGGGGGGTTGGTGGGGTGTGTGGTGTGGGGGGGGTTTGGGGGGTTTTTTAAGGTTTTTTTTTTTCCTTTTTTAAAACCCCATTTTTTACCATTTAAAAAAAACCCCATTCACAAAAAAAAATTAAAATTTTTTTAAAAAATTTTTTCCCCCCAAAAGCAAAACCCTTTGGGCCCCTTAATTTTTTTTTTTTTATGTTTTTCGGAAAATTATTTTGTTTATTTCTTTTTTTATTTTAATTTTAAGTATCACTATCGTAATAATAGCATAAAATATCCCAAAAATTAAAGGGAAACGGAAAAGATGAGGCCCCCCGGCTTCAAAAATTTTCTTTGGGAAACCCAACTCTTTTTTACCCTGATTTCCTAAAGAAATTCACAAAACCAAAATATGGGGCATACGTTTATCCCCCCCATAGGGTTAAAGCCTTGCATTCCTTTTTTTTTTAAAAATTTAAATGTTAGTATGTGTTTAA
>NC_051414.1:18156680-18157194 GCF_015228065.2 Penaeus monodon
AAATTCATAAATAAAAAAAAGGACCGACCTTGCTTCAAACCTAGAGTAGTTTGAAGCTTCGGTCTTTTAAATAAGATTTCCCTTTTTACACATATTTTCAAATAAAAAAAGATCATTGGAAGTCATTCTTCGCTCTTATTCCAGAAATGCAGTTGGCAAAGAATGAAAAAGCCCAAACCATTGGGGAAAATTTTCGCACATTTCGTACACTTACTTTCTTGTTTTCGTGGATAAGACTTCAGTTGCCAAATGAATATTCAGAATGTGTCCGGTTCCTTCCCTCGCAGGTTTCAAATCTTTGCAAGGTAATCACACGAAATATCCGTTTAGAATTGAATCTCATAACAGCTGCCGGACACTATAAATCAAATTTATGTTTGCAAAATGTAGGGAAAAGGGAAAATGTTTTTTTAAAGAAAACCTTTTTGCTGAAAATAAAAATTTTAACAGTTTACGAAATACAAAAAAATTTTTAAAAAAACCCCAACAAAAAACCCAAACCCCCAAAAATAAA
>NC_051414.1:18157679-18158081 GCF_015228065.2 Penaeus monodon
TATTTTTTTTTTTAAAATTAAAAATTAATAAATAATTATAAAAAATATAGAAATAAAATCTCCGTTTTAATCGAAAAACAAAAAGGGTTTATTTTTTCCATTTTAATTATCAATAAACCGTTAATTTCAGAAATCCTCATTAATCTTTGGATTTTTTTAAAAAAATTCCCCCTGGGGGTGTGGGTAAAATTGAAACTTTATTTTTTAAAAAAAATTTATAGTATGTTATACAATTTTTTATTTTTTTTTAAAAACCGGGGGTTTTAAAATTTAAAAATAATTTTAAAAAAAAATTTTTTTAAAAATATTAATTTAAATATAATTTAAAAAATTTATATTACCCCAAAAAAAATCTTTTCCCCCCAAACCCAAAAACCCCCCAAAAAACCCCCAAAACCCCCC
>NC_051414.1:18158165-18158264 GCF_015228065.2 Penaeus monodon
TAGTTCTTCCCCAAACAAAATGCAATGAGTGATGATAGATTATAAAAGCAATTATAGTCATAAAATCTACACCTTAGTTTATGCGAAAAAAGGTCTACT
>NC_051414.1:18158539-18158827 GCF_015228065.2 Penaeus monodon
TTCCACACACAACCGGCGCCTTGTGAAAAATTAAGTCAAAAATTTTAAAGCCCGGCCCGCCCTTTTAAAACCACCTATTATTTAGTGTTGGCATCACAATGTCAAAGGGGAAAACTAACTTTTCCCCCACCAAATTTTTTCTTAGATTGCATGTTGCTCTGCGGGTATGTCCTCTATGTCCACTTGGATATGGAACAAATTTGACTTGGTTTGTATGTATACATATATCTAATAGTAATATACTAATATCATTGACATCATCATTATTGTAACCACTATTTTTAATGA
>NC_051414.1:18158883-18159378 GCF_015228065.2 Penaeus monodon
AAAAATTATTTATTTTATTTTAATTAAAGTTTTGGGTTTTTTTTGGGTGGCCCGGGGGGAAAAAAAAAGGGAAAAAATTAGTTGTTGTTTCATTTTAAATTGTTTTAAAAATAATTCCCTTGGGAAAGGCCGATCTTCAAAAAGTTCACGTGAAAAAAAAAATTGGGGGAGGTTAGGGGTTTATAAAATTCCCGAGAAAATTGGTCCAATTTTTAAACAGGTTGTTACCTCCCAAAAGGAATACTTTTTGGGTGCTCAAAAGTAAAAGATTAAGGTTTTGGTTATGTGTTTATCTTGGGTTAAAATTACAAGTACCAGAACAACATAAGGTTGTATATTTAAAATGTGTTAATTAATTTCATAACAGTGAATTTTTTTGGGAGTTGCTGCCCACTGTTCTTTATTTTTAAAATGTCGGCAGCGCCGCAAAAGAAGAGTCCGGAAGCATTTCTCACACGCAATTTTATGAAATATTGGAGGGGCCCAAGAAAAGGG
>NC_051414.1:18160496-18161087 GCF_015228065.2 Penaeus monodon
GGGGGGAAAAGAATGAGGGGAGGGAGGGGGAAGGGAAAAAAAAAAAAAAAGGGAAAAAGGGAGAAAAGGGGGGGGGGAAATAAAAAAGGGGGGAAGAAGGGAGGGGGGGAGAGAAAAAAGGGGGGGGGGAAAAAAAAGGGGTAAAAAAAAGGGGGGAGGGGGGAAAAATTTGAAAGAGAGAAAAAAAAAGGGAGGGGGGGAAGGAAGGAAGGGGGGGAAAAATAGAGGGAAAAGGGGGGGGGGAAAAGAGGGGGGGAAGGGAGAGGATTTAAGGGGACAAAAGGGGAAGAAGGAAAAGAGGGGGGGGGTAAAGGAAGAAGAAAAGGGGGAAAAGGAGGGAAAAGAGGAAAAAAAGGAAAAAAAAGGGGAAAAATAGGGGAAAGGAGAGAGGGGGAAAGGGAAGAAAAAAAGAGAAAGTTTTGGTGTAGAAGAAAAGGGGGAAGAAAAAGGGGAAGAAGGGGGAAAGAGAAAAAAATAAGGGGAAAGGAAAAAGGGGGGGAAAAGGGAAAGGAGGGGATCAAAAAAAGTTTAATATCAAACCTGGGAAAAAACCCCCCGCCCAGGGGGAAAAAAGATTGTTACCCCTTTAAA
>NC_051414.1:18161147-18161635 GCF_015228065.2 Penaeus monodon
GGGAAATAAGATGAGTTTCCCCTGACTGCGTTTCACGACTTTCCCTTGGGAGTCTGCCGTTTAATTGGTGATAATGATCGTTATCAATCAGTAATTTTTCCACCCGGGGAGCTCATGTCCGCTTAAGTGTTAAGTTTTTTAAATAAATTTGAGGGTATTCACAGGTTATTTGATTGCCAGCAATTTAAGGGGGATTTTAAGTGCGCGTTTTTTCGGGGAAAGAAAGTTGCATTCTCAGAGGTTTGGGGGTTCCCCAAAAACAAAGAAGATATCGCTTTTAAAGAGTTTTTTGGATGTTTGAACCAAGTAGGATACAGATTTTGGTATAATGATAGGACTTCCCGATTTTTCATCCCCGAGTATGGACGTAGACGCTTCTTGCCCTTTAGGGAAAATTTTTTTTCCTTTTTTTTTCCCCTTTTTTAAAAAGGGCCCAGAAACCCCTTTAAGGGGCCCCATTCCCCTTTCCCCCCCGGTTCCGGGGTCCC
>NC_051414.1:18161827-18162018 GCF_015228065.2 Penaeus monodon
TTTGGTTGGTTAAAACTTTAAGTAAAAATATATAGGGTAGATGCAATGATTTAAAAAAAATGCTTGAAATAACAGGACAAGCAAAGAATGAGTTCTTCCCCAATTACAAAATGCTAATGAGTGATGATAGATTATAAAAGCAATTATAGTCATAAAATCTACACCTTAGTTTATGCGAAAAAAGGTCTACT
>NC_051414.1:18162301-18163152 GCF_015228065.2 Penaeus monodon
CACACACAACCGCGCCGCTTTTAAAATTTAAAAAGTCAAATTTAACGCCCGGCCAGCTCCTTTAAGACTCACCTATTATTGAGTGTTGGCATCAGCAATGTCAGGGCAAAACTAACTTAACCTCACTACCATATTATCCCTTAGATTGCATGTTGCTCTGCGGGTAGCCCTAGTCCCTTGGATATGGAAAAAATTTTTGACTTGGTTTGTTTATACATATTCTAATAGAAAATAACTAAATCATTGAATCTCTTTATTTAACCATTTTTTAATGAAGTAAGTACTATAGGAGGGGAGGAGTAAAAGTGGAGAATAGTAAAATATATTATTTCATTTTATTTTTAGTATAAGGTGGTGGTAATATGGAAAATTTTAGTTGTTTTTTTAAATATTGAAAAAATTTCCCCTGTACCCCCGACTTAAAAAAGGTTCATGCTGAGTAAAAATGGAAGAGTTAGGGTAAATATATCCTATGCATTGTGCTAGCATTCACTAAACTATTACTTACTGTGTTATGAAACTGAACAGTATATAATTACCACGAGAAAATTGGTCCAAGTTTTGAACAGCAGTTATGTATCAGTTCACCTGCCAGATCGACTATACACTTTGGTGCTCGAAAAGTAAAAGATTAGAGGATTTTCGGTTATGCTGTTTATCTTGGGTTGAAATATTACTAAGTACCAGAACAACATAAGGTGTGTATATATATCATGTGTTAATTAATTTCATAACAGTGAATTTATCTTGGTAGTTGCTGCCTACTGTTCTATTATTTTCAAAATGTCGGCAGCGCCGCAATGAAGATGTCCTGGGAAGCATTATCTCACACGCAATTTTATGAAATTATT
>NC_051414.1:18163710-18164156 GCF_015228065.2 Penaeus monodon
ATGTAATAAATTTCAGTTGCCCATCTATACTCTTCTCTTTTTCTGTTTTTCCTTACTTTATACATTTTCTTTTTCTCTATAAACATCTTTACTCACCTTATGTATCCAGCATTTTGATTCAGAACATGCCCATCATAATATAAAAAGATCACCACATTTCACTTCATGTTTAACAGCACCATTATGATGTCCGTAGTGTGATCTGAACGCATTTTGTTCTACTATAAAATTTCTTACGCATCGCAAGATTGCCGCACGCACCATGTTGCCTTTGCATGGGCAATTATTCTCACTTTTCTCATGCCCGAGGACAGGACACGCGAGGGTGATTACGTGCCCTGAGAGAATAAAATCAAAAGAAGATTAATATCAAACTCCTCTGGGAAACTACTCCCTTGGACACGCGATTCCCTTAGCGGGAGAAAAGAGTTCTGTTGTGAGCCCGA
>NC_051414.1:18164229-18167847 GCF_015228065.2 Penaeus monodon
GAAATAAGATGACTGCTTTTCCTGACTGCGTTTCACGACTTTCCCTTGGGAGTCTGCCGTTTAATTGGTGATAATGATCGTTATCAATCAGTAATTTTTCCACAGGGGAGCTGCATTGTCCAGCTTGAAGCTGTTAAGTTTTTTTCAAATAAATTAGAGGTCCCTTCTCAGGTTATTTAGATTGCCAGCATTGCAGGAGGATTGTAGCGTGCGCGATCTTATTTCACGTGGGTAATGAAAGTGCATTTTCATGAGGTTGGTGGTTCGGCATCAACATCAAACAGACGTAGATATCGACTTTAGAGTTTATGGATGATTTTGATACCAAGTTATTGTAATCAGGAGTTGGGGTATAATGATCAGGACTCCAGATTGTTCCATCCACGAGTGATGGACGTATGTACGCTTCATTCGCCTCAGGTAAAGAGTCCTTTATTCCTAGGCAGACTTAGTACCATCCGGTTCGGTAGACGAAGCTCAGTTTACTTGATGTGATAGACAGATACGCGGTCCTCTTTGATGAAGACGCCCCTTGAGGACGAATCCCCGGGATCCGTAAGACGATTCCCACGGCAGACTGTCAGCCGACAAAAAAACGCGGACCAAGGAGGCTCCGGAAAGCGCTCGCGCTAACCAATCCGTTACGAGTTGGCGCCAAGATTGTTGTGAGGAGACGATGTCATTGAGCCATGACACCCTGGTTGTACTCCGGGTCGTCTGCTTGGTTCAAAAAAGAAAGACGGGGGAGTACGATTTTGCGTCGATTATAGAGGATTAAAAAATAGTGTTTACTACGGCAGATGCCGTAGCCGAATGCCGTCGCATGATCAGACTATAAGTGGGAGGCTTGCGGGCACTCAGTGGTTCACAGCCCCTAGGACGCCAGGTTCCGCATACTGGACTATTGAGGAGAAGAGAAAGATCCGGCCAAAACGCCTTCAGCGATGGCTTCAGATGATTTCAATTTAAGAGGAGCCATTCGGGTTAGCAACTGCCCCCTCTACATTTAGAGAGGAGAGCGAGAATAAATGCTGTCACTGAGTCCGGTATTAGGTAGCACGCCCTGCGCTTACCTCGACGATTGTGTCGTATACTCTTCCTCATGTGAAGACATCTTGACTTTAGATGAAACTTTACGTTTTTGCTATCACAAGCTGGTTCAGGCCTTAATGTGCAAAAGTGCGTTTTGCAGTTAACACTTTTAAATTCTCGGTTTTCGTGTACACACCACAGGGTATCTTGCCTGATCCCGAGAAAGTAAAGGCTATTGCTGATATGAAACCCCGAAGACAGTAAGGCAAGTTAGGACAGTTTTCTGGGGAGCCACTGGTTCTTTAGGCGGCATATTGGTCATTATGCTTCGGTTGCGCCCAATCACACAGCTTCTAAGAAAAAAAAAACTAAAGTTAGCGTGGGAGGCCAAGCAAACAGCAAGTTTTGAGAATTGAAATCTAAACTAACTTCAGCTCCAGTATTGAGAAGCCTAAACTTTAACGAGAGTTTTGAATGCATTGCGATGCTTCCGGTTTAGCAAGTGGTGCATGTATGATGCAAAGAAATGAAAAAAGGGAATGCCACAAGCAGTTGCCTAGTATTCACGTAGTCGAGGATTGCCGAAAAGGAAATACCAGTAAATACGATCTCGAAGCCTTGGCAAGTAGGGGGAAGCAGTCGCCACTATAATCCGTATTTGTTGGCCGTCGCGTGTTCATGTTTTCCGACGGACGATCAAGCGGTCAGAATGACTATGTGGAGCCTGATGAATTATCGTTTTATAATATGAGCTGAAAATCAGCCAGGTGCTTACATCATGTTACCAATAACTTGCTGAGCCGTAAAAAAACAAGGGTTTGTTCTTTGGCTTAAAAAAAAAAAACATTAGACGAGGAACTGAGCCCTCAAAGAGTTGCAGAGGCCAGGCGTAGAGACCCATTATTTTACGGCAGGAGTTGGGGAGTATTTAGAGGACATAAGGGTGCCAAGACGGAGATTTCCACTACCTCTTGAGGAATGTCGAATTAATGGATGGATTGCTGTATCATGTTAGAATCCTTTCCAGAGCGGGTGCTTCAGCAATTAGTAATCCACTAGGTCTTTAAGAGAGTAGCTCTGTCAAGCTTGTGAATAATGACGGGGTCAGCTGCACATCCCTGGCATCTTAGGAGTATTGCAAAGCTGCGGAGATCGATTCTACTTCCCAAAGATGTTTCAGAGGTGAGAAGGTAATGTCGGTTCTGTAGGGAGTGTTCAGAGAAGGAAAGGGGTCGGTCGTCGTGCTCCTTGGCCTCGATGCCGAGGTCACACAACCGTTTGATAGGGGTCTAGGCTGATATGATAGAATGCTGGGTTCTGCGAGTGGCCATCGATACGTTCTAGTCATTACCGATAATTTTCACTCGCTATTTGCAATTGGTTCCTCTTCATTCTAAGAATGCCGACGACTGTAGCAGATGCTTTCGTGAAGGAATATGTTACTCTGTTTGGGCCACGAAAGCATTATTAAAGATAACGGGCAGAGTTTATAATGCATTATGTAGAGATGTTGCAGGATATTGCAGGTAAAAACAATGTAGCCACCGCTTACCACCCACAGCTAATGGTATGGGAGCGCAGCAATCGTGTCATAAGAATTCGTGTGGCAACAATTGTGGATCAACACCTCAACGACTGGAACGATCTTCTGGCCGTACGTAAAGATGGCGATGAAACACGGCAATGCATCGCTAGCCATCAACCAAAAGCCCCTTTATCTACTTACAGGCAGAGAATGTTACTTCCCAGGAAATCTCTACGAATTATGAAGATGCAAGGTGTGAACCGGGGAGGCTGCCGCAAGGACGTGCGTGAGAGAGGCTGAACGACGCCGAGAGACTGCAGTCCAGGTTGCAAGAGACTCCAGAGAAGACAGGCGCGAGATCATGACAGGCGTGTGAGACGTCAGAAGGATTTGACGTGGATGACCTCGTCCTGGTAAGAGAAGTTCGTCCTGAGGACGCGAGGCCCGAATGCAGCTTTGAGGCCCGGTTGGAACGGTCCCGTGCGAGTTGCTGAAAGCTCAGTGGTCTGTGAAAACTATGTGGGCAGAACCCGTACACTCTGGCGGGGCGAGATAAGCCATGCGAATCGGTCTACGACCCCTACAGGCCGAGGACAGATTGGACGTTTCCGAGCCCGCCAAAAGAGGAAATGGAAGAGGATGCTGATGATCCAGGCAAGTACACGACGAAACGAAATGGAGGATGTGATGCACATGACCCAGCCCAGTGGATGGGGTTTGAGAAGGGATCGGTGAGAGATGAATAAAGTGGAGAAACAAGGCAAAACAGGAGCCAGGGGGTTGTGCGTTTGTGAGTCGAGCAGTGGTTGTGAACCCCAGAATTTTCCTCACGTATATACTCTTAATTCATGCTCTTTATTCCTTATTAAAAACCACTAATCTGTGCATCTCTTTTCAGTTGTTTAAAGTCATGTTGTGCCTGAGCAAGGTAGACGATTAACGTTCTCCCGTCCATCACTGTCCCACATATCCTTTCAGTAGTGATTGGCGATCGCCAGTCGCCGCTACACGCGACGGCCGGAAGCACGGCAATCGGGTTTGGCGCGTTTCAGGGGGAGGTG
>NC_051414.1:18169538-18169635 GCF_015228065.2 Penaeus monodon
ATTCTATGAATTATCTTAAACCGCGTGTTGTTGCATAATTAGGTTATGTCGTGCCCCAGAATCAAAACACACACTGACACGTGTACGTGTTTCTGTT
>NC_051414.1:18169708-18170172 GCF_015228065.2 Penaeus monodon
TCAAGCATATGAGGAAATGGCCTTTAATGTAAAACTTCTAGTTACGGCAAAACGCTGCTTTTGATGGCCAGGGACAGGTCATGCAATATGCTCTTTTATTTGTCTCCTGCAGTTGCATGGCCATTTAACATTACAGACAATACTGATGTGCGCTATATGTGGATATATGTGGATAATTTAAGTGCTTGCGTGCTTGTAATTGTATGTATATGCAGTTTCAGATCTTTTAACTTTTCCTAGAATACAAAACCCGTGGCCTAGCCTTCCTCTTTGCTCCCAGACATTTTGTTCTATTTAGTGTTTTAAGTCAAAAGCGTTTCTTATTTTAGTCAGAGAGCGATTTATCCCTTTTACACATCCTCCCTTGTATAGTACACAAACCTCGTTGATATATAATTGTTAGCACAAAATGCAATAGTTGTAGTAGTAATATTATATTCCATTAGTAAACTATTATTGTGTTG
>NC_051414.1:18170324-18170446 GCF_015228065.2 Penaeus monodon
CCGTATAGCACCACGTTATAGCTAAAGTAATGACTCTAACATCTTCTTTAAGTAACTAAAAACACCTAAGGCAGACTGACTGATCAATCTTTTGGTTCACAAACATATGGATATACTCTGCT
>NC_051414.1:18170703-18171466 GCF_015228065.2 Penaeus monodon
TATGCAGATGGATAGATAGAAAGGAGCACGGTCATACTGTTATAAAATTATCCTATTATAATTCCACAAGATATGATCACGCACAGCGGTAAACTGATTTATAATTTTTTCACCCTCTCTCTTTGAGCGCCATGAACTTACAAAGACAAAAGACAAATACGTATCTGTCGTTTTATTGCTAATATATTATTCTCAGAAATGACAAAAATGGAAGAAAAATAGTTTGGTGTTTTGAAACGTATGAAACATATTCATGAATATATCTTGGCATTTTTTTCTTTAGTCTTTTGCTTATGTATAACAACAAACGTTTTTTTCAAAAAGCCGTAGATAATATAGATAATCCACTATCTCCATCTCTAAAGACATTTAACAAAATTGTGATGTTCTATCTTTAATCATATCTGAGATTGTACTTTGTCATAACAAACAAAAATATTCACATCGGCGATGTAAATATAAATATCCTGCTCACAGTGTTGTAACAATTTAACTTCATACATCAGCAGCTGAAATATTTAAAGAAAGCTGAAGTCGTAACCCTGCGAGTACCCTTCAGTTGACAGGTCACCCACTCACGTCGAGGAGGACTCTACCTTGAGGAAGCCGAATGTTCCGCCTGGGAAATCATCGGGAGAGCCGAACTCTTCCCAAATGCTCTAGAATCACTTTTACCATTCCAACTTCAGGTGGCAATATATGTCTTTTTATTTTTGAACAGATTTTGACCCTTCAAAGTGGGTAAACAGCCAATTTAGAATTT
>NC_051414.1:18176833-18176899 GCF_015228065.2 Penaeus monodon
TGATGACGTTACCCTAAATTGGGCATGTATCTGTGCTTTCTAATCTAATAGTAATGGTCCTTGAGA
>NC_051414.1:18185061-18185325 GCF_015228065.2 Penaeus monodon
AAAAGAAGGTTGATTTAAAAATTTAAACCGGAAGGTATAACTTTTTTCATGTTTTTCCGAAATTGCTAAAATACTTTGGGTTTTTATTTCCCAAAAATAAACAGATAGTATAGTTTCTATAGAAAAGGATGTTAAATTTTTGAAATCATGAGTGCTAAAAGGGTTTGTACAAGTATGGGGCTCTACAGCTGTTTTTAGTAAGCCCCATGACCCTTGCCACCTGTGACAGGGTTAAAAATCTGAGTGTGCTTAAATAAAAATAAA
>NC_051414.1:18186001-18186107 GCF_015228065.2 Penaeus monodon
TTTTCTTTCCCTTTGCATAAAATGAAAGGGAAAATTTTGGCAAGAAATTTGCTAAAGCCATTTTAAAGCCCAGTTTAAAATTTAACCAATTGTATTTTAATTTCAG
>NC_051414.1:18186128-18186555 GCF_015228065.2 Penaeus monodon
ATATAGAAGAATTTTTTTTTTTCATCCCAAAAGGTTTAAAAAAAAACCCAAGTTTGGTTCTAGGAGAATGAAAATTTTAAAATTTTTTCAAAAAACAACAAAAGCGGGGAGATAGGGGAAAAGGAAGGAAATGTTTGTCTATTGCCCAATGTCATTTTATTTTCGTGAGTGCTTCCCTTCGTCCATTTTTATTTCCCCCTGTCCCCAAAATCTGTGAAACCACGAAACCCGCGTTTGGTAGTAATTGTTTAAATACCTTTTTTGGTAGGTATACAGGGTTTGGGTAGACAGTGAAAAAATTTATTAACTTGTGTTGTTTCCCTTTTTTAATGCCCTTTTTTTTTTTTAATTGTGCAATTCTTTTTAATAAAAAATTAACCCAAAAAAATGTACCGCAAAAAAAAAAAGGGCCCTTTTCATTAGATTT
>NC_051414.1:18186581-18186683 GCF_015228065.2 Penaeus monodon
TTGAATTTTTATTTTTCAATGGGGGGGCCCTTTTGATGTTTGGGTAGATATCAGCTTTTAAGAAAATAGAAAGAAAAAGGGAATATTGGTTTTCAGAAATTT
>NC_051414.1:18186724-18187536 GCF_015228065.2 Penaeus monodon
CCAAATTTTTGAAGTGATTGTGCACTTTATAATGAGAATGACTTTTAATTAAACAAAATCCGTTTGTGGCACATTCAAACTATGTGAAGAAGGGAGTGATACCCAAAATTTATTAAGATAAAAAGGAAAAAATTTATCAGATATAAACAAGTTTTTGCCCAATGCTTAACAAGACTTGTGGGCACATTGTTTTTTCCTGCCACATTTTTCATGTGAATTTCATTCTTTTTTCCCCAGTCCTTTTAAAAAAAAATTTTTAGATCACAAATTTTGGTTTCACAAGTGCCTAACACAATGATGATGGGTTTGTTTGTTTAAAAATGGTCAGTGTTGGTAGCTTTTAAGTAGTGAATTTCTTTCCCGTAAATTTTCTGGGAAATTAAAAAGATCTCCTCAATTGTTTTTTTTAAGTTTCTGTGTGAATTCCGCATTTAAATATTTTTGGGCCATCTCTAAACAATGACATCACAGTTGTTTGATGTACACAAACTATAAATGAGTTGCCATACCACAATTATTTAATATTAACCCTAAAAATGTATTTTCAGTCATGGTGTATTGCTACATATTTATGGGTGTATTTCTAATATTTCTCAAAGAATGCATTAAACTCTTTCATATACACCCATACCTTATGATTTGCTTATTTTAAAGATATGGAACAAAATACATAACTAGGCACAGAACTTATTGTCCTTAAATTTCCTGAGAGAAAATAAAATAAGAAAAAAGACATGCTATGTAACACCACAATCCACTAGAGTATATTTTCTGCATAAAATACTATGACATAATATTGGTGTGCTGGACAG
>NC_051414.1:18187637-18187859 GCF_015228065.2 Penaeus monodon
ACGGGTGTGATTTGGGGGAGGGGCAGTTGTCCACCCCTATATTGTTTGCCTCCCCAAGAGCCACAGTGTTTAATTCTTTACTAATTACACCTATATAGATCCAATTATTGCTGAAAATGGTCCTAGAATTTTTTTTTCCTCTAAATTTTTTTTCACTTCACTCAGCTATGACATCACTCATTTTTAAAAATTAGGATTTTGAAATATATAATAATAATATTT
>NC_051414.1:18188790-18188860 GCF_015228065.2 Penaeus monodon
TCTGTCAACTCCCCGACACTGTGCTGTGCATCCACTCAAACTGCACAGTAAATTCTGAGTTTGCGTGCTG
>NC_051414.1:18188959-18189025 GCF_015228065.2 Penaeus monodon
TACCCACATGAAAGGGACGTGACAACTAACTACCAGCTACACTCCCTTCTCAAACCCCGTGAGGGG
>NC_051414.1:18189435-18190915 GCF_015228065.2 Penaeus monodon
GACCAACCTTTCCAAATCAACCCAAAGTAAAGATAATTTTTTAGAGAGTGTACAAGAACCATTTCATTTGAATTGAAACTAATGTGATTGCCTTTTAAGCTATTTAATACTTTCAGTTTTTCTATAAAAGGCAGATATTTTGAAAAGGAGAGAAAAAATCTTGGTCATTTACATAATATAATAAAATCACAGCTACAAGAGGATAAAATACTTTACCTTCACTTCTAGTCTTTTTGATAGTCTGTATTGACATTAAATCATGACAATTGCATATTTCAAATACAATAAATATCTAGATTTTTTCATTTGTGAGAATCTGTATAAAATCCTGTACATACTCAACAGATCATATTACTATTCAATTTACAGAGTTGTATCCTGAATGTATTGGTTGACAATAAATAATTTCTTCAGTAAGATTACTTAATTACTTACACTTGACAATGAAATTATCAAAGAATAATTCCTTCCATTCTGAAAAGACATGTATCATAGCAAATCACAACTTATCAAACTCTAAGCACTTATTTCATATCTCTAGGAACAAAATATGATCACCATGGTCAACCTGCCACTCATCAAAATGCCTGGAATAAAATAGGCTGCAACATCAAATCACAAACTTACAAGAGCAACACAGAATGACAATCAGTCTCTTATCTCGAGTTGGATGTGTGAGCTAACTTTTCCCGTGCACCTTTGAGCTGTTCTATCAGTCTGTCCACCTGGTCAGGCAACATTTCAACGGTCAAAGTATTGTTGCCTTTGTCTGTATTTGATGTGTGAAGATGGAGTGTCATTATGGATTCGTTCAGATCCAGGACCTTGTCGCTTGCAACTGCCAGCTGGAAAACAATAAACAGGAAAGGTCAATGGTGTTTTTTTAATTCTCTTCTGTATCTAATTTAGGAATTCACTCCAGAATTCCAAACAAAGAACTGAGCCTAATGACCATCTTTTTACATTCTAATTAAAGAACCTATCCTAATAAAGTCAAAGGATTTACTCTCAAGATGAATTTTTTTTATATCAAAGTAAAAAAAAATATTCTGATAATATAACCTCAGCATAACAATCAAGGAACTTATCCTGCCATTACCCTGACATTCCAATCATAATACTTGCTCTTAAAATCCAGCTAAAGAGCTTACCTGGACACTTTAAACACAAAAACCTTATGCTGTAACATTCCACTTGCAAAACTTTCCTAGTGTTCCATTCCGAGCACTTACCCTGACATTCCAGTCGAAGTCTTTGAGATATACGGTATCTTTTAATGATTCCTGGATGAGTGCTTTCTTAATTTCATCTTCTCGAACAGACACTGCACTCAGGAATTTTTCAGCCATTTCCTGTCCGAGTGGCCTGAGAATTTCTAAAATCTGAAACATAAGTAGAAGAATTATTGATACAAGTGCACTGAAAGTGAACATAAAAAACTGATAGAGGCAACTGAATGAAAATGCTGAGGTTCTTATAG
>NC_051414.1:18195608-18195994 GCF_015228065.2 Penaeus monodon
TTATGGCTCTCTCCAGTTCATTCCGTTCAAGCCGTTTCACTAAAATCCTTATGTGGAAAAAAAGCTACGAGAATTTCTAAAAAATCACTAGTAGTTGTTAGACATTTTCGCAGAACTTACTTCCTTTTATTTCAAATGTCCAATAGCAATCGCTGTAGTGAACGTTCCAATTTCGCAGTCAAGAGAATATACTGGGACAGACGTTCTCATATCAAATGTTTATTGGCAAGAAATAACACCAATTGTTCGTGGATGATTTACGTTCCTTTGAGAACTGGTGCGTTTAGATATCTAGTTCATTCAGTTGTCTGTGGAGTAATGTTTCTTTACCATATACACCATACCGAAACAAAATATCACAGTAGACAAACTCCAATAGAGAAAAA
>NC_051414.1:18204394-18204459 GCF_015228065.2 Penaeus monodon
AAGGTACGGGCTCACACAAAGCAGAACGCTCCACCGTACACGAAACTAAGAACAGACACACAAAC
>NC_051414.1:18204565-18204665 GCF_015228065.2 Penaeus monodon
ACCTCATGTATATATATACACCTCTTTCTATTACACCTACACACCCACCAAACGAGGGCCACCGACAACACGACACCCTAGACCCACATACCCACAGAAC
>NC_051414.1:18208799-18209416 GCF_015228065.2 Penaeus monodon
GAACTCCTCAGAGAATGAGGAACACTAAATATTAAAAGAAACCAAAGCCTTCCGTTGGCCTTCCAAATTCTCGTTTTTATTGCCACAGATAAGACAAGGTGGTTTCAGCAATGTGTAGTTACATGTGTACTGTATATCAGTTTATTAGTTTTCAACAATAATATACATATTTATTAGGGTAGCTTGTTTGACTATTCTTCCCATCTTAGAAAGTCGCTTTTCATTATTTCTTTTTATCCTCTCATCTCTTCTAGACAACTAATTTGATAAAGTATTAACATATTAATATCATAGTTATAATTTCCTATCTCTTCTTTTATATAGACAATTTACGATTTCTAAATTCATTACCAATCATATCATGATTATACTTCCTGTCGTGTATACAGATATTGTTTAACACATGTTCAGAACATTTAAAAATACAGGTTATTATAACCAATATTACTTGCAGTTCCCTCAAACAATAACTGCTTCAGCAGTTATTTCAATTCATATGGCACATTCATTAACGAATAATTGTCGATATTACCATCTCTCATCATTGAATTACTGGCCATTTCAATTCTCATAGCGCTCTCCTTTCGGACAAGTAACATATCATACTCTCTTTTTTC
>NC_051414.1:18209660-18209744 GCF_015228065.2 Penaeus monodon
CATAAAAGAGTAATTTATTTCGAGCGCTATGAATTGAAATGCAGTATTCATGGAGATGGTATATCGACTTATGTAATGAATTGC
>NC_051414.1:18210194-18210385 GCF_015228065.2 Penaeus monodon
GGATACGAGTCAATCAATATTCTTGCAGACTGAAACATAACAGACGGTAAAACTACAGCAAAGGAAAGCATCCATGAACAGCAGAGAGCCTGCAGCAAAAACAGATTGCAGTATCTACTTTATGATTTATGAAATGACAAGAATCAGAAAATGCTTTATTTTTGAAAAATGCTTACATTATCTGAGAAAAT
>NC_051414.1:18210901-18212305 GCF_015228065.2 Penaeus monodon
AATACATCTAAGTACATAACTGTCTCTCCAGGTGTAATTTTAACCTGTTGAAGCACTACAAGAAAAACTGCTACATTTTTCTTAAAAGTGCAAAGGAAATTATGATACCCGTGTTTTACACCAGTGTAGCCCATGTGGCTAAACCTATTTGGTCCATGTGACTTTCCTTTCAGGTCATGGCGTTTCAAGTCTTCCCTCCGGGTAATGTGAAAATCCCGTCATGATACCACAATACTTCAGAAACATTAACCGTATTCAACTAATGTTATAAAAGCATAAATGGGGAAAGGGTAGGATGTGGGGATGGGGAAAAGCAGATATCACTGAAACATCACATTCTAGTACTGTGGCGACGTATTCTCAGGAGCATTGCCTAATGGAAGCGGGAAAAAGCGGGAAGTCTCGTAAATCATTTGTTTACAAAAGTAGATGTTACGATTCGGTTGGTTAAGTTCTCACTCGCCATTTCTGTTGCTGACTATCAGCAGGTTACTTTCAATTCACTCCCGTTTATCTGCACAAAAAATGGGTCTATTTGCTGCTTCTTTGTATGCATCATGGTACTCCTCATGTGTGGGCACCAATGCCCTGTAGCTTTCAGCTAGTAACCATCAGATCACTCTCTCACATATACCCAGTCGAGTAATTTTCGTAGAGCTACCGCAGTCGGTACAAAATAGAAGCAAACTCAGCCTCCTAAGCTGCCGTGTTTCGAGACGACGACATTGAGGCACAGCTATGTGTGGACATACTGAAATCCTCAGCATTATCGAAAACGCTATTCATCTCATATTTGAAAAAAGGTGAAGTGACTGGCAGTTCTATTGCCAAAGCTATGCAAGTTATACAGGAGAGCAAAGGTTAGTGTTTCATCCAAATTAAATAAAAAATATAGTAGCCCAAGGAAATAACATCCACAATTAGAAAACCAAGAAATGAATTAGTATGAGAGAATAGACATAACTATAATTAGTGGTCAAACCCTGACTGAAGAAAATGTGAATCATATTCAGTTTAAATAGATATACTGCTGACCCTCATCAAAGGTCAAAAGTCTATATTCGGACATTGAAGCCTTACCACAACTACTGGAAAGAACAAATGCCCTTGCAAATCCATATTCTGTCATCAATGTCACTGGGCTGGGATACTCAAACCAACCTGTCCGTTACAAGGTCCATTACTTCATTGTAAGCCGCCCATACCCAACAGAAGTTTTACAATGTAGTAAGTTCATTATAAGGTCAATGATTACATTGTAAATTAATTCCACAGACTGGCAAGAGAGGGCAGATCGGTAGTCGATTTGTTGCAATTAGCTTAGTTATTTGCATCTCAGCCTGTGGTAGACTTAAGCTATTCTGACTCTACGGGCTCACCCGCCAAGTTTCACGTCTCTTTCCG
>NC_051414.1:18228149-18229177 GCF_015228065.2 Penaeus monodon
CTATTAAACACGGACGAAAACAACCTCTCCTTCTGTCGATAATGATAATCAAAATCATAATTACGATTAGAAGAATTTTCTATATTGCGGAAGTTTCATTAAATCGAATAAAATCCATTACTCTAAAATGACTGAAAGGTAGCAAAAACGAAGAAAAAGAAAACTTGCGTAACAGCATCGAGGTAATAGGAAGTATGCAGAGGAATAGGTAAAAATTAGAAAGAAAGTCCAACGTCTGTATGCGTTTACAGACGCCTTTTCGATATCAAAGGTTTACTTTTTCAGAAAGTACCATCTCCGGGTCTCCTGAAGAGATCTCATAACAGTGACAAAGAGAGACGGAAGAATTACCAAGCAAAATATCTTTCTGGAAAGGAAACAGATATAGCCTTTGCAGGAGAAGCCAGACAGTCTAACAACAGAACAAGGGAAAACAGGAAATGTTTTACAAGCAATGAAAACCTTCAGGAAATTGTTGATATGACAGTGAAAGCACTGGAGGACCAATTGAAGTTAACAACAAACTGAAGAAAAACAAATTTCAATGAAGTCTGAGACTAATAGGACAGAAGAGGCAAGAAAAGAATTCATAGAGGTGGAGAATTGTATCGTTTTATCATAAACATCTTCCCATACAGTAAAATCCGATGATGAATATCAGTTTTATGAATGTGTCTCCATTACCTGACAATAGAGAGAGAGAGAGAGCAACTAGGAAAAAAGATGATATGGCATAGATAACTTCCTAATGATAAAGAAATTAAATAACTTCTTTGGCATTACAAGATTACCGGATTAATTTCTTGCTCAAGTATTCCGCCACTCGGACTCCTTCCGCCCTTTGATTTCAGACTCATAGTAAGGATTAACGTTAGCATTTAACACTTGCTGAACTTCTACTCTCGTATTATTGTTTTCGTCCAGAGAGAAAGCTACACCAGTAATCCAGTTCGCCGAAGATTAATTAGTTAGCTAATAAAGTTGAGATGATAAAAACGAACTTCCACGACTAAATATTACAGGGCTTT
>NC_051414.1:18229371-18230010 GCF_015228065.2 Penaeus monodon
GCGGCAGTTGCAATATCACATGTTATATACTTTTCTGTTGCATTAGTCAGTCACATGAGTTTTGCCTAAAATATATTCATATTACAGAAGTAACCTTTCTATTTTGCACGTACAGCACAAAAGTACACACTAAACGGCACAATACAGAACTGGTCAAAACTTTATCCTCAAGTCAACACATGATATATATTGGTTACTTTTTGCTTTGGATGACTTATTCACGATGTTGCTGATAGTTCATTAAACTTAAAATTGTCCTTTCCAAGTTCCATTGTACTTTGTTGCAATGCATAGCATATGATAATACCTGTTGTATGAATATTTATAGGCCTCTTACAAAGTGATATTAGGTTCTATATAAAATTGAACGCATAAATGAAATATACATCTGGTTTAAAAGAGCTACATGATTGAGTGATCATTGCAATGAAGGGATTCAGGTAACGATTATCAGTTAATACTTAATGCATGTATGTAAGATTAACCGTATACAATTCTGCAATTATCCAATGCATTTATAGCTTTATTCCAATTATTAATTTGTTTCTCGAAAGAGACATGGCAAATCTAAGTACTGTAGTCCAGGATGAGTTGTCAGTTTTTCTTTCCCAAGTTAACATATAAGGATAATGAATTTAC
>NC_051414.1:18230098-18230567 GCF_015228065.2 Penaeus monodon
TTACAGGATATGTTCTCACTTTCAGAAGATATCTTTGTAATTATCAATTGGGTTACAAGACGATAACAGGTAGTCCATCTGCATTCCATATATACTCACAACTTCCCCCTTTTTAAGCTCACATTGTTGCAGACCTTCTCTTCTCTCATTATTTTCCTCTCCCTCTTTCATCATGTCTTCTTCCAATTCACCTTCCTCATGCCACCCCCTGCTCCCTTTCCACAGCAATAGCTATAAGAACGGCTGTCGGGGAAAATAGAGCAAAATGCCTGGACAAGAAAGCAAAATGATCGCCTTCATTCTTCCGCCCTGGAATCAGCTGACAAAGGCTGATGGACGTTCGCCGCGCCGCTAAAAGGCAGCGGCTATTAATCCTGCCGGCCTGGGTTTGTTATTATTTTTCTTATTTACGATTACGGCTTTTTATAATGCAACGGGTACTTGGAATATAAACACACATACACACACA
>NC_051414.1:18230718-18230783 GCF_015228065.2 Penaeus monodon
TTTGGTGGGTGAAGGCTAACAAATCTATTTCTGGTCAATAAAAAAGCAAACACGCGCGCGCGCAG
>NC_051414.1:18231353-18231700 GCF_015228065.2 Penaeus monodon
ATTTGGTGGGTGAAGGCTAACAACAAGTCTATTTCTGGTCAACAAGACACCGAGGATCTTGTTCGAGGCTTCGAAACACAGCAAGGCCTTTCCTTTTTTTCTGCACTTCTATGTTATTTTATATTTATAGGACAACGAAACTTTAACACTCGGTGAAAGGAACTTCAAATTCAGATTCTGTATAGACATATGTTTATTTAATTATTCATCGATATTCATCTGCATGGCCTAGCAGCTTGGTTGCTACTCTAGGGTGACAGGTATCGCTTTCTTTGTGTGGGTAGACATACATATTTATAGAATAGATTCATTGTATAAATGGTACATCATGTAAATGTATCATCTAC
>NC_051414.1:18231974-18232357 GCF_015228065.2 Penaeus monodon
TATGCACACATTCATATATATATGAAACTGCGTGTGTTTCGGTGTGCATATAATGTTTCCAGTTTCCTTGTAAAGTGTACGAGGTTCAGCATCCATGAACTGTATCTAGAAGCGTCTCTTCGCGTACTGTCAAGATCAGTTCTCATTAGGATAATATGTTACCAATTAACGCAAAGTTTACGCGCTAAATCTTGTGTTTTGGAAGCTGCTTAGTGGAGAAACATTGCGTTGATTTCTCATGCATCGTACGTAATCGCGTTTTAGGAAGCAACGCTCAAAAAGCACTTATATTTTAAATGCTAAGCGATATACGCTTGAGCGCTTGCTTTTGGTGATTAGTTCCCCGTATTCTATTGTATAATTTGAATTATACAGTAGAACTG
>NC_051414.1:18237753-18239289 GCF_015228065.2 Penaeus monodon
CAACAAAGTTAAGATCCCTATCACAATATATAAAGTTCACTTGTTCTCGTCTAGCTATGAATCTTCTTAAAGTTTTGATAAATGAGTCAGTGGACAATGATTCTACAATTTCTATGTATACTGCTCTTATAGTTAAGCATGTAAATATTACGCCATAGCATTTTACCTGAGATCTTGCCCTTCTAGTATACAATGGACCAAAACAATCCATACCAATCATAGGGAAAGGTGGTTGGTCAGCAGAGATGCTATCTTCTGGAAGATCTGCTATTTGTTGCTGTACTACAGGAACCTGGAACTTGCGACACTAAATGCAACCTTTAATAACCCTACGCACAGCACTGTTACCCTTGACTATCCAATAAGTGATTTCAAGATAAGTTCAAGTCTCTCATGACAGTCTCTGATGCTCATATCTGTTGTATGGTGTTTACTTGGAAAAATGAATGGATGCTTGCTAGCACATGTTAGTGGAGATCTTGTAAGCTCCCACCTGAAAAAACAGGCCTTTAGATAAAAAAGGATTCCTTTAAATCATAGAATTTCCTTTCCCTCAATTTTTTATCCTTCATGAAAAAATTTGTTTAAACCCAACCTAAAATTGCCTTTTCTCCCTTACTAATTCACTTATACTAAAAAAAAGTCCATACTTTCATATCTTTTAAATTTACCTTAACATTCCTTATGCATAACAAACACACAACAGCTTTCTTAAGCTTGTGTCAGAATGAATAATGTTGCAGCAGCCTTTGGATGTTCTCTTTCTCACTGCTACATTAACTCCAGCATAGTTCTTAATTGCTAAAAACTACAATTTTCCCTACCTTTCAAACTTCTGATAGCTTGTTTCTTTTTACTTTACACCTCTATCTGAGCTTAAAAATATTTTTTTTTCTTTTTTAAGAATTTTTAATTTTTCTTTAGCAAACTTCGATTTACTTTTTTCATTAACTCAAGATTTTGTGTTGGGGAAAGTTGTAAATAAATCCGAAATTTTTTCAAGAAAAATAAAAAACCCTAAAGGAAGCAAAATTATATTTAGGGGGTTTGTTTAACGATTCAAAAAAAGTTTTTGTTGGGTGTTTTTTATTTAAAAAAATTTTACAAAAAAAAATAATTTAAAAAAAAAAATTTGCTTCTTTTTGTCAGCACATCTCACACAATACTTCTGATCTACTATAAACATATCAGTGCACCCAGTGTTATTAATATCAGCATAAATATTAAAACATTACGAAACCTGGGTAAAACCTGTCCTTTGGTTCACACAAGAACACTCACTCGGGTGGGTCCCCAAATCGTGTTACAACTTTCTCAGCCCTTGACTAAAGAGGTCCTGAAGTTCAAGCCTATCTTGAAAATTCCATAAGATTCTTAACACTCATACTTGAATCCCATACTTTAAGCTTGGTCTTAATGCTTTCTTGTTGCCTGCCCCGACTCTATTCTTTTTGACACATCCTCACGTCTATCTTGAAGCAGACTTGAAATCAAGTCTTGATAACTAGTCTTAATAAAAAGTCGTGAAAACTATAG
>NC_051414.1:18239548-18239719 GCF_015228065.2 Penaeus monodon
CTCCCATTAAGTCTTATTTCTCAACATTCTAATTCCAAAAAACCAAAAGTTTATAAAAACTGTTTCCTACTAAATTTATTTTTTCCATTTTTTAAAATATCCCACTAGTTCATCCGAATTGCAAATATTAAATATTAAAAAATACTCTACTAAAAATCATGATTTTTATAG
>NC_051414.1:18240369-18240491 GCF_015228065.2 Penaeus monodon
GATGTATTTTTTTTGGTAGATACAGAGGTATAACACTTTTTAAAAAAATGTACCAGTGTATGATTATATCGTTTGATTTCTCCTTTACTGAGCGTTTGTTTACAGGAAGAAAACATCTATAT
>NC_051414.1:18240661-18243184 GCF_015228065.2 Penaeus monodon
AGGCACAAGATGCTAAAATTGTTTTTTTAAGACATATGGGGCATGCTGTATCACACTTTCCCTTGAAATTGATTCTCACAGGATACAGCCCACTGATATACTGTATGATCTAGAAGGTACACAGAAAATATACAATATATATCCACTAAATCGACTTTGTGCCCTAGCTGTCAAGAAAAACTCTAAAAGAAATAGCCATTTTTTTTCTTCAAAACATGTATTTTCTTTAAGAATGGAAAGGATTTACGGATTATCTATTTCCTTTCATCTAAAACGTTATGCGGGGGTTTACTCCTAAAAAGAAGCCCTTTTAAGTACTGAGAATGTGGTAATTTTGGGGGACCCGGGAATTTCCATGCTTTTTACGAAATTTCGGGGGAAATTTACCGAATATATTTAATACAGGGGATGTGGGCGCTTTAAATCCAATGGAAAAGGTCAGATTTCCTTTTGTTAAACCCTTGTGTAATTTTTGCTGATCGATTCAGTCATTCTAGTTTTTGGGGAGAATATCTAAATATACTGAATAGTTATACAATAGTAAAAAATAACATTAGCATGTTTAAAAAAAACAAAAATTATATCAAAGCTGTAAAGCAAAGCGTTACTCTGCACTAATTTTAAACGCATAAAAATAAATAATGTGGTAATTAAATTTTAAATAACTTGATATTCTATTTTTTAGAAAATACAAAAACAAAACGCACGCTGGAAAATGTGAAGGGGTTTTGAGGTTACATTTATCAATTCTAGATATACATGAGAAAACAAATTCACTAGTGATTCAAAAATTTTTTTTTTTTATTTTTCGTCTGCTTAAACGTGCAGGTATCCTTATAATTATTTTCATTTTTTTGTGTCGTGATTTCGGGGAAAGACATAGTAGTATTTCCCTTTCTTAAAAGGGTTTAAAAAGTTTGATTTTAAAAGGGTTAAAACCTAAAAAATTTTTTTTTTATGAAATCTCATGCCCTAAAAATGGAAAAAAGTTTCATAAACACAATTCAGTGAACAATTTTTAAAATCTTATTGCAGAGTAAATAAAAATTCATAAAAAAATCCTATAGCATCTTTTAAAATGTTAAAAGAAATGTAATAAAAAATTGTCCCTTTTAACAGTCAAATAAGGTTAAATTATATGACTTTTTCGGGTTTTTAAAAAAACAAAATACACTTCATACAGTGTAAATAATTAAGTAATTTAAACTTACCCAAAGCCTCCCACTGTTACTGCGAAAAATTATGTACTCATTTCCATGTTAAAAATTTGGTTATTTTAAAAATTATCTGCCCTCAACATTAAGATCATTTAAATTTAAAGAAATTGAAAAGAAATAAAATTGTTTAACTTTAATTCCAAATAAAATATACAATTCATCTCCTGCAAAGTAAACAAAGTAAAACAAAAGAAAACTATCCTTGCCCATGATCTTTGCGAATAGTCTCATTGTGAGTCCCTAGCAAACAAAAATAAAAAATCTAATTTAAAAAAATCCACTTTACTTTTAAAAAAAGACTATAGTTTACATGCATATGATTCTTCTAGGGTCAGTTCCACTTAGGGCAAGCTTTTTTACATCAAAATAAATGTCTCTGTTCGGCGCGTTCCAAAACCCCCATGCGCCGCCAAAACAAAAAAAAAGCGACAAAGGGATCTCGTTTAAACACTCCTTTACATTAATCGCCTTTAAAATATATCACAAAGCATTCATATTTCTTGCAGATGATTAAAATCAGAATGCTAAAAAATTAAACATTTGTACTTTGCAAATATAATAACATTCAATGAATAACAGTAACAAAAAAAACATTTTTTGTAATAGTGGGATTCTTTGAAAGTATAGTCTGTAAAGGACCCACATCACACATAAAAACAGGCCCATAAGGACTCTTATGTGAAAATTCTTTTGGCAATCCGTACATCTTGAAAAATTCTTTTTCTTCACAACAAATTCATTCCTGGTAATCCTTCCCTAAATTTTTATTTTTAGTACATCGTTTTAATGGTGTAAAAGTTGTTAATAACTTGGGTTCGTTATCACTGTCGGCCCCAGAGCCATGCCATGGGCTCTTTGGGAACATAAATCTGCCAGGGGGGCTCAGGAACATATTCTACTGATCGGCCCCCTCGCGACTTGAATTTATGTTTCGAATGCCGTCATTTTATCGGATGCATTAGCAATTGGGTTATCTGTGAAATTTTTTGTCTTCGTAGAGATCAAGGGAAAGGGGAGGCCAATTTAAAAAGGACCGTCGCTGTCAGTCGAGTAGAGGAGCCAAGAGAATGATTTTAAACTCCAGTTAAGGCAACACTAGTAAATCATAGCTGTTTTTTAAATTTTCATAAAAAGTTATAAAGCTTACCATCCATGGCAATATATCATACATCACACGATATAATAAAAAAGAATACAAAAACAGTACAAAGGAATTAGGAGACTGGGGGAAATCCCAAAACACACTTATTAAAATGCACTATGTATAGTTACTACATTTTATTATGTGTAAATGTATGCATAAAAA
>NC_051414.1:18243678-18243950 GCF_015228065.2 Penaeus monodon
AAAGATTTTCGTTTATGTAGCTTGGAAAGCTGTATGTATGTGTAAAAACTAAAGAGCATGTATCTCCCAATCAGTGGAAAATTAAGACCCCCTTAAAAAATGCCTACAATAACGTAATCAGTGAATGCTCGCCATTTAAGCGGATTGTCATTCCCAGCTCAACAATCGCCCCCAGTGAATCACCCCCCGAGGAATTCTTCGGAGTTTTTCCATAAACTTTGAAATTTAGGGTACTTTTTTTTTTTTTTGACTTGTACTACTAAGACTTCGCT
>NC_051414.1:18244641-18244772 GCF_015228065.2 Penaeus monodon
TTATTATTTTAAAATTTAAAACCATTATCATCTACGCAATTTTCTATAATAATACCCCAAATTTTTTAAAAAATCATTTTTTTTATGTTTTGTGTGTGTGTTTTTGTGCGTAGAAATGAAAAACAAATCAT
>NC_051414.1:18244957-18245386 GCF_015228065.2 Penaeus monodon
AGCGAATCTTAGTAGTACAAGTCAAAAAAAAAAAAAAGTACCGAAATTCAAAATGTTTATGAGAAAAACATCCAAAAGAATTTTCCTTGGGGTGATTCACTGGGGGCGATTGTTGAGCTGGAATGAAAATACGTTTAATGGCGATGCATTCCGATTACAGTTATTGCTAGGCTTTTATTTAAAGGGTTTTAATTTTTTTCCACTGATTGGGAGAAAAATGCTCATTTATGTTTTTACACATACTAACTGTTCCAAGCTACATCAAAAAAATCTTTATATCGCCCTAAGAGTCAAACAAAAATTTGTAAGGAACCCGTCGCCGCGGCTGCAGTTAATTGGGGAAAAGGGCATAAAATCGGCGGGGTGAAACTCCCAAAACCTTTATTTTTGTATTGCGGAAGGCCACCCTCTTTGGGAATGATAGGCGCG
>NC_051414.1:18245644-18246848 GCF_015228065.2 Penaeus monodon
TTATATGCAATAAATATTACCATATAAAAATGTCTAACTAAAATACGGCATAATAAGTGTTCTCTGTATTTTCCTCCATGTTCCAAATTCCTTTGTACTGTTTGATTCTTTTTATGTATTCGTGTGATGTAGATAATTCCCATGTATGTGAAAGCTTTATAACTGTTTTGTAAATTTACAACAGCTATGATTTACTAGGTTCGCCTGAACGGGAGACTTAAAATCTTCTTTTGGCCCCTCACTCGACTGACGCGACGGTCCTTTTTAAAAATCTGGCCCCCATTTCCGTTATCTTCTCGAAGCACAAAAAATTTAAAGATAAATAATTTTTAAAAGCAATCGTCGAAAAAATGACGGCATTCGCAACATAATTCAGTCGCGGTGGCCGATCAGTAGTTATGTTCCCTGAGCCGCCTGGCAGTTTTTTATTTTTCCAAGAGTCCCTGGTCATGGCTCTGGGGGCGACAGGAAACGATACCAGTGTATTAAAAACTTTTACACACATTAAGTACTTTTAACAAAAATATATAGGGGAAGGGATATCCGGGAATAAATTTTTGGGCTTGTGAAGAAAAGATTTTCAGATGACGGGGATTCTCCCATGAATATTCACAAAAACACTTTTGGGCGCCTTTTTTTATTGTGATGAGGCATTTTACAGACTATACATTAAAAATGAACCCCACTATTACAAAAAAATGTATTTTTTGTTACTGTTTACTTCTTTGAATTTTATTATTTTTTGCAAAGTACAAATGTTTAATATTTTAGCATTCTGATATTAATCTTTGCAAGAAATATGATATGTTTTTGTGATTATTTTAAAGGGACGTTAATTAAGGGTTTTAAACTGAGCACCCCTTTTGTCGTTTTGTTTTTTTTTGGCGCCAGGGCTTTTTGGGAACGCGCCGACAGAGACATTTATGTTGAGGGAAAAAGCTTGACCTAAGTGGAACTGACCCCTGAGAAAAAATCATAGCAGTAACTTAGCTTTGTTAAAAGTAGAAGGGGGATTTTTTTAAATTAGATTGTTTTATTGTTTTTTTGCATAGGGGCTCACAATTTTTTTCAGCAAAGATCATGGTGTCAAGGGATGTATTGGGTTTGTTTTTACTTTGATTACTTTTTGAGGAGAGGGTAATTGTTTTTTTTTTTAGGATATTAAAGTTAAAAAATATTTTTCAGTTCATATTTATTTCAATCA
>NC_051414.1:18246894-18248127 GCF_015228065.2 Penaeus monodon
TTATACATGGTAATGGTATAATTTGCCCGCCAAAACATGTGGAGATGGCTTTTTGGAAATTTAAAATTATTTAAATTTTACATGTATAATGTATTGTGTTTCTTTAAAGCCTGAAATGTCTATAATTTTTTCCCTTTTTTGACTGTTAATAGTATCAATTGTTATTACATTTCTTTGGAACATTTTTTAATCTAGGATTTTTTTTATGAATTATTATTCATCTGCAATAAATTAATAACTTGTTCACTGATTGTGTTCATGAAACTTTTGCCATTTTCTGGGCATGAGATTTTTTAAAAAAAACTTTTCAGGTTTAACCTTATAAAAAAACAAGCTTTTCTCACTTAATGAAAGGCAACTACTACTATTCTTCACGGGCCCAAAACACGACAAAAAAAATAGAAAATAATTTATAAAGTTATACCCGGGACGTTTAAAACAACGAAATAAAAAAAAAAATTGTTTTAATCACTAGTGATTAGTTTTTTCATGTATATGTAGAAAATGATAAAGGTAACCCCAAACCCTTCCATTTTTACCAGGTGCGTTCATGGTTTGTATTCATAATATGAATTCAGTTTATTAAAATTTAATTTCCCCTTTTTTTATTTTTCGTTAAAATTTTTGCAGAGTAACCTTTTTTTACCTTTGATATATATTATGTTTTTTTAATTATGCGTACATGTGATTTTTTCAATTTGCTATAAACTATTTATATATTCTAGATATTCTCCCAAAAACAGAATGACTGAAACGATCACCAAAAAAATTACCAAGGGTTTAAAAAGGAAATCTGACCTTTTCCATTTGGGATTCAAAGCGCCCACATCCATGTATTAGATATATTGCGGGAATTTTCCGGAATTGCGTAAAGAACTGGAAATTCCCCGGGGTCGCTAACATATTACTCACATTCCCCAGTATCTTAAAAGGGCTTTTTCTTAGGGTTAACCTCTCGCATAACGGGGATGAAAGGAAATAGATAATCCGTAAATCCTTTCCATTCTTAAAGAAAATACATGTTTTGAAGAAACTAATGTGCTATTGCGTGAGAGTTTACTTGACAGCTAGGAACACAAAGTGCAGATTCAGTGGATATATATTGTATATTTTCTGTGTACCTTCTAGATCATACAGTATATCAGTGGGCTGTATCCTGTGAGAATCAATTTCAAGGGAACGTGTGATACAGCATGCCCTTATATGTCTTAATAAACAATTTCATGCACTCTT
>NC_051414.1:18248330-18248437 GCF_015228065.2 Penaeus monodon
CGTAAAAAAAACCTCAGTAAAAGGGGGAAAAACAAAAGAATAAATACACTGGTACATTTTAGACAAATTTTAACCTCTGTATGCTACCAAAATATCTCCTACATTAT
>NC_051414.1:18248822-18248895 GCF_015228065.2 Penaeus monodon
TTTCGTATATATCATATTAATATCTAGTATGCATACCAGAAATGTTTATAGTTTATTATATATATTTTAAAAT
>NC_051414.1:18249425-18249538 GCF_015228065.2 Penaeus monodon
AATAAAAAATTCCCGGGATTGTAACTAAAGATAAAAGGAGTCAAGGACGCTTTAACAGGGGGGGGTTTATCAAACCCAAGAATTGGAAAAGCCTAAGGGCACCTATAGTTTTC
>NC_051414.1:18249638-18250695 GCF_015228065.2 Penaeus monodon
GGAAAAAAATTAAAATTTTTTTTCCTTTTCATCTCACGTATATGCGAGAGGTTAACTCCTAAGAAGAAGACCTTTAAGATACTGAGGAATGTGAGTAATATGTTAGCGATCCCGGGAATTTCCATGCTTCTTTACGCAATGTCGCGGGTAAATTACCGCAATATATCTAATACATGGGAGTGTAGGCGCTTTGAATACCGAATGGAAAAGGTCAGATTTCCTTTGTTAAACCCTTGTGTAATATTTTTGCTGATCGATTCAGTCATTCTAGTCTTTGGGAGAATATCTAGAATATACTGAATAGCTTATAGCTAATATGTAAATAATACACATGTACGCATAGATTAAAAAACATATATATTATATCAAAGCTGTAAAGCAAAGCGTTACTCTGCACTAATCTTAACGCATAAAAATAAATAATGTGGTAATTGAATTTAATAAACTTGATATTCTATATTTATGAATACAAACACATGAACGCACGCTGGTAAATAATATGAACGGTTTGAGGTATACACTTTATCATATTCTAGCATATACATGAGAACACTAATTCACTAGTGATTCAACAATTTTTTTTATTAGTTTCGTCTGCATTAAACGTGCAGGTATCACATTATAAATTATTTTCTATTTTTTTGTGTCGTGATTTCGGCCGTGAAGACATAGTAGTAGTTGCCGTTCATTAAGTGATGTAAAAGCTTGATTTTTTATAAGGTTCAACCTGAAAATGTTTTTTTTATAGAAATCTCATGCCCTAGTAAATGGCAAAAGTTTCATGAACACTATTCAGTGAACAAGTTATTAATCTTATTGCAGAGTGAATAACTAATTCATAACAAAATCCTATAGCATCTATTAAATGTTCCAAAGAAATGTAATAACAATTGATACCTATTAACAGTCAAATAAGGTTAAATTATATGACATTTCATGGCTTTAAAGAAACACAATACACTTCATACAGTGTAAATAATTAAGTAATTTAAACTTACCCAATGCCATCTCCACATGATTACTGGCGACAAATTATGTACTCATTACCATGTATAAA
>NC_051414.1:18250743-18251853 GCF_015228065.2 Penaeus monodon
ATTGAAATGAAATATGAACTGAAATAATAATTGTTTAACATTTAATATCCTAAATAAAATATACAATTACATCTCCTGTAAATGTAATCAATGTAACACAACCGAATACTATCCCTTGACACCATGATCTTTGCTGAATAGTCTCATTGTGAGTCCATATGCAAACAACAATAAAACAATCTAATTAACAAAATCCACTTCTACTTTTAACAAAGACTATAGTTTACATGCATATGATTCTTCTCAGGCGTCAGTTCCACTTAGTGTCAAGCTTTTCACATCAACATAAATGTCTCTGTTCGGCGCGTTCCAACACTGCCATGCGCCGCCAAAACAAAACAAAGCGACAAAGGGATGCTCAGTTTAAACACTCCTTTACATTAATCGTCCTTTAAAATATATCACAAAGAACATATCATATTTCTTGCAGATGATTAATATCAGAATGCTAAAATATTAAACATTTGTACTTTGCAAATAATAATAACATTCAATGAAGTAACAGTAACAAAAAATACATTTGTTGTAATAGTGGGATTCATTTGAATGTATAGTCTGTAAAGTGACCTACATCACACATAAAAACAGGCGCCAATAAGTGACTCTTATGTGAATATTCTTATGGCAGAATCCTGTACATCTTGAATATCTTTATCTTCACAAGCAATAATTCATTCCTGGTATATCCTTCCATATATATTATTGTTAGTACATACGTTACTTAATGTGTGTAAATGTTGTTCAATACACTTGGTATCGTTATCACTGTCGGCCCCGAGAGCCATGACCAATGGGACTCTTGGGAACATAAATCTGCCAGGCGGGCTCAGGGAACATATATCTGCTGATCGGCCACCTCGCGACCTGAATTCATGTTGCGAATGCCGTCATTTTATCGACGATTGCATTAGACAATATGGATTGATCTGTGAAATTCTTTGTGCTTCGTAGAAGATCAACGGAATGGGAGGCCAGATTTAACAAGGACCGTCGCTGTCAGTCGAGTAGAGGAGCCAAGAGAATGATTTTAAGTCTCCAGTTACAGGCGAACACTATGTAAATCATAGCTGTTTGTAAATTTACATAAACAGTTATAACAGCTTACACATC
>NC_051414.1:18252411-18252695 GCF_015228065.2 Penaeus monodon
AAAGATTTTCGTTGATGTAGCTTGGAACAGCTGTATGTATGTGTAAAAACATAAATGAGCATGTATCTCCCAATCAGTGGAAAATTAAGACCCTTTAAATAAATGCCTAGCAATAACTGTAATCAGTGAATGCATCGCCATTAAGCGTGATTGTCATTCCCAGCTCAACAATCGCCCTCAGTGAATCACCCCCAGAGGAAATTCTTCGGATGTTGTTCTCATAAACATTTCGAATTTAGCGGTACTTTTTTTTTTTTTAGACTTGTACTACTAAGACTTCAGCT
>NC_051414.1:18253779-18254140 GCF_015228065.2 Penaeus monodon
GCATGTGGATTATATAACACAACTGCAGGGTTATACTATACAGGGCCTTATGAAAGCTACTCTTTAAGAGAATTGATAGCTGGAATGAGAGAAGGGAGAAAATAAACGAAATTTAGTGTGTATGAAAACAAGGCCTTAGAGGTTAGCTATGGTTATTTCAAATCATTCTCATGTGTGAGGTGATCCGTTCAGGTTACATTTTTAGAACCCTATATGAATTGAACTGAAATTCTCGATCAATAAGGGTTTGTCTGCCAAAATATCCCTATAGTGGAGATATATTTTCTTGCCACTGTTTTTAATTCAAAATCTCTGTTTTTAGTTAACATGTTCCACTAACAATACGGTACATTGCCACATC
>NC_051414.1:18255279-18256148 GCF_015228065.2 Penaeus monodon
CTATTAAGGAATGGAATCAATCTCGTATTAGTGAGACACTTTCGATGAATGATATAGAATGAAATTTGAATCCACTTCATGCATCTCTTTTGGTGGTGTCTAGGAAAGACAAATAAGAACTGTTAGGAAAATGTTGAATGGAGTTATGAAAGAGCAAGTGTTTAATGATGAAGGTTTAAATTCCCTGATGTGTGAAGCTGAAGTAATTGTTAACAGTCGACCTCTAACTACTGTTTCAAGTGATTGCCATGATTTGAGCCTCATAACTCCTAACCATTTTCTTACATTAAGGGAAGGTTCATTACTTGTTAGTGAATTTGACTCAAATGAGGTTTATATATATGATGGTGTCATATTCCGTATTTGGCTGACTTATTTTGGAAGGGGTAGAAACATGAGTTCCTATTAATTCTACAGGAAAGAAAAAAGTGGTATATGAAAGGCAGAAATTTAACTATAGGAGATATTGTGATGTTGGTTGAAAAAAATTCCCCCAGGTGTCATTGGCATTAGGTCTTGTCACTGATGTTAAACATAATGGTGATGAGTTAGTAAGAACTGCTATTGTCAAGTGTGAAAGATCTTTTATGACTAGACCTGTGTCAGTGTTGATTTTCTTAGATGAAAATGATAATAAATGATTAAAGAGATTGATCATATATGGCAGTATGTGAATATGTTATAGAGGAGGATTATATTAAGGTATTAACCTCTGTCATTAAGATGAATAACTCACTCAGGAATATTTAGTGAATTTATTACATTTAAGATATGAATTTGAAATACATCCACTTTACTCATAGATTTGTTGAACCTCTGTGAGGATTCAAAGGGGTGGGTGTAAACGCTGTTATAATAATCATGATTTA
>NC_051414.1:18256253-18256374 GCF_015228065.2 Penaeus monodon
TTTATAAATTTTAGTGATTAGAATTAAGATATATTTTTGCTATCAAAATCTATATTACTACAGATCTGTAATATTTTTCTTTAATTGGAAATTAATGTTGAGAAATAAGACTTAAAGGGAG
>NC_051414.1:18257199-18257364 GCF_015228065.2 Penaeus monodon
GGAGCCAGAGCCAGATCACAGGTAAGCCGTAAGGTCAGGCCCGAACAAATACTTCAGGCACCAAGGGAATGCCTGAGAAAATCTTCAATCACAGGCAGAAAGGCCGAGCTCAGCTCAGCTAATCCCCAAGCACAAGAAAACACCAGGGAAAACCTAAGAACCGGG
>NC_051414.1:18257921-18258107 GCF_015228065.2 Penaeus monodon
CCCCAACATCTTTTAGAGCTAATTGAATTTGATTACAAAAGCAAAATAGACTGGTGCAGCAACTACCCCCTCCCTCCACTGACGCCCCTAGTTATCATCGACCTTTAACCAAAAGGTTCAAGAACAGTTGTATTGTGATCACATCAGTATCACCGGTACCACGATACTCACTCTTCTTCCATAAAA
>NC_051414.1:18258186-18258398 GCF_015228065.2 Penaeus monodon
TTATTATATATAGAAATTCAAAATACACCATAACATTTAGTCAATATAGACTTCTCATTAATCCAATTGGATTTTGTTTATGATCTATTGAGTGTTATTCACTGTCCCCAAAAAAATTCCCCAGCTCACTGTGTTCACTTGGCTCTCCGACCCCCCCCCCCCCCAGCAAAGGCTGAAATGACGCCCCTGGGTCAGGTGGGGTTGTTATATGT
>NC_051414.1:18258923-18259017 GCF_015228065.2 Penaeus monodon
TTACCGTTCGCCTTCATTTCCCAGATATTAGGAGGTTCCCAGATCAGAGCGTAGGTTGTCGCTCGTCGGCAAGCCCGTCTCCGTCTGCCTGACC
>NC_051414.1:18259368-18259534 GCF_015228065.2 Penaeus monodon
CTGTGTTTGCTCGATATATATTTTGTTAGCCCTTGTGACTTTGTATCTTGTATATATATGTTGATTATATCAGTTAATTATAGAATATATTTTATATCGTGATGCGTTCGTCTGGATTTTCCCTATATGGACGGGTTGTGTTTTTTTTCTATTAACTTACTCGTTA
>NC_051414.1:18261274-18261406 GCF_015228065.2 Penaeus monodon
GCAGGTGGAAATGCAATGGGTAGGAAAAACACAAGTGCTTTGCATGGAAAGTGGGTCAGAAACCTGGAAAAATAGTGAACGTGGAACAGAAAGCTCTGGGAAGTTTCAGAGAAAGAACTAACACTTTTGCTT
>NC_051414.1:18263812-18264309 GCF_015228065.2 Penaeus monodon
AATGTTTGGCATTGGTCGTGTAAAACGTTCCCTTTTTACACGGCCACTGTAACGGAGCAAGACGTGTTCATTATCGGCCTTTACATGGTCTTGTTTCTAGAGAAAATTTCTGCCTTTCTCACACTATATTTACTTTGCGTACCTAAAGACATTCATTTTTTATGGCTTTTTCACTGGAAACAACTTCAGATTCTGAAAATACGTTATTTTCACGAAAAAGGAATAAATCTTCCCTCTAGATTTTTGCACTCACGTTTCCTGCACTGGTCCTGCCTTCTCATTTCCTTTGCAAAGCGTTTCAGCGCAGTTCCATCAGCCTCCACGACGTCCTCAGAACTTTCTTCTCGTCTGCTGTCTCTCCTTGAGGTCGTCCAGCCGCCATATGCTCCGCAGATGGTTGTGTAAATAGTTGTTGTTTGCTTCCGCTGGACAGACCGGTTCGCTTTCTTGTTTCACTATTGTATCTCTTATTGTACATCTCATTTGCCTAACCCCCC
>NC_051414.1:18264525-18264973 GCF_015228065.2 Penaeus monodon
GGTTATACTGTAACAGTTTTCAAGGGCTTGTAGCTTACCTCTTCATAAACGTTACAGTATGTGCAACACTAAGGATTTGAGTCTAACATGGCAGGGGACGCAATGGGAGCCTAATCCATCACGTTGCCTGTCCGTTGCACCATGCATTGTTGGATGATCTCCGGATGACCGGAGTTGACACTTGATTTCTAATGCTAAATCACAGGAAAAATGAATTGGTGTATAACATATGTTGAAATCAATTATTTGGTCTCCATGTATCTCGTCACTTTAATATCCACTTCTAAATACAGTGCGATAGTTCTTTTGTGTACGTCTTTTTTCGCTTTATATAATGTTAGTATACTGGTAAGTTATGATATCTGATTATTATGCTCAAAATTTACACTATAACCGCTTTTGCTGGCACAAACGGAGAATTTTTTTAAAGATGTAAACGTAAGGATTA
>NC_051414.1:18265065-18265425 GCF_015228065.2 Penaeus monodon
GGGAAAGATTACGTGATTTATCAATACCTTACCAACAGCAACCAGATATATTACGCATTTACTCCACGTATTTCTTCGCACGCTCCGACGTTGTGGACATGAACATGCAAAATATGAAATCCATTCAACCTGTTTAGCATTACCTATCTACTTCTCTCATCCACTCGCTATTCTTTATTCTTCTCTCTCTAGTGTCCCTCTCCTCCTATCCTCCTCAAAGGGATTCATTCCAATATGCTAATGATTTTACAGCAGTGAAAATATTTTAGAGTTATTCTTATCGCTGAAGTGGAATTGATTTAGTGATATAAAAAGGAATTTATTATCACTAAAATATGACACTGTGACTTGACATGAAAT
>NC_051414.1:18266576-18266734 GCF_015228065.2 Penaeus monodon
ATCAATACCTTACCAACAGCAACCAGATTTATTACGCATTTACTCCACGTATTCCCTCGCACGTCCAGACGTTGTGGACTGAACATGCAAAATATGAAATCTATTCAACCTATTTAGCATTAACTATTTACTCCTTTCGTCCACTCGTCATACTTTAT
>NC_051414.1:18266789-18266875 GCF_015228065.2 Penaeus monodon
ATTTTCTTGCTGAAAAACATTTCAGTATGTTTCCTTCGTCTTCATCTTTATCACCAAAAATATGACATTGTGACATGAATTGAAAT
>NC_051414.1:18267370-18268042 GCF_015228065.2 Penaeus monodon
TGCGTATGACTTCTGGAATTACTGCTATGCCCGGGAAAGGGAGCGAGAAAGAAAGACTAACGCCATCCCTCTCGCGTGAATTGGCTGATAAATGAGGCTTTCTCCCTCATCCTTTAAGCCGTCCTTGAAAAAGTTTGGCCAACAAGAATACGTTTTTCAGTTCTGTACGTTATCTCACCAAGGGGAAGTATATTTCTTGAATCGTGAAAGAATCTTGGATCGCACTATTGAATCCCAGTCTAGATTTCCATCCCTTTTCATCGTTACCAACTGTATACACAAAGGAATATTGGATACTGTAAGTTCTGATTTATATTACGGAAAGGACGTTTGATGGGGAATAAAGAAGAAACCTTTAAAGATAAAAATGACAACATATTCTTCGATTTGCTAATAAATTTGACAACACACTTATTTATGGCACATGTAGGCCTATTTACCATTTATGCAGAAGACTAAAATGCACTTCAATCCACGTAAAATCCAGCAGATACGCATTTCATATCCTCTCAAATCTCTCGCACAAGCCTCGCGTACTTGTTTCAACAATACTTTCACAAGTGATTCGCGCAGTTTATCACTCGCCACCCCGGGAAATAGTTCGCTTCAAAGGAACGAACAAGACAAAGGATCTAATGCCTTTGTTCTTTCTCCATGAATCTATTAGTTCAA
>NC_051414.1:18268182-18268931 GCF_015228065.2 Penaeus monodon
CGCGTGTGTTTGAGTGAATGTGTCACATTATCATTAAAAGGGTTATTAGACACAAATTACAAATGGTCTGCAACAAATTTTTTCCTTAATTAAAAGATTACATTGAAGACTGCTCTAAATTTGAAATAGTAATCAATCTCGGTATAGAGTTTTTATTACCCCCTCCTCCTCATTATTACCGGTATTTATATTTTTTTTAATTAATTGTAGTTCAGATGATTCCTTTGTAATCCATATTTCGCTATTCTATAGTATTGTAAAGTTTTGCTGCATACACATACGTAGGCCAGTACATACACTATCCTAGAAACACTCTCCTAGAATTATTTTCGTCACGTTGACATGTACTATACCAGCAATTTTTTTTTTTATTCAGCCAAATAAACCAATAAAAGTCTTGTATGCAGTTGTATGTAAATGCGTCTCCTGAACATGATTTTTTATCATACGAAGGTGACTGTTAGAGGGCGTACAAGAGAGAACTGTAGTATCTTAATATATATAGTGCGACTAGTTGACACATTACTTATATTTTAAGAATATTGATATACAAAGCTGATAATGCTTTAGATCACTTTATTACTTTTCTCTCAAAAGATGTATTAGCATATCGGAGTACTCTAGAGTTACCATAGAGATGGATTTAGCTTATCATAGAAAATAAAGATTAGGATCTTTGCCACATAAATGGTATTGGATAATTTTATGTTCCTATAACAAAGGAAGGATAAAACCTGTGGTTGCATAGT
>NC_051414.1:18271137-18271925 GCF_015228065.2 Penaeus monodon
AGAGAATGTTAAGTAATAAGTACGTGAGAGAGACATCAAGCTGCGAACTTATTCATTCTGACCAAGTAAAGCTGTTGTGTGTTTGTTATGCATAAGGAATGTTTAAGGTAATTAAATGATACTGAGAAGTATAGGACTTTTCTTAGTATAAGTGAATTAGTAGAGGCAGAAAAGGCAATTATTAGGTTGGTTCAACAGAAATTATTTCATGAAGAGATAAATACATTAGATGGGAAAAGAAATAGTACTATGATTAAACGGAATCCTTTTTTATCTAACGGCCTGTTGTATGCAGGTGGGAGCTTACAAGATCTCCACTAACATGTGCTAGCAAGCATCCATTCATTTTTCCAAGTAAACACCATACAACAGATATGAGCATCAGAGACTGTCATGAGAGACTTGAACTTATCTTGAAATCACTTATTGGATAGTCAAGGGTAACAGTGCTGTGCGTAGGGTTATTAAAGGTTGCATTTAGTGTCGCAAGTTCCAGGTTCCTGTAGTACAGCAACAAATAGCAGATCTTCCAGAAGATAGCATCTCTGCTGACCAACCACCTTTCCCTATGATTGGTATGGATTGTTTTGGTCCATTGTATACTAGAAGGGCAAGATCTCAGGTAAAATGCTATGGCGTAATATTTACATGCTTAACTATAAGAGCAGTATACATAGAAATTGTAGAATCATTGTCCACTGACTCATTTATCAAAACTTTAAGAAGATTCATAGCTAGACGAGAACAAGTGAACTTTATATATTGTGATAGGGATCTTAACTTTGTTG
>NC_051414.1:18276638-18277031 GCF_015228065.2 Penaeus monodon
ATTATTACTGCAGTTCTACTGTATAATTCAAATTATACAATAGAATACGGGGAACTAATCACCAAAAGCAAGCGCTCAAGCGTATATCGCTTAGCATTTAAAATATAAGTGCTTTTTGAGCGTTGCTTCCTAAAACGCGATTACGTACGATGCATGAGAAATCAACGCAATGTTTCTCCACTAAGCAGCTTCCAAAACACAAGATTTAGCGCGTAAACTTTGCGTTAATTGGTAACATATTATCCTAATGAGAACTGATCTTGACAGTACGCGAAGAGACGCTTCTAGATACAGTTCATGGATGCTGAACCTCGTACACTTTACAAGGAAACTGGAAACATTATATGCACACCGAAACACACGCAGTTTCATATATATATGAATGTGTGCATA
>NC_051414.1:18277279-18277626 GCF_015228065.2 Penaeus monodon
GTAGATGATACATTTACATGATATACCATTTATACAATGAATCTATTCTATAAATATGTATGTCTACCCACACAAAGAAAGCGATACCTGTCACCCTAGAGTAGCAACCAAGCTGCTAGGCCATGCAGATGAATATCGATGAATAATTAAATAAACATATGTCTATACAGAATCTGAATTTGAAGTTCCTTTCACCGAGTGTTAAAGTTTCGTTGTCCTATAAATATAAAATAACATAGAAGTGCAGAAAAAAAGGAAAGGCCTTGCTGTGTTTCGAAGCCTCGAACAAGATCCTCGGTGTCTTGTTGACCAGAAATAGACTTGTTGTTAGCCTTCACCCACCAAAT
>NC_051414.1:18277998-18278444 GCF_015228065.2 Penaeus monodon
TCCAAGTACCCGTTGCATTATAAAAAGCCGTAATCGTAAATAAGAAAAATAATAACAAACCCAGGCCGGCAGGATTAATAGCCGCTGCCTTTTAGCGGCGCGGCGAACGTCCATCAGCCTTTGTCAGCTGATTCCAGGGCGGAAGAATGAAGGCGATCATTTTGCTTTCTTGTCCAGGCATTTTGCTCTATTTTCCCCGACAGCCGTTCTTATAGCTATTGCTGTGGAAAGGGAGCAGGGGGTGGCATGAGGAAGGTGAATTGGAAGAAGACATGATGAAAGAGGGAGAGGAAAATAATGAGAGAAGAGAAGGTCTGCAACAATGTGAGCTTAAAAAGGGGGAAGTTGTGAGTATATATGGAATGCAGATGGACTACCTGTTATCGTCTTGTAACCCAATTGATAATTACAAAGATATCTTCTGAAAGTGAGAACATATCCTGTAA
>NC_051414.1:18278523-18279162 GCF_015228065.2 Penaeus monodon
GTAAATTCATTATCCTTATATGTTAACTTGGGAAAGAAAAACTGACAACTCACCCTGGACTACAGTACTTAGATTTGCCATGTCTCTTTCGAGAAACAAATTAATAATTGGAATAAAGCTATAAATGCATTGGATAATTGCAGAATTGTATACGGTTAATCTTACATACATGCATTAAGTATTAACTGATAATCGTTACCTGAATCCCTTCATTGCAATGATCACTCAATCATGTAGCTCTTTTAAACCAGATGTATATTTCATTTATGCGTTCAATTTTATATAGAACCTAATATCACTTTGTAAGAGGCCTATAAATATTCATACAACAGGTATTATCATATGCTATGCATTGCAACAAAGTACAATGGAACTTGGAAAGGACAATTTTAAGTTTAATGAACTATCAGCAACATCGTGAATAAGTCATCCAAAGCAAAAAGTAACCAATATATATCATGTGTTGACTTGAGGATAAAGTTTTGACCAGTTCTGTATTGTGCCGTTTAGTGTGTACTTTTGTGCTGTACGTGCAAAATAGAAAGGTTACTTCTGTAATATGAATATATTTTAGGCAAAACTCATGTGACTGACTAATGCAACAGAAAAGTATATAACATGTGATATTGCAACTGCCGC
>NC_051414.1:18279293-18280322 GCF_015228065.2 Penaeus monodon
AAAGCCCTGTAATATTTAGTCGTGGAAGTTCGTTTTTATCATCTCAACTTTATTAGCTAAACTAATTAATCTTCGGCGAACTGGATTACTGGTGTAGCTTTCTCTCTGGACGAAAACAATAATACGAGAGTAGAAGTTCAGCAAGTGTTAAATGCTAACGTTAATCCTTACTATGAGTCTGAAATCAAAGGGCGGAAGGAGTCCGAGTGGCGGAATACTTGAGCAAGAAATTAATCCGGTAATCTTGTAATGCCAAAGAAGTTATTTAATTTCTTTATCATTAGGAAGTTATCTATGCCATATCATCTTTTTTCCTAGTTGCTCTCTCTCTCTCTCTATTGTCAGGTAATGGAGACACATTCATAAAACTGATATTCATCATCGGATTTTACTGTATGGGAAGATGTTTATGATAAAACGATACAATTCTCCACCTCTATGAATTCTTTTCTTGCCTCTTCTGTCCTATTAGTCTCAGACTTCATTGAAATTTGTTTTTCTTCAGTTTGTTGTTAACTTCAATTGGTCCTCCAGTGCTTTCACTGTCATATCAACAATTTCCTGAAGGTTTTCATTGCTTGTAAAACATTTCCTGTTTTCCCTTGTTCTGTTGTTAGACTGTCTGGCTTCTCCTGCAAAGGCTATATCTGTTTCCTTTCCAGAAAGATATTTTGCTTGGTAATTCTTCCGTCTCTCTTTGTCACTGTTATGAGATCTCTTCAGGAGACCCGGAGATGGTACTTTCTGAAAAAGTAAACCTTTGATATCGAAAAGGCGTCTGTAAACGCATACAGACGCTGGACTTTCTTTCTAATTTTTACCTATTCCTCTGCATACTTCCTATTACCTCGATGCTGTTACGCAAGTTTTCTTTTTCTTCGTTTTTGCTACCTTTCAGTCATTTTAGAGTAATGGATTTTATTCGATTTAATGAAACTTCCGCAATATAGAAAATTCTTCTAATCGTAATTATGATTTTGATTATCATTATCGACAGAAGGAGAGGTTGTTTTCGTCCGTGTTTAATAG
>NC_051414.1:18281559-18281832 GCF_015228065.2 Penaeus monodon
GGAAAACCTTTTTTTCAAAGGGTAACCACCCTTTTTTTTTAAAAAAACTTTAAAAAAACCCTATCCTTTCCAGTACATTTTTTGACCTTCCCCCGGTCCCCTTGGGTTGGTCGGGGGGATTCATGTCAGCGAGACGCAAGGGAGAGGAAGCTGCAATAAAGCAGTTGGACCGACTTAGACGATTTCGTGGAGACAGTATGTCTAATAGATGCACTCTGAAAATCCTTAAGCACTGTCGGGGAAATTACAGTCACTTCGTACTCTGAAAAGATT
>NC_051414.1:18283353-18283548 GCF_015228065.2 Penaeus monodon
CAACCAAATAACATGGTTTTTAAAAGACCGGACTTTTTCTTTAAGTTCAGATTTGACATTTCAGATATGATATAGTGAAACTTACAAGAAGATAAGTATTATGAATAAACACACCTGTTGTATTCCACTAGAATTGTCGTTAGTTAATCTAAGCACAGGTGAGTTTCACTTGACAAGCCCTGTGGAACTTAGAGT
>NC_051414.1:18283671-18283791 GCF_015228065.2 Penaeus monodon
GTTACATTTGCAAATACTTATGGAGAGCAGATACAAAACCCTATAAAATAAAGGCCCACTGTCAGCATGTCGACTGGATTCTTCATACCAAAGCATCCCAAAAAGATTGCAAAAAGAAGG
>NC_051414.1:18283920-18283993 GCF_015228065.2 Penaeus monodon
TTAGACGATTTCGTGGGAATATGTTAAAGATGCATCTGAAAATCCTTAAGCACTGTCGGGGAAATTACAGTCA
>NC_051414.1:18293490-18293589 GCF_015228065.2 Penaeus monodon
AATCTTTTCAGAGTACAAAGTGACTGTAATTTCCCCGACAGTGCTTAAGGATTTTCAGAGTGCATCTATTAGACATACTGTCTCCACGAAATCGTCTAA
>NC_051414.1:18293718-18293837 GCF_015228065.2 Penaeus monodon
CCTTCTTTTTGCAATCTTTTTGGGATGCTTTGGTATGAAGAATCCAGTCGACATGCTGACAGTGCACTTGATTTGATAGGTTATTGTATCTGCTCTCCATAAGTATTTGCAAATGTAAC
>NC_051414.1:18293960-18294114 GCF_015228065.2 Penaeus monodon
ACTGTAAGTTCCATAGGGCTTGTCAAGTGAAACTCACCTGTGCTTAGATTAACTAACGACAATTCGTGGGTAAACAGGGGGTTTTTTAAAAATACTTTTTTCTTGAAGTTTCACTATATCATATCTGAAATGTCAAATCTGAACTTAAAGAAAA
>NC_051414.1:18297003-18297088 GCF_015228065.2 Penaeus monodon
AGAATCAAGTCTGTATTATTACAGAGCTATAATATTTTTTTTTAAAAGGGAAAATTAATGTTGAGAAATTAAGCTTAAATTTTAG
>NC_051414.1:18297267-18297501 GCF_015228065.2 Penaeus monodon
TAAATCATCAAGCAAAGTTAAGTCAAAATATGATTTTGTATGATTTTAAATTTAAAAGAACTAATGGAAGAATTTCATTTCTGTTGTGTTAGTCAATATTATATTGGAAAATTTTCATTTATGTGAAAATAATAAGTTGATTATATTGAAAAGTTATTTAGAAGAAATTTTCTCTGACTGTTGCAGAAAACAAATAAACTTGTACTGTACGCTGAATGAAGAAAAGGAGTAAAG
>NC_051414.1:18297568-18298399 GCF_015228065.2 Penaeus monodon
GCTTTAAAAGTCTTTTATCAAGACTTAATTTTAAAGGTAGGCTTGAGGATGTCTAGAACAGAGTCAAGACGGGCAACAAGAACAGCAAGACCAAGTTTAAAAGTAGGGGATCCAAGTATGGAGTGTTAGGAATCTTATGGAATTTCAGAATAGGCTTGAGTTCAGGATTTCTTCAGCATCAAGACTGAGAAGAGTTGTAACACGAGTTTGGAGACCCACCCGAGTGAGCTGTTCTTGTGTGAAGCCAACATGGACAAGGTTATATCCCAGGTTTCGTAATGTTTAATATTTATGCTGATATTAATAACACTGGGTGCACTGATATGTTTATAGTAGATCAGAAGTATTGTGTGAGATGTGCTGACAAAGTAGGGAACAATTTATTTTGCAGCTTTTGATGAATTTGTATTATGTTGATTTTGAAGAGAAGATATTGTTGTAGACAAAAGGCAGCCTAGATATGGAAGGTTGTGCCTCAGATTTGAAGGAAATTCTAAATATTGGGCCTGAAGACAATGTATCAAAGGGTATCTTATAGGTCATGGGTTTCCCATCAGTCTAAGGTCTCTTTGGGAAGAATTTTTTGAGTATAATGAAACGAAATTGTAAATCATCCCACAAGTTGCTTATCTGAAGAAAAGCAAAGAAAAGAATTAGAATTTCAAATTAGACAAGAAACTGAGATTTTAGTTAGGCTCAGATAGCAGAGGCTGAAGCAGAGAGAACAAGCTATCAGAAGTTTGGAAGGTAGGGAAAATGGTAGCAAGCTGTCAAAAAATTAGGTCACAAGTTATAGATTCCTGTATAAACCCAAATGCTAACACCTTTCAC
>NC_051414.1:18299654-18301464 GCF_015228065.2 Penaeus monodon
TGCTTTTCAATCAAGGTCAAATAAATAAAGCCACAGAAAGTAGATTAAAGGACAATGGACAAGATTGTCAGTGTCATGAGGATAATAATAGTTCACAGATGGAGAGAGCACAGGTACCATTTACTGCCTGATAAAAATTTGATGACCACTTTGATATCTTATAGCCATAGGAGTTTAATGCCCAAGGCAGGGAAATACAAAAATCCTTTATCAGATCTTTTGATAGTATATTGTAATAGACTTATAGATGAAAACAAAAAATTGTTTTATCTGGAGCAATGTACATCTGGTAAACCAAGGGACGTTTGTTAGAGCTTGTGCTCACATGGCACCAGGAGATGGATATAAAAGAAGCTAGATATCTTTACACATAAAAAAATGGTGATCAAGAGGTTATAACAACTGCTTATGTGAGAAATCTTGGAGTGCCCAAGGTTGAAGGAAGATGAAGGGTTTGATCAGTTTTACATCATACTTGTGGGCTGTTACAATGCGCTCTCTTGAGGCATTCAAGGACCCTAAGGAAATTGATCAACCCAGGACTATGAGAAAAATTGTCAAGAAATTACCTTTTGCTATGCAGGAGGATTGTCGTCGAGCTGTATATTCAGTATGAAATATGGAGGTAGAATTTCTACATTTACACTTCATTAATAAGAAAGTTAATATAATTTCTCCTCCTTTATTCAGAAGGCATCTATTTGGAACTAAGTGTATTCAATGAGAAAGTAAGACATGGAAGATTGAAGATAAAATTTAATATTCCTGTTAGGAACCAAGAGAAAAAAAATAAATTGTAATACTGTCCCCAGATAATATAGAGCAAAAGACCAATATGCTGGTTTGTGGATGCCTCATTATATGAATGAATGTAATCAGTTGAATAAAAGACCCGAAAATGAAAGATTTGAATTTATATTACAGAAAGGACTATGTTATGGATGTCTTTATTGAGGACAATTTTTTTTGTCTAAGGAATGTACCAAGAAAAGGACTTTTCAGATATGCAAGGGTTAGCATCCCACAGCCTCCATAGATAGTTTTCTCCAAGGGGTAAATTTTAAACAGGGAATAAAAGACAATGTTTAATAACTCTGGCAACCTAGTTAAAATGAATGATCAGAAGGAGGAAACAAGGATGATATTGCTCATATAACATCTGCTGATGGTGAAAATGATTTACATAAATTGGTAAAAAACAATGCCAAAAGAATAAATAATAAAACTGAACCCTCTGATATAAAATTGTCTGTTATTCCTGTAAAAGCATGTGACAGTAGGGGCCAATTGATTCCCCCCTTATTCCTTCCTGGATAATGGCAGTACAGCAACATTCTGTCTCTTGGAACGTTTATGATTACAGGGACTGTTTCCCAAATTTAATTTTCAATTTTTAATACATTCACATGTAAAATTATATAGAAACAGGAATGGAAATTTTTATCCAATGTTATTTCTCTGCCATCAGTTTATACAATAAAAAAATACCAGTATCATATGAATAATAAGGATATAAATATCCGGGTTAATCGAGTTATGCTAGAGAGGTGAGCCTAGATCAGAAGTGGTTAACATGTATAATGAAGAATTTGAAGATGTAAATTTATCTATGACAGGTTTTCTGAGGAAGATAAAAAATGGAAGAAGAAATTTGAGAACAGTTGTAAAATGATAAGGGACATTATGAGATAAGAATCCCATTTAAAAATGAAGTTGCTCTCCTACAGAAAAAATAGGATCTGTGCAGAAACAATTAGGTTTAAAAACGAAACTGTTAGGAGATAAAGTATTTCATAAGGATTATTGTGCT
>NC_051414.1:18301580-18304706 GCF_015228065.2 Penaeus monodon
AGAACAGTTACATGTGTTTGATTGTGGAAACACAACCCCTTTAACAGTTCCCTTCTTCAAAGTTCTGATTTGACAACCCATTAGTCAAGTATTCCTTAGGTTCTGCCAAGGTTTTTTTGCATTCATTGCAGATATCAAATCAAGTTTTATCAAGATGGTGTTGCAGAGAAATAGGGATTATTATTTTTTTTTTGTGGTGGTCAGATGGAAATCTTAACAAGGCAGTAAGTGAAAATCGTTTTGACTGTTCACCCCATTAGGGGCAAGTTCTTCTGGTTGTTCCAGTTTCGCTCTGCACAGGATGCAATGATTATGGCAGTAAATATTTACCATAAGCTCAAAAGATAATATTTAGAAATTTTTTATGTTGATGCCTGTCTGAAGTCAGTGGATATGGATTTAGTTTAAAACAGCACATGATGTTAAGTCACTGTGTTCAAGGGGGTGGTTTCGATTAAAAATTTATAAGCAACAGTAGGAAGCTGTAAAAGAGGGTGATTCAAGCTATGATTCTTTACCAATGGAAAAGGCACTTGAAATATACAGGAACATTAAGGCAGATATCCTTACCATATCTTTAAAAGAAAAGGATAAAGGGGAATTTTGTCAAAATATTGGATCAATGTATGACCCATTAGGTATTGTCTCACCATTTCTATTGAAGAGTAAACTGATTATGCAGGCATTTTATAGATTAAACATAGGATGGGATGAACTGATACCAGCTTATTATCAAGATCAGTGAAAGACATGAAAAAAATCAACACAGATTGAACAGGATATCCGTAAAAAAGCCTATGGAATTTGGACCTAATGCATCTTGTCAAGTAAAATCATTTTTGCAGATGCCAGTGAAATGGGTTATGGAACATCATCTAATTTTTAAAATTTTGTAGCACAGAAAGCAGGATACACTGCGCATTTTTTTTTTTTTTAGGGAAATCACATGTTTTACCACCTTTGAAAAACTGTCACAATTCCACAATTATAGTTTATGGCAACTACATTGGCAGTAAAGGTTAATACCATGATAATTAGTGCTTTAGAGATTCCAATAGATAGAATTTTTTTTTGGACTGACAGTACTGCAGTTTGAGGTACATAAGAAACAATGAAGCACGCTTCCACACCCTTCTTGCTATTGTTTAAAAAATTATCCCATGTTGGTTTTGAGTGTGATCAGTGGAAATATGTTAACTTTGAATGTAATCTAGCAGATGATACTTCTAGAGGTAATCAAAGTGTTTCGTTGGCATAAAAGTCCAGAGTTTCTTTCCATGAAGATAAATAGCCCAAAAAGCATCAATAAATAAAATCAATGAAGGTGGAGTTAGTAAATGTAGCAGTGAGAAAGTTACCATCCAAAAATTATTCATGCTGGCACAAGCTTAAGAAGCTATTGCGTGGTTTTTTCTGCATAAGGGATATTTTAAAGAAGTTAAATGAAGTATAGATTGCCTCTTCTAAATGAAAACAGAAGAGGCAGAAAAGGCAATTATTAGGTTGGTTCAACAAGAATTATTTCATGAAGAGATAAGTACATTAAATGAAGGAATGGCAGGAAAGAAATAGTACTGTAATTAAACTAAATCCCTTTTTTTATCTAATGACCTGTTGTATGTGAGTAGCAGGCTTACAAGGGCTCTGTTACCATATAACAGATATAATCATCAGAGATTGTCCTGAGAGACTTGGACACCAAGGGTTGTGAACATATCTTGAGTTCAACTAGAGACCTTTATTGGATAGTCATGGGGTAATAGTGCTGTGCGTAGGGTTATTAAAGGTTGCATTAAGTGCCTCAATACCAGGCTTCTGTAATACAGCAACAAATGGCAGACCTTCCAGAAAATAGGATCTCCGCCAACCAACCAACTTTCACTATGACTGGTTGTAAATTGTTTGGCCCTATTCTATACTAGGAAGGCAAGGTCTTAATAAAACGCTATGTCATAATATTTACAGCCCTTTAACTATAAGAGCAGTACACATAGAAATTGCAGAATCATTGTCCACTGACTCATTATCAAAACATTAAGAAGATTCATACCTAGATGAGGACAATGAAATCTATATATTGTGATGGGGGCCTTAACTTTATTGAGGCAGAAAGATAATTAAAAGAAACTATAAAGGAATAGAATCGGTCTTATATTAGTGAGACACTTTTGATGAATAATATAGAATGTAATTTTAATCTGCCTCATGCATCTCATTTTGGTGGTTTTTGGTAAATACAAATATAAAACAGTTAGTTAGGAAAATGTGAATGGAGTTATGAAAGAGCAAGTGTTGAATGATGAAGGATTAAATCCCCTGATGTGGAAGCTGAAGCCATTGTTAATAGTAGACCTCAACTACTGTTTCATCAAGTAATTGCTATGATTAACCCCAATAACTCTAATCATCTCCTTACATTTAGGAGGGGTCATTATTTGTTAGTGAATGTGACTCAAATGAGGTATATAGTAAGTGAAGATGGCATTATATTCAGTATTTGGCTAACTTTTTTTGGAAGAGGTGGAAACATGAGTACCTATGAATTCTACAGGAAAGATGAATGTGGTATATGAAAGGCAGAAATTTAACTGTAGGAGATACTGTAATGTTGTTGAATAAAATTCCTCCGGGTGTCATTCCCCAATAGGTCGTGTAAACTGATTTTAAAGCATAGGGGGTGATGGGTTAATAAGAACTATTATTGTCTAGGTGGAAAAAATCTATATGATTAAACCTGTGTCAAAGTTGTTTCTCTCTATGTGAAAGATAGTAATTGATTAAAAAGATTGATCAATATTTTGACAGTATGTGAATATGTTAGAGGAGGATTATAACGACAGTTATTATTTTTTTATAATAACTGTTGTTATTATAAAAAAAAAATATATATATTTATTTTTTTTACACGCCACTCCTCATAAAGTGGCATGACACTCTTAAAAACACCCCTAGGTGCATAAACCCACGTTGCAGTTTGGCGCAGTAACTCCTCTTGCCCCATTTTATCACCTTGGGATTATATTGAAGTTTATGCTTTTGAGAACCAAAACAGAATGTTTGTGTGCATGTAAAGCTAAAATGCAGTCTCATCATTTGGGTTATAATGGATGGAAATTTTAGTTTTAG
>NC_051414.1:18304788-18305811 GCF_015228065.2 Penaeus monodon
ATAAAAAAAGATATTATTTATTTTTGTTACATCCCACTTATAAAGTGGCATGCCACTCTTCAAAACACCCATACGTGCATAAACCAATGTTGCAGTCTGTGCAGTAGCCCCTGCTGCTCCATCTGCGTCCATGCCTGGAGCACACCCTGCACCTACTCCTCCTTTTGCCAGGTATTCAGAGACGTAGTGCGTTCGATTAGAGGAGGAGCGGTCGTAGATGGCCCTACTCGTGAGTCGGCCCCTTCTCTGAACTGCCCCAAGAGCTAAGAGGCAAGGCCAACTCAGAAGGCCTTCTGTGATTCCTCCGACCAGGGCACGATGGACAGCCCAGGCATTGGCAATGGCCATGTTTAGAGGAAAAAGAAGACCTTCCTGTATTAGCCCTTGGAGCAGCGAGTCGTTGGGTAGTAACTGGCCATCTGATCACCAACGCGGTACCTTTCAGTAATTTTCTAGTCGACGGTTGGTTTCGACCAGAAGGGGCAAAAAATTGGAGGTTTCCACACCCCCATTATCACGCGGATCCCAAAGGTATGCCATGACCTTCCTGCCTGGAGGGTTGGCGACTGCATACCTGTGGAAGGGGGAAAAGAAAAACAAGTAATACATTCTGGCTGCTCATTCTAGATATTTATTCAGTAAAGAACATGGAAAGAACACAAAAGCAATAACTTCCAGTTGGTCTCCTCAGTGATGTGATCAAGATGTGAAGAGACACGTCCAGGGGTTTGCCTTGACGCCTGGGCGCCGGGAACCCATGGCGGAAGGGGAAGTTACCTTTTCCCCCTCCAAACGAACCTGTCTGTCCCCAGTTTTTCAATGTCTGTTTCCCCGTTTTTCAATGTACATGGATAGTGGTCGTCACTATCCACTGTGAGGTCCAGTTGTTCGACGTAGTCCAAGTCCTCATCTGAACTGACGTCGAAGTGGGGTCTTGCTGTTCTTTTGACCTCCCGGGGAGCCCCTCATCCCCACTCTGGATACCTGGAGAGGGGGGAGAAGACGATCGGCGCAAAGGGGCGC
>NC_051414.1:18305860-18306087 GCF_015228065.2 Penaeus monodon
GCCAAAGAAGTTGATGGTGAGGGAGGAGCTTCTGGACATCTTTTATGGTTGAGGCATTTCGAGAGCGAGTAATGAATGAGATGCAAGCACCCCTTAATACGGAAAAATTCCCGCGCTTCGACCTTCGGGAAACGTGGAAACAACAGTACTGAAAATCACTTCCGTATGTGACGTCATTTGCTACTGTGTTGAAGTATGATGGCAGTTGAAAGTGACATCACATCCTC
>NC_051414.1:18306131-18306238 GCF_015228065.2 Penaeus monodon
TTTGAAAGTAAAGATGGTTGTCTGTAATGACGTCACTTCCTAAATCTTCATGAGTCACTTCCTCTTCATAACGTTACAATCGCGTACACACCCATGCACCAGACATC
>NC_051414.1:18315094-18315194 GCF_015228065.2 Penaeus monodon
AATTTTATATATTTTATAAAAAAACCACACATAGGTTTACATACATTGCATTATAATAGAAAATTTATAATTGCATTTTAAAAACTATGAAATATACATT
>NC_051414.1:18320548-18320839 GCF_015228065.2 Penaeus monodon
CAACAATATTTTAATATATATAAATATATTAAAAAAATTTTATTTTTATAATACAAATTAATATATATATATTATATTTTTAATAATTTATATTTTAAATAAAATATATTTTTAATTTTGTAAATAAAAATTTATAATAAATAAAAAATATAAATATATTATAAATTTTAAAAATAATATAATAATATTATATTATATATAAAATATATAATATAGATATAATAAAAAAATATTTTAATGTAAAATTTATCATAGTAAAACATATATGTCCCAAAAAAATACTATATTTTT
>NC_051414.1:18321089-18321741 GCF_015228065.2 Penaeus monodon
TTTTTGGGGTTTTTGTGTTTTTCATGTTTTATTTCCAAGAACTCCTCGGGAAAATGAGGAACCAAAAATTTTAAAAAAACCAAAGCCCCCCTTTTGGCCTTCCAAATTCTCGTTTTTATTGCCACAGATAAGACAAGGTGGTTTCAGCAATGTGTAGTTACATGTGTACTGTATATCAGTTTATTAGTTTTCAACAATAATATACATATTTATTAGGGTAGCTTGTTTGACTATTCTTCCCATCTTAGAAAGTCGCTTTTCATTATTTCTTTTTATCCTCTCATCTCTTCTAGACAACTAATTGATAAAGTATTAACATATTAATTCATAGTTATAATTTCCTATCTCTTCTTTATATAGACAATTTACGATTTCTAAATTCATTACCAATCATATCATGATTATACTTCCTGTCGTGTATACAGATATTGTTTAACACATGTTCAGAACATTTAAAAATACAGGTTATTATAACCAATATTACTTGCAGTTCCCTCAAACAATAACTGCTTCAGCAGTTATTTCAATTCATATGGCACATTCATTAACGAATAATTGTCGATATTACCATCTCTCATCATTGAATTACTGGCCATTTCAATTCTCATAGCGCTCTCCTTTCGGACAAGTAACATATCATACTCTCTTTTTC
>NC_051414.1:18321980-18322114 GCF_015228065.2 Penaeus monodon
ACAATATATGAAAAAAGAGAGAGATATGTTACTTGCCGAAGCGAGAGCGCTATGAGAATTTAAATGGCCAGTAATTCAATGATGAGAGATGGTAATATCGACAATTATTTGTTAAGAATGGCCATATGAATTGA
>NC_051414.1:18322542-18322729 GCF_015228065.2 Penaeus monodon
ATACGGAGAGTCAATCAATATTTTCAGGGCTGAAAATAACGACGGTAAAACACAGCAAAGGAAAGCATCCAGAACAGCAGGAGCCTGCAGCAAAAACAGATGCAGTATTATTTATGATTATGAAATGACAAGAATCAGAAAATCTTTATTTTGAAAAATGCTTACATTATCTGAGAAAATTATACGT
>NC_051414.1:18322997-18323061 GCF_015228065.2 Penaeus monodon
TGTAAATTATTTAGTTTTTTTTTTACAATATTCATATAAAAAATAAAAAATGACGAATAAATCG
>NC_051414.1:18323258-18324635 GCF_015228065.2 Penaeus monodon
AAAACATCTAAGTACATAAACGTTCTCCAGGTGTAATTTTAACCTGTTGAAGCACTACAAGAAAAACTGCTACATTTTTCTTAAAAGTGCAAAGGAAAATTATGATACCCGTGTTTTACACCAGTGTAGCCCATGTGGCTAAACCTATTTGGTCCAGTGGGCTTTCCTTTTAGGGCCCTGCGTTTCAAGTCTTCCCTCCGGGTAATGTGAAAATCCCGTCATGATACCACAATACTTCAGAAACATTAACGTATTCAACTAATGTTATAAAAGCATAAATGGGGAAAGGGTAGGATGTGGGGGATGGGGAAAAGCAGATATCACTGAAAACATCACATTCTAGTACTGTGGCGACGTATTCTCAGGAGCATTGCCTAATGGAAGCGGGAAAAAGCGGGAAGTCTCGTAAATCATTTGTTTACAAAAGTAGATGTTACGATTCGGTTGGTTAAGTTCTCACTCGCCATTTCTGTTGCGACTATCAGCAGGTTACTTTCAATTCACTCCCGTTTATCTGCAAAAAAATGGGTCTATTTGCTGCTTCTTTGTATGCATCATGGTACTCCTCATGTGTGGGCACCAATGCCTGTAGCTTTCAGCTAGTAACCATCAGATCACTCTCTCACATATACCCAGTCGAGTAATTTTCGTAGAGCTACCGCAGCGTACAAAATAGAAGCAAACTCAGCCTCCTAAGCTGCGTGTTTCGAGACGACGACATTGAGGCACAGCTATGTGTGGACATACTGAAATCCTCAGCATTATCGAAAACGCTATTCATCTCATATTTGAAAAAAAGGTGAAGTGACTGGCAGTTTTCATTGCCAAAGCTATCCCAAGTTATACAGGAGAGCAAAGGTTAGGGTTTCACCCAAAATTAAATAAAAAAATAGTCCCAAAGGAAAAACCCACAATTAGAAAACCAAAGAAAAAAATTTAGTATGAGAGAATGACATAACTATAATTAGGGGTAAACCTGGAAAAAAAATGTGAAATTTTCAGTTTAATGTTATCGCTGACCCTCAAAAAGGTCAAAAGTTATTTTGGGAATTGAAGCCTTCCCAAACTACGGGAAAAAACAAAGCCCTGAAAACCCATATTCTGTCTCAATGTCACGGGGCGGGATACTAAAAACCAACCTGTCGTTAAAAAGGGTCCTTTACTTCATTGTAACCCGCCCATCCCCAACAGAATTTACAATGTAGAAAGTTCATTATAAGGTCAATGATTACTTTTAAAATTAATTTCCACAGACGGGGAAAGAGAGGGCAGATGGGTATCGATTTGTTGCAATTAGTTTAGTTATTTGCATCTCACCCTGGGGTAATTAAAGCATTCTGACTTACGGGTCACCCGCCAAGTTTCACGCTCTTTCGA
>NC_051414.1:18339932-18340060 GCF_015228065.2 Penaeus monodon
TCCCGGGTTCACTAATATATTTAAACTTTTGAAAGGCCCCTAAAAATTTTAATACCATCATGAAAAAATCAGGAATCCAAAACAAAACTTTAAAAAAAAAAACCCCCCGGGAAAAAAAAAAGAAAAAA
>NC_051414.1:18342097-18342393 GCF_015228065.2 Penaeus monodon
CCGTATAAAAAACTATTTTTTTAAAAGGGAAAATGGCGTGCTTTAAATTTTAATTTTTAAGAAAAGCAAAAGCGTTTAAACCCTTGACGTTCCCCACCCATCCTACATAAATCACCCGTCTCATCCTTCACATAAAACTAAAGGGTTCATGATTTTGTTGTCCGTCCCAATTTTCCCTTTAGAGGGAAAATGGAGAAAAATGCTACCTTTATCGGCAGGGTATATTTATATTAAGGAATAGGTCGAAACAATTATACGTCAGGAATAAAGGGTTTTTTGGGGTTTTAGGGAAAAAC
>NC_051414.1:18342421-18342541 GCF_015228065.2 Penaeus monodon
TTTATGCATGACGCAATTCAATATTTTCGTGAAAAAACTAAAAATTCCAGGGGAAAATTTCCGGTTATCAAAAATTTAATAAAGATGGGGTGATATAAAAAGCATGTTTCCAAAAAATTT
>NC_051414.1:18345178-18345247 GCF_015228065.2 Penaeus monodon
CCCCTGTTTCCTATACCATCCCTGGTTTAGTTTTTTTCAGTACTTACTTTTATCCAGCCAAAAATTTCT
>NC_051414.1:18348193-18348571 GCF_015228065.2 Penaeus monodon
ATAATTACAGACCCCACAACACCCCAAATACTCTACCCGACCCCCACTCACATTCAGCCTTCTGACGGGTCTGAATCTCTTTTTTCTTTGAGAGAAATTGCCCTCGTTTTTCCAAGTGGAACAGAAATAAGAAGTATTCAAAGGATCTCGACGTTTCGTATGAACTTGTGCTATTCGCCCCAGGTCACGTACGTCGGAGTCAAAGAACAGGTTTAGGAAATAGGGTCGGGGACGGTCCCAGATTCTTTAGCTCAGTTCAAAAAAATCTCCCTGAACAGGATGAAATTTTTAAGGTTTAAAAAACTTGCGGCATACTGTAAGATTTTTGTAATTTTTAAAAAGCAATTTGTAAAAATACCCTCCTCGGATCTTGTCCTT
>NC_051414.1:18348599-18348797 GCF_015228065.2 Penaeus monodon
TCAAAGTCAAATGTGATCCAATATCCAATTGCACGTAAGGTGCATATTCGTAAAGGAACATACGAACAAAGCCGTGGGATGATGCACTAGGGTGTCCAAGTCCTTTTCTCCCTGACTTTATCCCAGGATGCTGATGTCAACCTACCAGTACGCACCCACAACGGAGTCGACCTTGAGAAGTGACCAAGCACGAACTAT
>NC_051414.1:18349018-18349996 GCF_015228065.2 Penaeus monodon
CCAAAACCACAAACCCCACAACAAAATTTTCTATCTATCCATTATTTATCAGATCTACCCTTTTTATATTTATATGTAATATACAACAAACACACCCACACACCAAAAACATATGCGTGTGGTGGTGTTTTTTGTTTTATGCCTTAGTTTTTATTTTATGTACGATGTTGGAATCTACAGAATAATGTATAAATAAATCTGGAATTAAAAACCTTTTTAAAATTGGGAAAAAAGAAAATATGATCGTTGCAAAGGGTTGTCCGGAATTCTGGAGACTGAATGAATTTTTCCTCCCGAAGTTTCGATGGGAACAAAAACTTTTGGGGCAAAGCCGGCGAATTTGTAAGAAAATTTTGTGATTTTAAGAAATAAGTAAAATATGCGCGAATTTTCCCATCTAAGAAATTACAAGAAACATTTCCCCCACAATTTTCGTTTTTTTACAGGTTCGACGCGGAGTTGTTGGGTCCCCAGACTAACCCATTACTAAAGATTAATTAGCATAATTACTTGGGTAATGTCAAAATTCTTTTGTTTCCGCCCTAACGGACTCCCAGTGTTTTAGATCATTTAAAATACTCGAGGGAAAAAGAAAGAATGCCCCAAAAAACGGGGCCCCCTTTTAAGGTATTCTAAAAAAATAAAATTATACAACATTTAAACTCATATGCAAAACCGAAGAATACGATATAAAACAGCACAGGGAAAATGGCAACATACCCAATAAAATTTGGAAAAATTTTTAAAAGTAATGAGAGTGAAAGCCAAAATCGAAAACCCTCCCGGGTTTACTTGTTTTCCAACTTCCGAATTTCGATTTTTCCAACAGTAGGAAGTTTTTTTGATTTCTCCCAAAATGTCGACAAATTTACATTTGGGAGAAAAGGGAATTTTTTTAACCCCAATTGTTTTCTGGGGCAAAATTTCATGTCGGTGTAGATAATTTTTACATTTTTGGGGAGCTCACACAGGCACTAG
>NC_051414.1:18350047-18350818 GCF_015228065.2 Penaeus monodon
TTTCTGAAAGTATTAGGACAAGAAAAATGAAAAAGAATACATACAAGAAGGACAGGGGAAACGAAAGAAACAGAAAGCAAATTAAGGAGTAAGGAAATTTTAACCCGGAAAATGCATGTGCAAAGGGGGAACCCGAGAAATGGAACCAGAAAAGGGGGGAAAAAGGGGAGAGAACAAAATGCTAAGAAAGAAAGAATATTGTGGAAGAGAAATAGAGAGGGGGGGGCGGACAAAGAAATGGGAAGGACAAAATGGGGAAAGGTAATGGGGAGAGGAAAATAAAAAAGTGAGAGAAGGAGAGCGGGAGGTTTATTCAGCATACATTCTCCCTTGCTTCTTCAAATCCCACATATATCTTTGCCTGAGTTTTCGTTTTCCCCCCCATTTGCTGTAATATATACACAAAATGAAGTTACAATGAAAAGCCTTCCTCCCACCCCTTCCTTTTAAAAAGGGCCTCTTTGGTAACCCCAAAATAAAAAACTTTTAACGTTAAAAAACAAAGCTCCCACCCGGGTTGGGGGAAAGTGTAGAGTCCAGATGTAATTGGATGATGAAAACACTGCCAGCCGTAACAAGTAAAAGAAAAACTGTTACATTCCACTTCAAAAAAGACACCAGGGGGCAACGAAAAATTATTAAGAGTGCGAACAACAATTTTTCAAAAAAAAATCAAAAATCATTGACAAATAAAAAATATATATATTTAAATTTCTAAACACATATATAAGTGTTGTGCTTCTTTTTAGTATATAAAGAAGACATTCTATG
>NC_051414.1:18350850-18350933 GCF_015228065.2 Penaeus monodon
TTATAATTATATAATAATTTTATATTTTAATAATATTTTAATATATAATAATATAAATAATATATATATTAAAATTATTTTAT
>NC_051414.1:18351662-18352243 GCF_015228065.2 Penaeus monodon
TGTGTAAGGGCATCATTTTCTAATAGGAAACCCAAAAGTTTTTTTTTCTCTTCACATAACAGTTAATTGTAGGCTTTATTTTGGGATCTGAATCCTCTTCCAATTTAGATAAAGGTTCATAGGCTTTTCACGGGTGATGGTTATAAGAAAAAGACCTTAGCAAGGGTATTTTCCCCGTTTTTCCATCTGCGTTACCTGCTAGGATTACCCTCTCTTTATTTAAAGGGGAAATTCCAGGTAAAGAGGAAAAAGGGAAAATCTAAAAGACAAACTACACTACATAGGGAAAAATTATGTGACCTAAAGTAAGGAAAATTTTTGTTATGTAAATTTTATGTGGGGAAAATTAGCGGTTTTTCATTTGGGAGGATAAGCCAATGTTTAACTTCCCAAAGTCTATTTCCCGTTTTTATTTCGTTATCCTTTCTTTATTATTTTCCCCCTTTTTCACAGAAACAATGTAAAGAACAAGCCCCTCCTCAACAAAATTTTCGTTTTTTTTTTTAATTGGGATCCCAAATTTTATTCATTCACCCCCAAAACAAAAGTTTTTTAATCGATCGGAATTTCCCTTTTATTTG
>NC_051414.1:18352808-18353631 GCF_015228065.2 Penaeus monodon
CAAAACCATTACAGCTCAAGGAACAGTTAAACTTTTTCGTTAATGTTAGTGAAGAGGCTATAAGTTCCTGTTTTCTGTTCAGGATAGCCGGTTATTATGGCTTGCGGATCTGCATTAATTTAATGTGATTAAATCAAAGCCTCTGATTGGCCAGGTGGCATTGATCACAAATTAACAGAATACACGAGTGAAACCAGTGGTTCCACTAAAATTTCAGGGCCTACACATGCTATAGTTAAGGTATTCTTGGTACATATGTTCTTAGAGTTTGTAATAGGAACCTGACAGATCAGTCTTGTAAATGTATATAAAACCAGAAAGTGCTCACTCCGCAATAGTTTCTTTGCGAAAATGAAATTCCCATCTAACAATTTACCATCGTGGATGAAACTGACCATGTTTCCTTTAGCTGATTCACATATAAATCAATTCCATGACCTTACTGTATTCATAATCACTGACTTGTATGAAGAGGAATAGATCAAATAAATTGCAAAATATAATTTCAAATAGAAATAACGTTGAGAATTGATTAGGTTTCTCATGTCGAAATAATTTTTCCAAAAACAACAAACTGTGATCAAAGACTGGATTTCGTTAATTTTGGAAATTTTTGATATGGTCAAGATATTTTTAAAATTTGTGATTGGGAAGAAATCTGGTGATTACTTCGAATATTAAAACTGCACTTCAATCCTTTTATGAAACTTTCAAACTTACTAAATATTCATACCCCTTTTAATTACTACCTGGCTTTATTTGAAATAATATGCACACCATTATTCTGGAATATTACTCCTGCTATCATTTTACATTGCCTCTC
>NC_051414.1:18355637-18356414 GCF_015228065.2 Penaeus monodon
TCCGAGTTCCCCCCTAACCTTTTGGTGGGAGGGGGGGGGGGGTTTTTAAGCCAGGATGCCAGAAAGCCCACCAGCATTTTGGCTCTGCTCACTAGTGGGGTTTTCCCCCCCTTTTTAGTGAGCCCTACGATGGGGAGGTCCCCGCCCCGAAGCGTGAGGTTGCCCTACGAGCGGGATGACGTCGCCGCCCCGGACGCGCGAGGATCCCTCGATGGGGAGACGTCGCCCCCCCGGACGCGTTTTTACGTCGGATTACTTTGTTTTTAGCGGCACTAAACCCTCTTTGTTATTTCCAAACCTTTTGGCCTATATGTGTGGTTTCCCTGTTCCCAAATCAGAATTGTGGTAAAGAACCTTGACAACTCAGGCCAAAAGTTATAGAAGGGCGGGCGAGGACTTTAACCTCCTCCTCCCTTTTACTCTTTCCCCGCGCTTTTTGGGACGGAAGAGGTGCGGGCCCCTTTGGCGGGCCCTGTTTTATTCAGATAATACAGGCTTTAAGGGTAAAATTACCGCATGGACAGCCTTTTATTAAAAGGTGCCTGGAAAAATGGCTTTTATGTTTGCTTTTAAAAACGGGGGGAACGTGTTTAGGGCCCTGATATAAACCCCATCGACTCAGAATACCTTTAAAATTTGGCCCCCGTCCTTACACTAATAAAATTTTAAGGTAATGGACTCTGTATGGGGCAACGGGGTCACGTGGGCCCGGATTTAAACGGATCTCCAGCCTTTCAGGTATTTGGGGGTCGGGGGGATGTGTTGGGAAAATTTTTT
>NC_051414.1:18356528-18356946 GCF_015228065.2 Penaeus monodon
AAATAATATATATATATAAATTAAAATATAAAAAGATTTTGTTTATGGATTAATGATTCTTTTTTAGAGAAATATGTTATTTAATGAAATTTTATTCATTACAAAAGAATAATGATTTTACAAGCATTTTTAAATATTATAAATCCAAATGCTTTATTTTTAACCATAATTTTAAAAACATTTTTTTAAAAAAATTTGACTCCCCTTCGTTAAAAATTAATTAATTAATTAAAACACGAGTTCCTTTTGCTATGCGTATTTCTACTTCGCCGGAAAAAACATTCGAAAGATAATTTTTCAGTAAGAAGAAGAAACCTTTTCAAACTTCACCAGGGAAGTTTATGGGGAAGGAGTTTCAGCGGGGTTTCCAAAAGACGGGTGTTTCCGGACCATAGGGAGATTGGTGCGTGCGGTTTGG
>NC_051414.1:18357052-18357746 GCF_015228065.2 Penaeus monodon
GGAAAGGCCAAATTATCTTATAGGGGAAAAATAGAACGATGGGAGAAACACTACAAATTATTTTGGGGGCAGCGCTGGTGACCCGCAATTACGAAGAGTGAGCGGGATTTTTTCGGTTCCTATCAGTTTCCCTTTTGCATTGTACCCGGAGCGAGCCCCTTTTTTTCCTTTTACTTCAAGTTTTATTTTCAAAGTTTTTAGCCCAAGCATGGGCAATTCGTGGTTTAAAGCTATGGGGTGGTTTCAAGAAAAAGCAGTGTTTAGTGAGCGTATGAGAAATTTTTGGTGATCGCCAAAGATGGGAATTTGATGTTGTCGGAACATCTTTATCATATTTCTTCCCAATGGATGTAATGTACCCCAAAAATTTTTGCTGTGAGGCCGGGTATTTTTTCGGTAAGCCCTTTTAAGAAATATTTCGTTCAAGTGATAACTTGATTAGAAATTTAAAGCGTGTTTTTCATGGGAACATTTGATGTTTAAACCGTATGGAATTAAAGCAAAGTTTTTTTCATTGAAAAAAATTACGGGAAAGATTTTCTTCCCCGAAGGCCCGGGGGGCCCGTCTTTAAAACCCCCAATGCTAACGTTCAGTGTTTTCATTGTTTCGATTTTAAAATTTTTTTGTCACTAACGTATTTTTGTGCAAATCAAACCTTAGTGCCCCAGATATCGAATGGAATTTTAAAAAGAG
>NC_051414.1:18357780-18357927 GCF_015228065.2 Penaeus monodon
CACTATGATCGCCGATACTGAGAGACGAGTCCGGATGACAGTCGATATATTGGGTTTTTGCGTTTAACCCCGCAATGTCTGCCAAGGGGGGAAAGGAGGAGCTCCCGTAGCGCGGTGATGACCCCCCGGGGGGGCCTGGGAAGGTCC
>NC_051414.1:18358079-18358195 GCF_015228065.2 Penaeus monodon
CCCCCGGAGGCTAAAGAGGATGGAGAGGAAGGTAAAAAGAGAAGGAGAGGAAAACGCGGTAAACGGGGCAGTGAGGCAGATGAACGGAACGAAGGGAGGTCAGGTCAAAGTTGAAT
>NC_051414.1:18363083-18363450 GCF_015228065.2 Penaeus monodon
CGTCTAAACCCCTTGACGTTCCCCATCCATCCTACATAAATCACCCGTCTCATCCTTCACGATAATCACTCAAGTCATGACTTTGTTGTCCGTGCCAAGTTTCCCTAGAGTGCAAATGGAGATAATGCTATCCTTATCGGCACGGCTATACGTATATTAAGGAATAGGTTCGAAACAATTATACGTCATGAATACACTGGTATATTTGGGTTTATGGAAACAGTATGATGTAGTTTTAATTAATCTTTTATGCATGACGCATATTCAATAGTCTTGGGGCATTATAAACTAATAATTCCAGTGGAAATTCCGGTTATCAATAAATTAATAAAGATGCGGTGATATATAGCATGTTTCCAGAAATTCT
>NC_051414.1:18369023-18369380 GCF_015228065.2 Penaeus monodon
AATACTCCTACCCGACCCCGCACTCACATTCAGCCTTCTGACGGGTCTGAATCTCTTTTTTCTTTGAGAGAAATTGCCCTCGTTTTTCCAAGTGGAACAGAAATAAGAAGTATTCAAGGATCTCGACGTTTCGTATGAACTTGTGCTATTCGCCCCAGGTCACGTACGTCGGAGTCAAAGAACAGGATTAGGAAATATGGTCAGGACGGTGCCAGCATCTCTTTATGCTCAGTTCATAGAAATCTACCTGAACAGGACTGATAACTTTAAGGTTAACACTTTTGCGTGCATACTTGTAAGATTGTTGTAATTATCTAAAGCAAGTTCGTAAAAATACCCTCCTCGGATCTTGTCCTT
>NC_051414.1:18369408-18369603 GCF_015228065.2 Penaeus monodon
TCAAAGTCAAATGTGATCCAATATCCATTGACAGAAGCGTGATATTCGTAAGGAACATACGAACAAAGCCGTGGGATGATGCACTAGGGTGTCCAAGTCCTTTTCTCCCTGACTTTATCCCAGGATGCTGATGTCAACCTACCAGTACGCACCCACAACGGAGTCGACCTTGAGAAGTGACCAAGCACGAACTAT
>NC_051414.1:18370030-18371505 GCF_015228065.2 Penaeus monodon
AGTAAATCTGGAATTCAACCTTTTCAATATGGAAAGAAGAAAACTTATGACTCGTTGCAAAAGCTTCGTCCAGGATATTCTGGAGACTGAATGAATTGTTCCTCCTACGAAGTTACGACTGGGAACAAAAGCTTTGGAGCAAAGCCTTGGCGAATTTGTAAGCAATGTATGTGATTTAACGAAGCATAAGTCATAAATATGACTGCGAACTTTCCTCACTCTAAAGTAAATTACAAGACAACACTATCACCACCAATTTCTGCTCTTTTACAGCGTTCGACGCGAGAGTTGATTAGGGTCGCCAGACTCACCCATTACTAAAGATTTAATTAGCATAATTACCTCTGGGTCATTTGTCAAAATTCTGTGCTTCCGCGCCCTGAACTGGACTGCAGTGATTTCAGATCATTTAAAGATACTGCGAGGGAAAAAAGAAAGGAATGCGCCAAAACGGGGTTCCCGTTTTAAAGGTATTCTCAAAATAGAATGTATACAACATTTAACACTTCATATTGCTAAATACCGGAAGAATTACGATATAAAACAGCACATGGAAGTGGCAACATAGCCAATACAAGTTGGAGAATTTTTAAGAACGTAATGAGAGTGAAAGCCATAATCAGTTCAACCTCGCCGTCTTACTTGTTTTCCAACTTCCGCAATTTCGATCTTTCCAAATCAGTATGGAAGTTGGTGATGCTCCAAAGCCTGTCGACATAATTACATTCTGGGAGAAAATGGAATATGTTTTAACCTCAATTAGTTTTCTTATGGACAATATTGCATGTCGCGTGTCAGATATATTTATACATTGTCTGGTAGCTCACACAGTGCACTTAGAAATAGATAAACAAACATTAAACAGGATGAAGGAAAAAATAAAACAATATAAATTTCTGAAAGTATTGTAGGACAAGTAAGAATGAAAAGAATACATACAAGAATGGACAGGAGAAACCTGAAGAAACAGAAAGCAAATTAAGAGTAAGGAATTATAACTCCGGAACATGCATGTGCACAAGGAGGAACAGAGAAATGGAAGCCAGAAAAGGGAGTGAGAGAGAGACAAATGCTAAGAAAGAGAGATATATGTGGAAGAGGAATATAGAGAGGGAGGGGCGGACAAAGAAATTGGAGAAGGACAAAATGGGAGAAAGGTAATGGGTAGAGGAAAATAAAAAAGTGAGAGAAGGCAGAGACGGGAGGCTCTATTCTAGCATACATTCTGCCTTGCTTTCTTCAAATCCCTACATATATCATTGCCTGAGCTTCGTTTTCACCCTCTTATTGCTGCTAATCATATACACACACATGAACGTTCACATATGTAAGCCTTCCTACCACTCCTTCCCTGTTAAAGGGCCTCTTTGGTAACGCCAAATCAAACTCTTAACGTTAAAGAACAAAGCTCACAGCCTGGTTGGGGAAGTGTAGACGTCCTAGATGCTAATTGGATGATGAAAACACTGCCAGCC
>NC_051414.1:18371570-18371635 GCF_015228065.2 Penaeus monodon
AAACATATTATCTAAGAGTGCGAACAACAATTTTACAAAAAAGTCATAAAATCATTGACAAATGA
>NC_051414.1:18372579-18372704 GCF_015228065.2 Penaeus monodon
TGTGTAAGCTGGCATCATTTTTCTATATAGCAACCAATAGTTTTTATTTCTCTTCACATCAACAGTTATTGTAGGCTTTTATTTAGGGATCTGAATCCTCTTACACTTCAGATATAAGGTTCATA
>NC_051414.1:18372856-18373011 GCF_015228065.2 Penaeus monodon
TACTATAGAATAATTTATGTGACACTATAATGTAAGTGCAATTTATAGTTATGTACATTTTTATGTGGAATATTAGCTGTTTTGCATTGGTAGTGTATAAGCTCAATGTTGTACACTTCCAAAGTCTATTTCCCGTTAATTATCTCGTTATCTTA
>NC_051414.1:18373099-18373208 GCF_015228065.2 Penaeus monodon
ATTATACGTAATTCTATCCACAAGCAAAAAAAAAAAAAAAGGGGGGGTTTTTTTTTTTTCTAATTATCTGATCGCGAATTCCTTAGTATTCGTGTTTCCCCCTCCCCCC
>NC_051414.1:18373639-18374582 GCF_015228065.2 Penaeus monodon
GGATAGGTATTATTGAAAAAATATATAAGTAAACTGATACTTATATCTGAGTTGATATGTGTGCGCAGGGCATTACAGGTGGAGCGCGTGGAGCCATAATAGAGACTAAACTTGAACAGACACCGGCAGAAAACCATTACAGCTCAAGGAACAGTTAAACTTTTTCGTTAATGTTAGTGAAGAGGCTATAAGTTCCTGTTTTCTGTTCAGGATAGCCGGTTATTATGGCTTGCGGATCTGCATTAATTAATGTGATTAAATCAAAGCCTCTGATTGGCCAGGTGGCATTGATCACAAATTAACAGAATACACGAGTGAAACCAGTGGTTCCACTAAAATTTCAGGGCCTACACATGCTATAGTTAAGGTATTCTTGGTACATATGTCTTAGAGTTGTAATAGGAACATGACAGATCATCTTGTAAATGTCATAAAACCAGAAAGTGCTCACTTCCGCAATAGTTTTTGCGAAAATGAAATTTCCCATCTAACAATCTACCAGTCGTGGATGAAACTGACCAGTGTGCCTTTAGCTGATTCACATATACTAAATTCACAGACCTTACTGTATGCATAATTCATGACTTGTATGAATAGGAATAATCAAAATAAATGCAAAATATCAATTCAAATAGAAATAACGTTGAGAATTGATTAGCTCTCTGTCGAAATAAATTTTTCCAAAAACAAACAACTGTGATCAAAGACTGGATTTCGTTAATTTTGGAAATTTTTGATATGGTCAAGATATTTTTAAAATTTGTGATTGGGAAGAAATCTGGTGATTACTTCGAATATTAAAACTGCACTTCAATCCTTTTATGAAACTTTCAAACTTACTAAATATTCATACCCCTTTTAATTACTACCTGGCTTTATTTGAAATAATATGCACACCATTATTCTGGAATATTACTCCTGCTATCATTTTACATTGCCTCTC
>NC_051414.1:18376609-18376884 GCF_015228065.2 Penaeus monodon
TCCGAGTTACCCCTAACCTATTGGTGGGAGGGGGGGGGGGGGGTATTTAAGCCAGGATGCCACTGATAAGCCCCACCAGCATGTTTGGCTCTGCTCACTATGTCGGGGTATTCTCCCGTTGTAGTGATGCCCTACGATGCGGGATGACGTCGCCGCCCCGAACGCGCTGAGGATGCCCTACGATGCGGGATGACGTCGCCGCCCCGGACGCGCTGAGGATGCCCTACGATGCGGGATGACGTCGCCGCCCCGGACGCGCTTACGTCGGATTACGT
>NC_051414.1:18376954-18377062 GCF_015228065.2 Penaeus monodon
TTCCCTGTTAACAATCAGAATTGCTGGTAAAGAGCCTATGACAACTCAGGCCTAAAAGTCTATAGAAGGGGCGGGCGTAGGACCTTTAACCTCTCTCTCTCCCTCTTA
>NC_051414.1:18377358-18377451 GCF_015228065.2 Penaeus monodon
GCGCAACTGGGGTCACGTGGGCCTGGATTTAAACGGATCTCCAGCCTTGCAGGTATTGGGCGTCGGGGAGGATGCTGTTGGGAAATATTTCTT
>NC_051414.1:18377610-18377749 GCF_015228065.2 Penaeus monodon
TTTGTTTTATGGATTAATGATTCGTATAGAGAAATATGTTATTTCATATGAAATTTATATCATTACAAATGACATAATGACTTCTTACAAGCATTTTTAAATTCATTCATAAATCCCAAATGCTTTTATCTTCTAACCA
>NC_051414.1:18377818-18377998 GCF_015228065.2 Penaeus monodon
CACTGACGTTCCTTCGCTATGCAGTATTTCTACTTCTGCCGGAACTACATCTCGAAAGTATTAATTTGCAGTAAGAAGAAGAAACCTTTTCATAACTTCATCACAGGGAAGTTTATGGAAGGAGTTATCAGCAGGGTTTCCAAAAGACTGGGTGTTACCGTGACCATAGGTGAGTATTGC
>NC_051414.1:18378113-18379213 GCF_015228065.2 Penaeus monodon
GGAAAGGCCAACTTTCATCTTATGAAGGGAAAGATAGAACGATGGGAGAAACACTACAAATTATTTTGGCGGCAGCGCTGGTGATCCTGCAATTACGCTAATGAGTGAGCTGGGATTTTATCGTGTTCCATATCAGTTCCTTTTAGCATTGTACCAGGAGTCGAGCCCATTTTTATCCTTTTACCTATCAAGTTTTTATTTTTCAAAGTTTTATAGCCCAAGCATGGTGCAACTTCGTGTGTTAACTGCTATTGGATGGTTACAATGAACGTCAGTGTTTAGTGAGCGTAGTGAGAACTTTTCGGTGATACTGCCAGATGATGTGCACATTAGATGTTGTCGGAACATCTTGATTCATATTTCTTCCAAGTGGATGTAATGATATCCGCAAATTTGTTGCTGTGAGGCCGGGTATTATCTCGGTAAGTCTCGTTTAAGAAATATTTATTCGTTCAAGTGATAATCTTGCATTAGCTATTAATGCGTGTTTTTCATGTGGATACATTTTGTATTGTTAATCCTGTAGTGGATATTGAAAGCAAGTTTTTTTAACATTGGTGAACAAAATTACGGGAATAGATTTGCTTCCCTCGAAGCGCGGTCGCCGTCTTGAACCACATGCTAACGTTCAGTGTTGTCTTATTGTTTCGACGTTTCAAATTTTTTTCGTACACTAACGTATTTTTTGTGCAACTGCAAACCTTAGTGCCCCAGTATCATCGAATGGATATTTAAAATGAGTTTTATGAATTTTACTTTTTTTACTTTTTATTGTTCACTATGATCGCCTGATACCTGAGAGTACGAGTCGACGGACTGATCAGTCGATATATTGTTTCTGCTAGTTTAACCCTGCAATAGTCATGCCAAGGCGGAATAGGAGGAGCTCCCGTAGCGCGGATGATGACCCGCCGGAGCTGGAAGCCATGAATGAAATATCAATGTACGATGAGCTCTTACGTAAAATCAATGAGTTAAGCGAGCACGTGAAACAATTAGAGAGTCGTAATGATGAGCTAGAAGGCCGCCTCTCACGAGCAACAAATCAAAGTAATAGTGACGAGAGTATAAATGTTGCAAATGTAGGGTACATCATCAAC
>NC_051414.1:18379734-18381518 GCF_015228065.2 Penaeus monodon
GCGTCACCACGATGGTCCCTCGCAGATAAGTATAGCCCCTCGCGAACCCGCCATGGCTCGCTCTCGTCCTCACGTCGCTGCCACAGGTGAGCAACTCTCGAAGTTTTGTAGCTTCCATAAAAGCCACACTCATAATACACGAGAGTGTCGGGCTAAGTGAGATGCACGCCGGTGCTTTAATTGCTCACAGACTGGGCACATAGCGAGAGTCTGTCCCTTTCCGACTCGCCAGGGAACAGATTGCGTCCCCACCTCTCCTGGCGACAGAAACGGGACGCAAAATCAGTCCGATCAGTGACGAGATAAAGTCGGGCAGACCTATAATCAAACTTAGAGTAAATGGCATAATTATCGACTGCTTCGTTGACAGCGGGTCGGAGGCGACCATAGTGAAGAGTGAGGTTATGCGCCTGTTAAGAATTAAAAAGCAAAAGGGGTTAACTAAACAATTGCGCGGTGTTTCTGGTAATATGCTAACTGTCGATGCCGAATGTAATGTGAAGTTCTCTGTAGACAAAAATGTATCGTGTGTTCATCGTGTTTGTTGTGTGTCGAATGTTTCTTTTCCTGCCCCAGTGTTAATTGGTATGGACCTTCTAAGAAGGTTTGATTTTGAGTTTGTGCATAACCTGTCCCCTCACGAATCTTATTTATTGTTACAAGGGCGTAAATTACCTGTTACTTACACTGATGCACAATCTTTGTGTATCACGGCCGTCAGTGATTGTGCAGTGGGTAGTGTGTCATACGGGATCTCTAATAAAGTGCACGCATTGCGTACGGTTTTGTGCCCTCCTCGTACAGGGAGATTTGTTGAGGGTCGAGTGCCGAGAAGCTTCTCCGGGCCGACCGCATTTCTGACGGGCGTAAGCGATTCAGTGCTAGTACCGAGATCATTAGTGTCTGTAAATAATCGATGTGTGTCTGTATGGGTTGTTAACACAGACTCGAGACTATTAAAAATGGGACATGTTTGGCAGAGGTCAGTGAAGCAGACGAGGTTGTTGCCGTGGGAGATGGTGAGGACGGATCCCGTCAGGGGAGCGATTCGGTCGAGGATCCCACGAGTGATCGTAATGAGGCTTTAGAGGAGAATAATGAACTTGATGAATTCAATGATGACTTTGATGAATATTATGGGACGCTGGATTTTGGTTACGAGGACTCTGAATTCACCATCTTTCCCGACATCGATCTCCGTCCTTCCGCCGACGCGACAGGTAATGTGAGCGCGTGTGCCAGTGTTGCCATGTTAGGTATTCACCTCGACCATTTAGATGAATTACAGCAACATCATCTTTGCAAGGTGATATCTAAATTCCTTAAATTGTTCTCAGATGACCCCATATTAGGTCACGTGCCGGGAGTTGAGCACCATATTGTAACTAATGATTCTGACCCCATATGTGTCCGTCAGTGGCGCTTACCCGAGAAGACTAAAGCTTTCATTCGCGACGAGTGCGATAAGATGAGAGATGAGGGGGTGATAGAGCCTTCGTCGTCACCATGGTTATCTCCTGTGGTCCTCGTTCGTAAAAAGAACGGTACCACAAGGTTTTGCATTGACTTTCGAGGGCTAAATGCGGCGACTGTCGCCGATAGTTATCCTATGCCTCGTATTGACGAACTCATCGACGAGCTCAGAGATACGTCCTGGTTTACGGTTCTCGACGCTAAAAATGCGTATTGGTCGATCTCCGTAGCACCTGAGGATCGTCCGAAGACCGCGTTTTCCGATGGACATCGCCTGTGGCAGTTCAGACGATTACCGTTCGGTCTTGCTA
>NC_051414.1:18382308-18383750 GCF_015228065.2 Penaeus monodon
GTTATCTAACTACCAGTATAAACTCTTATACAAGAAAGGTTCTTCTAACCATGTCCCTGACTGTCTTAGTCGTGTTGCTAACATTGATACTAGTGCTCTTGATCCACAGAAGGTTCGTGATGCTCAGCTGAAGGATCCTCTGTGGCGAGAGGTCATTCAGTACCTGGAGGAAAGAGCTGTGCCACGACGAAAGCTACCTCTGCCGTTAGAAGAGGTCGAATTAATTAATGGCATTCTTTACCATGTTCGACACCTACCAGACCGTCTCTTGCACCAGCTGGTCATTCCTCGGGAGCTACGTGATGTTGCTCTAAAATTGGTTCACTCTTCACCTCTTGGGGCACATTCAGGAGTGTACCGAACATACTGTAAGATCCGTGATCTATTTTAACCTTCTCAGGGAGACCAGGCAGTTTGTGCGTTCGTGTGCAGTATGCCAGCGGCGCAAGGGACCAGCTTACCGGCAAGCACCTATGGCAAACGCTCCTGATGTTCATCTACCACTTGAAAGAGTAAGTGCCGACCTCATGGATCTCCACAGCTCCACCAGTGGAAATCGGTACGTACTTTCGATCGTTGATCATCTGACTCGTTACCTTCAGCTTATCCCTCTACCTTGTAAGAGTGCAGAGACTGTGGCTGAGGCTTTCATCAATAACTTCGTGACTCTCTTTGGCCCACCACGTATTATACAGACGGATAATGGAAGTGAATTTTGTAACCGTCTTTTCCAACAGGTATGCAGCATTATCCAGACAAAGATGTCATTCACGACGGTGTACCATGCACAAGCCAATGGCATGATTGAGAGGACTAATAGAGTGGTAAAAGATCAGACCAGACACTTGGGATCAGTACCTTCCACAGGTTCGTTTGGCGCTTAACTCCTCGGTTCATCGAAGCATCAGAGAACAGCTGATCGACCTCCTGACGGGTCATCATGGCCACTTCCCCCTCGGGCCCACCAACGACGTCACGATTGCAGCCGATTCGGCAAAGAGGTTCCAGGAACGTCTTCAGGTGGCGAGGTCGGTGGCGGTGGAAACTTCGCGCCGTGCACGAGAAGGTTGGGCGCGCATCTACTACAAACGCGTCCGCAAGCACTTTCAGTCTAATGTCGGGGTCCTTGTCTGGATGAAAGTCCACCCGGGGCACCGTCGTGGTCCAGGTCGCGCCCTTGGTGACCGATGGTGCGGTCCCGCGAGGATAATGAAAAGAATTGGACCAGTGTCTTACTTGTGCAAGGAAGTGAACGAGCCATACCGCGAGCTGAAGTGCCACATCAATCAATTGAAGGAGTTTGTTCCTGAACAAGAATTGCAATTTACTGATGACGTTGCTGATAACTCGCTTCCCCTAGAATGCGGACACTGGGATGAGCCTGGGGAGCCATGGCGTCTCGCCCTTTTATCCGTTGTTCGGTCTACAGAATTTTAAATGGT
>NC_051414.1:18383790-18384452 GCF_015228065.2 Penaeus monodon
AAGATCCTATTTTAAGTTATGATTTTTTTGTTTTCTAGGTTATAAGTTTTGGGCATCACATACGGTTTTTTCCAAGGCACAAAGATGTGTGGGAGTTGTATGCATATATGTGATAGTTTATGCTTTTGCCTGTACTAATCTTTCTTTTGGCACTCTTTGGCAGAATTGATTTGGGGTTATTTTGCTGATAGTTTTGTTCCCAGCCGGAGCACGGTATCGAGGCGTCGCATCCTCCACCCCGAGAGACAACTGATATGATGGCTGAAGCAGAAGGCCATGAGGACCGGCCCGGGCGTGGGCCGTGTGTTCGCTCGCTTCCGATCGGGTGTCCCTGTGATGTCATCTGCTGAGCTGGAGCTTCCCTTGAACTGGATGGGCTCGGAGGTGTACGAGGGATCGGAGGTCATACGGATACCTGCCGCCGGACGGAGCGAGCTCACACGTTGGCGATGGAGGAAGTTGTAGTGATGCCCTACGATGCGGGATGACGTCGCCGCCCCGGACGCGCTGAGGATGCCCTACGATGCGGGATGACGTCGCCGCCCCGGACGCGCTGAGGATGCCCTACGATGCGGGATGACGTCGCCGCCCCGGACGCGCTGAGGATGCCCTACGATGCGGGATGACGTCGCCGCCCCGGACGCGCTTACGTCGGATTACGT
>NC_051414.1:18384522-18384630 GCF_015228065.2 Penaeus monodon
TTCCCTGTTAACAATCAGAATTGCTGGTAAAGAGCCTATGACAACTCAGGCCTAAAAGTCTATAGAAGGGGCGGGCGTAGGACCTTTAACCTCTCTCTCTCCCTCTTA
>NC_051414.1:18386094-18387332 GCF_015228065.2 Penaeus monodon
GGCATTAAAGCACAATGCTTACCAAACGTAACATCTCTGAGATGCATGTCACATAATATCTAATGCTGCATTATGAACCCTCTTCTCTGTTTAATAGATTAGGGGAAGTGGAAGTAACCGGAGAAAGAGACCAAAGAAAGTAATGCAAGTGGGAAAACAGACGGGATTATTGCAAGGATAATAAGACGTAAAGAGACCTGAGTAGCTTATGGAACTGCATGAGAAACTAAGAACAAAAGCGGATGGAAAGGAGGTTCTACTCAAACAGTTAGTTTTCATTTATAGGTCTACAGAGATGCTTCTTATAATGAACATATACTTTATTGTAAGCATGGTGATTAGTAGTAGGATGTGAGAACGTGAAGTTAATGAACCAGATGCTGTGCCATTTCTATCGTGGAGCAAGAGAAATTGTTTAGTACAATCGAAGTAATAATTCCATCTAACATTATCCAGTGGTAAAAGAGTCCAAACCTAGACCAAGATAGACCTGAATTCAGAACAGAAATGATGAATATACGATGTAGAAACGGTAAATATTGGTAATAGTAGGATCTGTCAATATTTATGAGCATTGGCTTTTATACGCAGGGCGTGAATAATTTTCCTTTAATATGTTAGATATATTCTTCATATGTATTATGACGTAAAATAAAAATGCTTATTGGGAATGCTTAGCTTAATATGACTGAATCACATCTTAAATTTTATACATTTTAAAGAAATTTTTTCATGCATGGAAATTATTTGTTTGGTGATAATGGAGAGAGATGGGGGGAGACACCTAAAGAGGATGTAGTGGTAAAATGTTCTAGAGCCACTATTTAAATATCATAGAGTATGGATCATAAACCGGGATGGCAAAATCTTTCGATAGGGAGAAAGTATAATATACACTAGAATTTTACCAAAAATAGAGACGTAAAGATGATGTCCAGGAAGAGGATGAAACTCGTCTCTTCTAATAACCTTTTTTCTATGGCATGCTATCTGTTATTTTACACAGTAGTGTGTCTCTCATTCATTTTCCCATTTAATGGTGTTGTAATAAAATAAAAATATATATAAAAAGCTGTTTCAAATAAATGTCTCGGACTGAAGACTTTTGGTTGGTAAATAGTTATCTTATTTCTTCATACAGTAATAATACATTGTTCATACATTTTAAAATTGGGGAATTCTAAAGTGGTCTATATTGTAGCAACGGAATAACAGAGTTGTAGATTTGTTGGCTTGTT
>NC_051414.1:18389710-18390139 GCF_015228065.2 Penaeus monodon
GGGACCTCATAAAAGCTTAATGAAAGTTCTTTTAATGTTACATATATTTATGTAGTGTAGATGCACACTGCAAAATTCTCTAGCAATCGCCATACTCAGACTTGAATGATCTCCAGGTTCAAGTCGATTGGTTCCGTGATGATCAGTAAGAATAACAATCAATAAAAGGCAATGGATCTGTTTTCCATGCTGCAATCGATTCCCACTTCGGTTCAAGGCAGCCACTCTTTTCTCCGCGGAATGAAATGAATTCCGCGTGTCTGTTCTTCGGCCTCGTTGCTTCCCCTTGAAGAGCTGTCTCTTTCCCTTGCAAATGCGGCGATGCGTTTCCGGTCTTCCATCATTTCCGGCAACATGCACGGGCCGCTCGCCTCTTCTGTTCAGTAGGAGGTGGTCATGGGGGAGGGGGCTGTGAAGAGGCTAAGGAGG
>NC_051414.1:18390188-18390502 GCF_015228065.2 Penaeus monodon
TATTTTATAAACAAGATATGAATAAAAGGTAAAACAAGATGGATAAGAATGAAACTTAATACCACAAAATACGAAAAACAAGCTGAATGCTCAAATATAATGGAAACATGCGGAACGCTAGTGGAAGAGAAATGGATAGATAGACGTTGTTTGTAAATAGACATGCAGAGGGTTTGAGAGAGAGAAGGGGGCATAAGTTTCAATATCATAAGTATTTCCTCAACGCTTTAATTACATGGCCTGTTCGCGCAACCCTCCGTCGAACCCCTGGCTTCAATGATACCCCGTGTCAAAATCTTCTCTCGCAATGTCCC
>NC_051414.1:18390557-18391321 GCF_015228065.2 Penaeus monodon
CCTTCCGTTACATGCCCTTTCTCGGTCCTTACCTTACCTTTCCCTGTTCATTCCCTTTGTTATTCCTTCCATCATATCTTTTCTCCACTTTTATTTTAAATAATCATCCCAAAGTTTCACTGCCGTCAATCAGGAACAGGGTAATCCTGCAATGTACTGAAATATATTCCTTAAACCATTCTGCTCCTTCTAGACAAAAGATAAATTATTTCTAAATTGACTCTCATAACAATAACGAATCACTGAAGTTTTGATTGCTGGTGTAAATTTCTTCGCGTTGCTTTTTTTAACTGTTTTTATTCGTAATATTACTTGATTTCAATATCTCTACTTCATGCATTGTCTGAGAAGTGACCAATTTACTAGACGTGATCTGGTCGTTTTTCGTTTTAAGACATAGGAGCTACAGTTTATTTTAGTAGTCTAGTCATGCATATCATTATTTTCGTCATATCCTACCACAATTTCAATTAATTTACACAATAGCAGTTCAAATACCCAGCCATTTCAACTTTTTTTTATTAGTAGTAACACAGATGCCGGGCTGTTAGTGGAAGTTTGGTTTCTTAGCTATCTAATACATTGGCTATCTTCATAGTGTGTATTATCTCAAGAAAGAGAAGAGGATTTGCCACGGCTGAATTATTTACATCTAAATATGATTTGTATTTCGAGTATTTCGAAACTTTCATGCTATATTTTTGTATTGTTTTAGTTAAATTTGCTCCCTTCATCATAGGTGTACTTCTGTTTCTCCCAAGTGA
>NC_051414.1:18391971-18393353 GCF_015228065.2 Penaeus monodon
CACCAATGAAAAAAATAGTGATTTTGAGACATGTGAAAATTGGAGAAGGAGCCCGTAGAGTTCGAATAACTTAATTCTATCAGATGATGAAATACATATAACTGAGTTAACCGCGACAAATAGACAGATCGAAGTATTACAGAGGCAGGAGTGAGTTGCCAGTTTTAACTTTCCCGAGAGTATACTAAGAAGGGTCTGACTACTGAGGATAGTCAAACGAACTGTATTGCTGAAGAGTAAGGCAACGCCCTCAGATCGTGTTATGCCTGCTGCGGATACACTAGTATCGTCTTCATGGATATTTAAAACTAAATTATGTAAAAGAAAGGAACTAGTGAACATTAGTTTTAACTCTTCGACCATAAGAATTCCCTGGACGCTTAAACATCTTTGTAGCCTTCCAGCTTTATTTGGAAACATTATAATATTTTTTTCAGTTTTATTTCATTCCAGTTATAAAGACAAAAATTAGTGTCCGGGCTTGCGTTCGAGATTGAGGTCTAGCGGCCCGCTAGACCTCATCATACTCCACCCATTGTGAGGCATATGGGGCAATACCTCCTCATGTGGTTACTAGGCCCTGTGGTCCACTGCTCACCTTCATTAGGACAGTAATAGAAAGGATGCGAGAAGTGGCATTCAACTTGTGTAGCGAGATTTAATCTCTGTAAGCAGCGCTCGATCAGTCTCGCAAAACACTCTCCCATCAAGTTCTAGGGTAACATGGGGGCTTTCATTAATACAAGGGTGATGACTCGCGCCCAGTACATACTCAGCACCTATAGAATTTTAGAAGTCATTAAAGAATGGGCTTACAATAGTCCTAAATGTAACAGGCGCTGTAGGTAGTATCTCCTGTGGGGTACCACTCTTTTCCCAGTCACTAATGAAAATTATCACAGCTTTATTTAACCTACAAGTAAAAGTACTACAAGTAAAAGATTTTTAGTGATCATCTGTTATGTATATCACAGAGTCCAGGTATGCAGGCACCCCGCAAAGAGGTTCTAATCCATTGAATTTGCCTTCTTGGATGAAAATTATATCGTGGAGACAGAGCTGCATATGCTAATAGGAATTATTAAAAGCGAAATTAATAATTCTCAGAATAAAAACTCGTGTTCTTGAAACGTAGGAAAATAATAATGAAAGGGCGTATATTTTTTTATCTCCGAGGCACTCACCAGAGAAGGCTCAGCGCGATATCACATATTCAGAGTCTTTGCAGGTGAGTTGCAGTCCATCTGAAGCTGTTCGCGTTATCAGGCCAAGTTCAGCGATTTACAAATTTAGGTCATGCAGGCGGGAACAGATATCGATGTCCCCGCTGAAAAGTGGGACAGGCAAGCTGTGCGAACTGACTTTATATTGCTAATGTGTCT
>NC_051414.1:18393446-18393672 GCF_015228065.2 Penaeus monodon
GGGGGATTATGGTATCTAACTCATCGGCCTCGTGATGCAAGTGCTTAGGTAGTGATTCCCATTCTTCTGCTCTTGTCGTTCAGAGGTTTGGTTAGATGTATTTAGCCGTTTATCCCTTACCCACGATAAATTCGGAGAGAAGCTGATACAAAGGCATATGTGAAAAAATCACATTTTCTGTCACTTCCTTTCAAGTGTACGCTGAAATGTCCTGTACATACTCAAA
>NC_051414.1:18393705-18394856 GCF_015228065.2 Penaeus monodon
GCAGCAAAGACCAGGAAGATGCTGAATGCATATCATTAGGGGATGAAGTAAAGATTTGATGTGTTACAGTAGCAAATAATTTGATGACTTTGTTATTGCCAGTTGACTGTAAAAGACAGATTAACACGTTTTCACTCTTGCTATCTCATATCTCAGTAAGAGATGGAATAATCTTGGAGTTTCACTTTTCATTCCTGTTAAATACATGCACAACTTACCATTAGTTCTCAATGGTGGAATCTATGATTAGATGGGCGCACATCGATTCGGTTCAGTGGGCGAGACCCGCAGGGGAGGAATGGACAAAATCCATCGATAATTAATCTATAATCTTTTAAAAAGTCAAATTAAACTCTATTCCAGATAACAACCAAAACAGAAACCAAAGAATCAAGATTATAACAATATTTGTTTGAATGCACTTACTTCTGAAATATTCAGTATGCAATGAAATATAATACATTCCTAGAGTCGTATGGAGTTAAAAGACTAATTATCTTCCAACGCTTTGTGATGGGAATTTACTGACAAACGTGCCATTATCGTTTTCAGGTCAATTTGCATACATTTAATACTTTTCTACAAATACAAACAGAAATGTATATATTTTGAGTTTCAAATTATATATCAGTACATGAACTTGGTTTAACAGAAGAGAAATACTATCTCAAAAAACAGTATTTCGTATAAATCCTGCATTAAGCCGGTAAAAAAGACAATGAAAAAAATGTCCTCTATATTGTAATTCTCCGTTTTTCCAAAACGTCAAAAATTACCCATGATCCCATTCTTTTCATCCTCAGGTTTCCGTTATTTGTTTTATTGCTCCAAGAATCGGCTTACCTCAAGACCTCCATTGGTTCGCTAAGGAAACTAAAGCAAACGGAAATATGGTATGAATGGCCCGAAAAATGAAAATTACACAGCATTATTTGACCGTAGACGTGAAATGCATGGAAACCTTATAAAATTTCATATATATATATTTTTTTATTCAGCATTGACCAATGAAAGAATAATAACCCTAAATAAAGTTACTGCTTCGTGACATCCACTGGAAGGCTGTGACCGAGTCGTGGAGGACGTTTTAGTTTTCCTCTTCGTGGAGGCTAACGGCAACCTTTCGAAAACTTTCCTTTTATATTACATCG
>NC_051414.1:18394887-18395497 GCF_015228065.2 Penaeus monodon
GTGCAATGGATTTGGAGTAGAACTTTTATGTATGCAGTATTTATGCACCTTGTAAGAATTCATGAATAATCAAAATATAACCTGGCAAGATTCGAAAGATGTTTATATCAAAATGTTTTGAAAAGGTCAGTTGGATGTCAAAGGTAAATGGAGAAGGGGAAATTAATCTGACCCGAAGGGATGCACATATTGAAAACCAAACGGAAGGGGAAGGGAAGTAGATTGAATGCATGCATGAATTGTGCGCATTCACGTTGAAATATATGCATACGTGGGTAGTCATGTAGCTATGTTACGATATGTAAGTTATTTCATCAACAGCATTTGATTATTAATATAAAACAGTACTACGTGAAGTTTTATCCAATATGATACTCATTATTCTTATTATTATAGGTCACATTCAGTGCTGCCTTCATTAATATTGATTATTGAGATACTTCTATTTTATGTACAAAGTCATTCAAACATGCAACATGAGAACAGCGAAAATCAGCAAAGTTATTGAGAATATACCATAAAAGATGTATAGCGTTACTGTTGTAGACAAATTACAGTAGAAGTTTGAATTCCTTTTCAAGGTAACGTGGAGCTCTCTCTCTTTTTACAT
>NC_051414.1:18400803-18401095 GCF_015228065.2 Penaeus monodon
CTATATAAATGATATGCAAGTAATCCTTTTGATCGAGCAGAGAGCAGGAAAAAAAGACGACAATAAACATGAGTAGCGGAAGTCAGCATTGGAGAAAGCTTTCATGGTTGATGTTATTCCGAATCTGCTCATGGAGATGATTTAGTGTTTGTACTGACATACGAAGTTTTGAAAAAATATATATATATATATTTTTCTTAATTTCACACAATAAAGCCAATAGAAAAACATTAATGTAACAACATCGTTTTAACATCAAAACATTTTTCTCTTTTTCTTGATACACCCTTAG
>NC_051414.1:18402455-18402907 GCF_015228065.2 Penaeus monodon
ATTTTAGTAGTTTTCTTATTTTTAAGTCCACACAGTATTTACTCATAGATGATTTAGACCTGCAGTAAAAGCACCCATATTTGTATTAGGTTATTGATACATTTTATAAAAATGTTAACTGAATTTATATATTTGCATGTTCATATCAAATTTAATATTTAGCCTTTTTTGTGCATTGTTGGTCAGACACAAAGGTAATACAGCACCATTGTAGCAGGAATTTTAGCATAGTTATATTTAAATTCACATGCATTGTGCATAGATTAGAGAAAGTACATCGTCCTCCGGTAGAAAGGATATTTTTAAAATTTGATACCTTATTTGCAAAATTGTATTTTTTAGATGATTATGCATGATGGTAAGCATAAATCTGTAAGATTTGTATTTTCCTCTCGCACAAACAAATAAACAAACACATATACCACCTTTTTTGTAACATAGAATCCTCTAAC
>NC_051414.1:18411138-18411958 GCF_015228065.2 Penaeus monodon
AAACGAACGACGAGAACCCCCCACATTTTGATACTCCTCAAACTGTTTGTTTTTTTGGGAAACCTTTTTGAAAACACCTTTTCTTTTTGTAGCTTGTATTTGAAAAACAAGGGGAAAACAAAACGGTAACAATCAGAACGAAAATTTTTTTGGAAAATTTTTCCCAGGTGGGAAATTTTTATATTTTTCACTGATTAAAAATTGTTTTGGGTTTTTTGGTTTGGGTTTAAAAAGTTCAAATAAAAACCCCGCAAAAAATTGTTTTTTTTGTTTTTTTAATCATTGCAAAAATATTTTTCACTCTATGGGGGTTAAAAATGTAAAGGTAAATAATGAGGGGTGGGCTCAACGAAGATAAAAATTTTCCCCATTGTGAAAGTTTTATATGATTTTGGAAAGACTTGGGTTAAAGAAAATCATAAAAAGCTTTTGTAGGGCAAACCATGTAGCTTAATAGGTAGAGAAAAGGGGACGCAAACTTCGAACACTAAAATTTTTAAGATTTTCCCCAAAAAAAACAGCAACAGAAGAAATTTTAGTAAAAATTTTTAAAAATTTCATTTGGAATTTTTACGCTTTGGAATAGTGTTGTGTATAAAAAAAAATACGTTACTGAAATTCAGTATATTTCAAAATATTTTTCCTTTTTAATTTGAAGTTCTGGGAAGTACTTTATTTTTTTTTAAAGAACTTTTTAAAATAAAATTAAAAAAAATTTTTTTTAAACCCAAAATTTTGTAGTAAACTTCAATTTCCCGTTTTATAACGTTTTTTTCAAACCCTTTCAAAAAATTTTTTGGGAGGGCAAAAAAAAAAAGGC
>NC_051414.1:18412281-18413218 GCF_015228065.2 Penaeus monodon
GCGGTGCCGTGGGGTTGGGAGTGTGTGTGTGCGCACTGGGGCTGCAAATTGTGCTCGTCTTTTTCGCCCAAAAAGGACAAGAATTTTCGAAATTGGGTTCCGAGTTTTTCCCCCGGTTTTTCATAGCCCTTGGCATGATTTTAAAATTGACGCTAAAGTTTTCTGTTCAGGGAACGTCGGGGGAAGAATGCTTTATGGCTTTTAAGGAGCGGGGTTCGAGGCGTTATAGATAGGGAAAATATCCCGGATGAGCCATAAAAATGTAAGAATTCTTTTCTTTCGCACCTGCCCAAGGAAAAACAAAATTTTAAACCATTTGCACTATTTAGTAGCATAAAACCATTATATGTAATCAGAGTATCCATTATTTTACCAATAAAAAAACATGAATTTTTTTTTACTACTATGTTGTTTAATTGCTCCCCAGCACTACCATTTACGTTACTATACTTTAACAGAAGAAAAAAGGACAATTTTACCGTAGTTTATTAAAAATTCAAAGATGAAAAAAATGCTATTTTTATCCTTACTTTTAACATTTTTTTAGCACGAGAAAGGGTTTTGTTATTTTAAAAAGGGAGGGTTTAAAATATTTTTTCCGGGAAAGAAATGTATATCCGGAGTGAAATATCAAAATTTTTTTTCCTTTTTTTTTGGGATGGATCAGAAGAAAATACACACACAGTTTTGGAAAAAAAACACACTATTGTTATACAGCCCACAAATTATCCATTGTTTTTTCCCAAAATGTGTCATTGTTGGTTCATCTCAAGATGGGGGAAAAGTCACATTAAAGCTTCGGAAGAATGAACAGACTTTTGGAAAATGAGCGTGTGAGCCCAATAAAAAAAACGCATGTGTACAAGTTTTTTCCCGTGTCCCAATTTATATAAGATTTTCCCATTTTAAATATATTTTTGTGTAAAGAAACCCTACA
>NC_051414.1:18414078-18414612 GCF_015228065.2 Penaeus monodon
TTGGGGGGTTTGAAAAACTACTTGTTCCCAACTCCTTTTTTTTCCCTTCCCCCTTTAAAATTTTTAATTATTAAATTTAAACTTCCCCTTTTTTTCCCTTTTTTTTTTTCTTCCGGTAAAAAAGGGGAAATTAAAAAATACCCCGCCAACATAACCATAAAAATATAAAATAAATAATATAATATATAATAATAATATAATATTATAATTTTATATTATATATATAAAATTTTAAAATTTTATTTTGGGGAAAAAATTTTTTATATCTCCCCAGACTTTTATAATATATATATTTTAAATATATATATAAAATATATTATATATTATATATAAATATTAACTTATAATATTTTATTTTATATATAATATATATACAAAAAATATTATAATTTTAAAATTAAAAGAAATATAATATATATAATTAATAAAATATATATTTAAATAATTTTTATAATATGAAAAAAATAATTTTATAAAAAATTACAAACCACCAAAAAAAACCCCACACACACACCCAAACCACCCCACCCCCCC
>NC_051414.1:18414667-18414865 GCF_015228065.2 Penaeus monodon
ACAATTTTATATATATAATATATATATAAATAATATATATTATATTTATTATACATCTATATTGCATATTATTACATACATAAAAATACTATCATCTATCTATTATCTATCTATCATCTACTAAACAAAATTTTAATATATATATAAAAATTATAATATATATATAATTATATATATAATAATATATGTGGTGTGGGG
>NC_051414.1:18415066-18415329 GCF_015228065.2 Penaeus monodon
ATTAATTTATATTATTATATTTTATAAAATTAATATTATTTTTATAATATATGATCGTGTGCGCACACAGAAGGGGAAAATGGCGGGAAAAACCCAAAACATACTCCCGGGGGGGTTGAGAAACTTTTCCGGGGCGTGAATCGTGCTCGAAATAGTTTGATGAGCATTACCATGAAAAAAAGGGGAAAGTAGGTCCCCTAATGATTTCTTTTTTTTTAAAATTATTTCTAATTTAGTAGTTCTCTATCACCTATGACATCGCT
>NC_051414.1:18415731-18415813 GCF_015228065.2 Penaeus monodon
TTATATTAATTTTAATATTATATATAATTATATATATTTATATATATATTATAAAATTTATATTATATATTATTTTTCAAAA
>NC_051414.1:18416226-18416630 GCF_015228065.2 Penaeus monodon
GTGGTTTGAATTTATGTATGTATACGTATAAAATAAATAAAAATTTATTGTATAAAATATGTACATATATATACACTAAACACATGCGTATACACGCAGATGTGATTAAGACGTGTACGTTTGTGTATTTCTTTATGCGCATGTAACTCTCTCTCTCTGCCATCTTCCCCTTTGTTGAATTATAACTGTCGTGAAAAGTGCTATCCTGCATGTCCCACAATATTTGCATGTCCGTGCTGTAATTATCTTTGTTTCAAAAGAATACATTTTTGCATGACTGCAGCTGTTATTTGACCGTAAAGATGAAATAAATGGTACAATTCAAAGTGAACTCATTGCCTCGGTTAAAAACTGGTCATTAAAACCCCGAAGTAAAAGTTTTTATCATGTAACCTGGAGTCAAG
>NC_051414.1:18416940-18417051 GCF_015228065.2 Penaeus monodon
GTGTGTAGATCTGGTGTTTAAAGTAATAAATATTTCAAACAAAAAATACAAAGGAGCGAGTTTTTTTCATTATTCTGTAAAGATAAAAATAAATGGACAATAAGGGTGATG
>NC_051414.1:18417532-18417596 GCF_015228065.2 Penaeus monodon
TTGTAGCCCTCAGGATGACGGTCGCAAGTTCTCAGTGAAAATTCTGACTCATTAGAATCTTTAT
>NC_051414.1:18418194-18418598 GCF_015228065.2 Penaeus monodon
GTCTATATAAGTAAGCAAGGTCTATATAAATAAGCAAGATCTATATAAGTAAGCAAGGTCTATATAAATAAGCAAGTCTATGAAAGTAAGCAAGGTCTATATAAATAAGCAAGACATATAAGTAAGCAAGGTCTATATAAGTTAGCTCTATTTTGGTTTATGAATATAGCAATGGGTTTGTGATGGGTAGTTGTATCTGATTTTTAAAAAAAAAATAAATTCGCGAAAGAGTTTCGGCAATTTTATCATTCATATCCCATGTCTTCTCTGTTCATTTTACTTTTTTATTATAATATACCTCAGCTGTAACATCAGGAAATATAAAATTGAAACCAAGTGAAATATGCGATATATACTTACTAATAATCATCCCCTGTAAAACCAGTCCAACTTGCAAATCGCCT
>NC_051414.1:18424505-18424723 GCF_015228065.2 Penaeus monodon
CGCCGATGTAACGAGACGTTACTTATAACCTTGGCATGCAAGTGCCGCAGAGGCAGGGATAGCGATGGTTTAGCCCTGCTGTGTGATTGGTTTAATGAATACGAAATGTCGGGAATCATTTTCGAGGAAGGCCAATTTTTGGATTTAAAAGGATATGGACTGTGAAGGATCCTTTTCGCTGTGTTCATTTTCGAGGCTAATCATCATATTTTTTCCCC
>NC_051414.1:18424892-18425206 GCF_015228065.2 Penaeus monodon
TTCCTTTTTTTTGAGGGGGCATGTGTAATCAGATATCAGAATAATCAAAATATCCCCTTATCCTTATTTATCCTTCTTGTCGTTCAGCCGAAAACATGTTGTTAGTTACCACCATTGCAGCAAAGGGTGTGAATGCGATTTCAGATTTCGATAGATATATCGATGATAGTCTTCGAATTTTTTTTCGGTCAATCAACGTCAGAGTCTGGCCTCCAACGTCACATTCGCACTAACTGCCGTGTTAGGTAACTCTGGTCAAAAAACCCACCGCAGGCCCAAAGTATTCTCCCCTTTACCCGGCTATGGGAAAGGGG
>NC_051414.1:18428743-18428839 GCF_015228065.2 Penaeus monodon
AACATGTAGCTTAATAGGTAGAGATAAGACGCAAACTTCGAACACTATAATTTAGACTTTCCCTATAAAAACAGCAACGAGAAGAAATGTTTAGTA
>NC_051414.1:18428969-18429093 GCF_015228065.2 Penaeus monodon
AAGTACTTTATTGTTTTTCATTGAATCTATTATATGAAATTAAGAAAAATTACTTTTTTATCAAAACTTTGTATGTCACTTCAAGCCTTCGATTATAACGTATTTTCTAGCATCAAACAATTTA
>NC_051414.1:18429433-18429758 GCF_015228065.2 Penaeus monodon
TCTGCCCAAAAGAGGACAAGAATCTTCGTATTGTTACGAGTATCGCCGTTTTTCATAGACCTTGGCATGAGTAAATTGACGCTAAAAGTGTCTGTCTCACGGAACGCTCGGGGGAAGAATGCATTATGGTCATTAAGGAGCGTGTTCTGAGGCGTTAGTAGATATGGAAATATCCCGGATGAGCCATAATAATGTAAGAATTCTGTGACTATTCCTGACACCTGTCAAGGACAAAACATAATTTACCAATTTGCACTATCTTAGTAGCTACTATACCATTATATGTAATCAGAGTATCCATTATATTACCAATATAAACATGAAT
>NC_051414.1:18429911-18430299 GCF_015228065.2 Penaeus monodon
ATTATTTTAGCACGAGCAATGGTTGTTAGTTAAAAGAGGACGGGAAAATATTATTTCCTGCAAGAAGATGTATCATCCGGAGTGAAATATCATAATTATTCCTTTTTATTCTGATGGATCAGAAGTAAATAGCACACACAGATTTGAGACAAAAACACTACTATTGTTATACAGCCTACAGACTTATCCATTGTTTGCCTAAAATGTGTACATTGTTGGTTCATCTCAAGATGGTGAAAACGTCACATTACGCTTCGGAAGAATGAACAGACGTAGAGAGATGAGCGTGTGAGCCCAATAAAAAAACGCATGTGTACAAGTTTTCCACGTGTCCCTAATTATATAAAGATTCCTCATTATAAATATATTCTGTGTAAAGAAACATACA
>NC_051414.1:18431446-18431658 GCF_015228065.2 Penaeus monodon
ACGTTTCGAGTCGCACACAGAACCACAACAGATACTGACACCCCAAACCATACATCACACACAGAGAAAACACTTCCAGCACACACATCAACATAGATTTGATATGATTACCATGAATTAATGTAATAGTACACTAATGATATATTATACATCTAAATTATTTTACATAATAAAAATCTCTATCACCTATATCGCTACTATCAACACACTAC
>NC_051414.1:18432002-18432180 GCF_015228065.2 Penaeus monodon
CACACTAGAGAGAGGAAATGAGATACTGAGACCCAAACCATACATACCAGGGAGGTTGAGAAAACTTTTCCGAGGCGTGAATCGTGACTCAGAACATAGATTTGATGAGCATTACCATGAAATTAAGTGTGAAGTAGGTACACTAATGATTTCTCTTTTTATTAAATTATTTTCATAA
>NC_051414.1:18433000-18433245 GCF_015228065.2 Penaeus monodon
ACTCTCTCTCTCTGCCATCTCCTCTTTGTTGAATTATAACTGTCGTGAAAAGTGCTATCCTGCATGTCCCACAATATTTGCATGTCCGTGCTGTAATTATCTTTGTTTCAAAAGAATACATTTTTGCATGACTGCAGCTGTTATTTGACCGTAAAGATGAAATAAATGGTACAATTCAAAGTGACACTCATTGCCTCGGTTAAAAACTGGTCATTAAAACCCCGAAGTGAAATGTTTTTATCATG
>NC_051414.1:18434769-18435241 GCF_015228065.2 Penaeus monodon
AGGAAAATAGCCGGAAGGACGAAGTAAGCAAGGTCTATATAAGTAAGCAAGGTCTATATAAGTAAACAAGGTCTATATAAGCAAGCAAGGTCTATATAAGTAACAAGATCTATACAAGTAAGCCAGGTCTATATGAATAAGCAAGATCTATGTAGTAAGCAAGGTCTATATAAATAAGCAAAACATATAAGTAAGCAAAGGGCTATATAAGTTAGCTCTACTTGGTTTTATGAATATATGCAATGGTGTTTGTGTGGTAGTTGTATCTGATTTTAAAAAAAAATAAATTCGCGAAAGAGTTTCGGCAAATTTTTTTCATTCAATCCCATGTCTTCTCTGTCATTTTACTTTTTATTATAATATACCTCAGCTGTAAACATCAGGAAATATAAAATTGAAACCAAGTGAAATATGCGATATATACTTACTAATAATCATCCCCTGTAAAACCAGTCCAACTTGCAAATCGCCT
>NC_051414.1:18435300-18435389 GCF_015228065.2 Penaeus monodon
CAATTTCACCAGCCTTCATTTTCTATAACCATCCTTTCATATATTTGACCGGTCTGTGTCAGCTATTATGGCTCTATGGCGGAGCGCCC
>NC_051414.1:18440565-18440723 GCF_015228065.2 Penaeus monodon
GTCCCTTTCCCAAACAAAGGGGGGAAAAATAGTTTCAGCCCAAAACCCTCCCCTCCCGGGATGTTGGTTGGGAAAACTTTTTCCGAGGCGGAACGTTATTATTAAAATAATTTTAATACTTTTAAAAATTTTTAAAATAAAATTTTAAAAAAAAACAC
>NC_051414.1:18440966-18441334 GCF_015228065.2 Penaeus monodon
TATATTATTATAAAATATAATATTTTATATTTTTTTTTTTTTTTTCATATATATATTTTATATATATATAAAATATATTATATATAATATTTTTTTGGGGGGTTTTTTTGTTTTTTTTGTTTATATATTATTATTATCTGATTATTTATTTTTAAAAATTATTATTATTATAATATATATTATATATATATATATTATATAATTAATATTTTAATATAAATATAAAAATAATATTATTTATTATTTATTTATATTCCTTCGCACAACAAAAAAAAATAGGCCCCAAAACAAAAAGCCAGGGGGTTAAAAATTTTCCATAATTATAAAATAATTTATAAATTTAAATAAAATTAATTAATATAATAATA
>NC_051414.1:18441523-18441796 GCF_015228065.2 Penaeus monodon
AAAAAGGAGAAAATTTATAAATTAGTTTGTTTCTATTTTTTTAAACCCCTTTTTCCCCCCTTCTTCTTTTAATTTTTAACTTCTAAAATCTATTTCCTTTCTTCCCCACATTATTTTTTTTCCCTTTTATTATTTTTTTAAAAAATATTTTTTTTTTTTTTATTTATTTACCTAAAGGAAAAAAAAAAATTTAAAAGGGGAACCTATTTCTTAAAAAGGGTTTTAAAAACCCCAATAATTTTTTATTTTAAAACCCATTAAAAAAATAGTTTC
>NC_051414.1:18441911-18442166 GCF_015228065.2 Penaeus monodon
AAAGAGAGCGAAAAAAATTAAAAAGGAAAAAGAAAGAAATAAAATTAAAAAGGGAAAAAAAGGGAAAAGGGAGGAGGGAAGCGAGAAAGGGGAGGAAAAAACGGAAAAAAAGGAGGGAAGAAAATTTTTTGAGGGGCCGGAAATTTGGAAAAGGGGAAAAGGGAGAGGGGAAAAAAGGGGGGGGAAAAAAGGACAAAAAGGAAAGGGAAAAAAGGAAAAAGGAAGGAAAGGATAGAACCGGAGAAGGGAAGAGGG
>NC_051414.1:18442577-18442821 GCF_015228065.2 Penaeus monodon
TTTTTCTTGTGTGTAGATCGGTTTTTAAAAAGTAATAAATATTTCAAAAAAAAAAAATATAAAAAGGGAAAGCGGTTTTTTTTCATTTTCGGGAAAAGGGATAAAAAAATATAAATGGGAACAAAAAAGGGGTGATGAACACCCCCCAACAAAAAAAACAACACACACATAAGAAAAAAACCTTACAACCCCAAAAAAAAAACACACAGCCCATACATACACGAAACACAATACTTTCAGTTTC
>NC_051414.1:18443181-18443277 GCF_015228065.2 Penaeus monodon
TTTTGTGGGTCTCGGGGATGAGGGGTCGCAAGTTCTCATTTTTTGGAAAATTCTGACTCTTTAAGAATTTTTAAAAGGGTTTTGATATATGTTTGA
>NC_051414.1:18443792-18444681 GCF_015228065.2 Penaeus monodon
ATATGCATTAGAAAAAAAATCAGGCGGGACGGATTTTCCAAGAAGATAAGCGAAAAAAGAAGAAAGTTTAAAGAACGAAAGAAAATGCAAAGACGAAAGGAAAAAGCCGGAAGGACAAAAGTAAGAAAAGGTCATAAAAGAAGAAAGGGGCAAAATAAGAAAAAACAAGGTCTAAAACCCAAGCAAGGTTATAAAAAGTAAAAGATCATAAAAGGGTAAGCCAGGTCTATAGGGAAAAGCAAAGGAAAACTATATAAGAAGAAAGGCCTACAAAAAGTAAGCAAGGTCTTTTTATTAAATAAGAAAGATTATATAAGTAAGCAAGGCTATTAAAAAAAGAAAGGGTCTATGTAAGTAAGCAAGGTCTAAAAAAATAAGCAAATTTATAAAAAGGTAAGAAAAGGGTCATTTTTAAGTTACTCTATTTTGGGTTTTATAAAAAATTGCAATTTTGGTTGTGAGGGGATTTGTATCGAAAAAAAAAAAAAATAAATTCGCAAAAGATTTTGGAAATTTTAAATCATTCAAAACCCAATGTCTTTTTCTTTTTAAATTTTATTTTTTATTTTTAATATACCTCAGCTGTAACACCCGGAAAAAAAAAATTGAAACCAATTTAAAAATAGGGCGATATATACTTATTTAAATAATCATCCCCTGTAAAACCAGCCCCAATGCAAAAACGCCGGAAAAAACCAGTATCTAATACTTCCAAATTTTTCTAGTTTTTTACCCCTTTTCTATTTAAAATTTCACCCCGCCTTTCCCTATTCTATACCAAAACCCTTTTTATATTGGGCCCCGGGCTGTGTCAGCTATTTAGGGTCTATGGCGGAGCGCCCTGAGTAAGCATGGGCAAAAAACCCTTTTTCTAGCCCCGGCCCATAGT